>NC_060130.1:269915228-270233497 GCF_021461395.2 Schistocerca americana | reverse complement strand
TACAAATATCGCGCAGTGAAGTCCACTCTAAATTTTGAGCTCATTAGCTCGTTAAAGTCTATGTAATACGTAGGAGATAATGGGACTTTGTGATTACTCTGTACAATGAAACAGGCCAGAATGTAGGATAGCGATCAATAACAAAAACAATCACCATACATCAGAAAAACATTCATCACATAATCTATACTAACAAAACGACATTCGTTACAAAATATCGAAATCAGTGCTACAGAATATGTTACTGAATCGAAGCACGTATCCAGACTGAGGTGGCAGATTCTCATCTCTTACAAAGTGTCAAATGTTATAGAATCAGTTCCAGAGATGTTCTCTGTGTAAACGACTAATAATTCAAAGTGTATCTCTGGCGCCAACGGAAGGTTCGACATCCACCAAACAACGTGAGGTACGGTAATATCGTGTACGCTAAAGCGTTCGTTGTAACACGTGACGCAGTGGTACGGGTGCAAACTATACTGGGAACTCAGTACTGACTGTAGACGGAATTCGCCAGCCATGGTGTCCATCTATCACTGGGATACACAACTCCACTACAGGTTCGAATGTCTTCGCTTGCCCATACTGAGTGCACAACTGCTCTTCGCCCTGTGGACTTGACCAGGATGGTTTGCGGTGACGCCTTCTGATGAACAACTGCCATTTGGAGGTTATCAATAGCCCTTGGCAGCAGTGTTCGGACTGTACTCCTTCGGCCTAGAGTATCCCACGCCAGTTCAATCGGACTTAAGCACAGGGAGCAAACTGACTATTCTAGGCGCGTGTTCCAAGTGTTGCAGATGCCAATCTGTGTAGTCGAGTATTATCGTCATTCATAAGGAACCGAGGAACCCCGGACAGTTTGCGCCACAAAAAAAGGGCTCACACCGTTAGGACGTCACTCCTATAGACTGCAGCCATCAATATATCCACAGCAAATACGCTTATTGACACATGCTCATAGTTTGATGCTCAGGCGCAAACACAGGCACTACTGAGCCGTTTCATTATTGTCTCGGTTCAAAAACATGGCTCTAAGCACTATGGGGCTTAACAACTGAGGTCATCAGTCCCCTAGACTTAGAACTACTTAAACCTAACTAACCTAATGACATCACACACATCCATGCCCGAGGCAGGATTCGAACCTGCGACCGTAGCAGCAGCGCGGTTCCGGACTGAAGTCCCTAGAACCGCTCGGTCACGACGGCCGACGGCTGGGTACCGACATGTCCCAGGGAACCATCAGATAAGCAGACAGCGAGCTTCAATATTCTTGAATAGGACACTACTTCGCCGCTTCTCGACTTTCTCTCGGTGGGTAGTACAACACATTCGCCAAGTGTAGTTCGTCTGTGCAAGAAGAACGCATGCAGTGGGCTGTCGGACAGACAGGCAGGCTCGCGAAGCCGAAGGCGGGAGATGTGTGACGCATAGGCTACCTCGAACTCTCTAGCCAGGGCATATTCTGTGCTGGTTCGACATGTTCGACATATAAAGGAAGATTACTATCTTGGTCCTACGTGTTGCTAGCGGTTGACATTGCCCTTCTTGGCGTTAAACATTTCCTTCCTTCTAGACTTTCCTCCACAGACGTGAAATATCGCTACGGGCAACATTCGCCACCTCGTGCTGACTGTGGTCAGCGTCAAGATTCGCTATGATCTGGCCACGCCGACTATCATTCACATGTGTTCACTGTGCTATATTTCTCTACAGCGGCTCGGAAACAGTGCTAAACGCACGCAACAGTAGTAAGAAGCACTGTGTCCAGGACTGCGTCCACACGAACTGCTGCAGGCACACGAAGTGGTCTTGTACTCCTGTACCAGGTACGCCAAACGTTTTGTTGCCCCTTCCCTGCTGATCTCCAAAATCCCGTAACGTACAGCAAACACTGCTCTCTCAAACTTAACCGAGATAGAAGTCGAGATTCGTATACAGGGTGATCAAAAAGTCAGTATAATTTTGAAAACTGAATAAATCATGGAAAAATGTAGATAGAGAGGTACAAATTGACACACATTCTTGGAATGACATGGGGTTTTATTAGAGCCAAAAAATGCAATAGTTCAAAAATGTCCGACAGATGGCGCTTCCTCTGATCAGAATAGCAATAATTAGCATAACAAAGTAAGAAAAAGCAAAGATGATGTTCTTTACAGGAAATGCTCAATATGTCCACCATCATTCCTCAACAATAGCCGTAGTCGAGGAATAATGTTGTGAACAGCACTGTAAAGCAAGTCCGGAGTGATGCATTGGCGTCGGATGCTGTCTTTCAGCATCCCTAGAGATGTCGGTCGATCACGATACACTTGCGACTTCAGGTAACCCCAAAGCCAATAATCGCACGGACTGAGGTCTGGGGACCTGGGAGGCCAAGCATGACGATAGTGGCGGCTGAGCACACGATCATCACCAAACGACGCGCGCAAGAGATCTTTCACGCGTCTAGCAATATGGGGTGCTTTTTTTTTTTTGTTCTAATAAAACCCCATGTCATTCCAAGCATGTGTGTCAATTTTTACCTCTCTATCTACATTATTCCGTGGTTTATTAAGTTTTCAAATTTATACTGACTTTTTGATCACCCGGTATTATCTTCCTGACTGCGACCTCGTTTCGTTAACACCCTCAGTGAGTCTTCGATTCGGGATTATTTTCTACTGTTTCAACAGATTCGTAGCTCACGATGCTACTATATATTTTCATTACATAATATGCTTCTGTTAGCCACGTACTTTTCCCTTCAGAGCGTTGGATGAAGTGTCCTCACCTGTTGAACAAAGATCAGGTGACCATAGAGCCAATTTTGCTTTATTTCGTTTTAAAATGACGTAAACGGTAGTAGATCTTCCATAATACGGTTCGAAACTGTTTCTGTGGCATGAGACTCGGTATATACACTGAGGAAGTTAGAAAGCATTTTTTACGTCGAGGATTTTCCCAAACCTACCAGCTGCTACGTCGTTCACGTGAAATACATGAGGTCACCCGTGTGCCTGCCCTTCTCTTTCAAGCTTTTCCTAAAAGGTGAAACAGAAGTCCATATATAGAGTAGTATGTATGCCACATTCAAACGTTTGCTCCGTAGTGAAAAGTACGTTGACGTGAACCTTCGTGGCAGAAGACTTTACTAACTAACTACTATTCGCTAAAGGCAAAAATCAGGGGGCGAAGCCTGATCCTAAGACGTCCGTGAAGTAAAGCAATACTCGTCCTTCCTGAACCTACTCTACTCGTCTTTTGTGGCTCAGTATGATGGCTTTTTTAATAATGCCCAAAAAAGAAAATAAATTATAATGTCAGTATTTGGAACATGTGTATGTCACACATGTGTCTTCTCTCCGGCCTGTGACAGTCTTCTGTTATGAAAACCTACCTTGCTTCCACCTCTTCCCTCCCCCCGTTTCTCCTCTCTCTCTTCTCCTTTCTCTA
The DNA here is from genome assembly GCF_021461395.2 of Schistocerca americana. Taxonomy (NCBI): domain Eukaryota; kingdom Metazoa; phylum Arthropoda; class Insecta; order Orthoptera; family Acrididae; genus Schistocerca; species Schistocerca americana. The sequence continues at coordinate 270,230,056 of NC_060130.1, read as the reverse complement.
TGTCTGTAAGTTATCTCCATTGCAGTAGTAATTACAGAGATCGAGAAACGTTGAGCAGTAGTACCATCTGTGTCGTTACATGTTTATATTGCGGAGAATAATTTACTACCAGACCGACAATTCACTTTTCTTTCTCTGATAGCTCACCACAACGTCATAACTAACTTCTTTCCATTTGTTGCATGTCCTTATGCTTCTATGACCCCTAAAATTATTTACTGTATAAGACCGTTTAGTTATAACTAGCGACTTGTCGCGGCATCGCACGGGTAGCACCATAAATCTACAGCCGTATGACTTGACTGGCGTAGACGTAATAAATTAGATACATAAGTGATCTATTAGTGAAAGCAGTGACAAAACCCCTGTAGCTGTTTCTGAGATTAACCTTCACTTACGGACAGAAAAACGAGGGTGGGGAATTTAATTCATTACAGTTCAGCCAATTTGCACGAATTGTTCCTTGTGAATCAGTGTGTCTGTTACTGAAAACCGTATCAAAATCCTACTAGCTGCTGATATTAGTTTTCACAAACAGATAGAAAAACGCGGCAAAGGTCTTTAATTTAATAATATGAACAGATGTAGGGATAATTATGGGTATCTGACATTCCGAATGAATCTAACTAACGATGTAAAATAAGCGTTTTAAGCTTAAAAGCACTCCAGCTACGATCATTAAGCTCACGAGTACGTCATACACTGATTTTAATATTTCATTTGGCTGTCACTTGCTGTAGATCATCTAATTGTTAAGTCTTCGTCACAATCAGACTACAGTTTTGAGAAGGCCGCAATCTAAGCAACTCTACAGTTTTGAAGGGATAGAAATGTCTAAATGACTGCAGATTAGGACACATAGCGCTTGGCTCCTGTTCAGAGCGTTTGAAGTTTGCCTCGTGATAATAAATGAATGTGTCGCTAATCCAAATAGTGGCGTAGGTATAACAGTTCTCTTCTAGTTGCGTCAATATATGACGTACTGCAATCTCCCTTTAAAACGAACATCTTTATCAATGGAAAATACTCCAAACGACAATCTGGTGCTGCTCGTAGTCTAAATCCAGATGACCAGACTGGGATTTGAATAGCTGTCGTCCCGAACATGAGGCCAGTGTCTGTCTGCAGAGAAACCTATATCAACAGAGTAGGTTCGAAAACTGGTATTGTAAGAAGTTTAACCCGCAGTATCCAGCTGACAATTTCGTTATCTCAAGACCTTGCAATAATTTTTTTGGATTAAATTCCAAACCGCAGATGTGAAGGCATCTGACACTGACGGTGTCCCATGTTGGTGCAGTTCCACTGTAGAGTATAAGACACCGTCAGGTTTACTCTCTCCTGTCTCTCTGCTTGTCATTAACAATACAAACACGTTTCACAAACCCACCACGTACAAATCATAGTCACCTTCGCTCTACACATACACTTACGGGACAACGCCCATATTTGGCTAAGGAAAGACACTAACGTGTGCGCAGAAAGAAAACCCTTGCAATTAGACGGCTTAACCTGTCCTTCGGAGTCTCTCAACCAAAAATGTCGTATGAATCACTGTCTAGAAACTTGTTTCCTAAAATTTCTTCTTCAGGCTTGTCACATTGTATGAACTAGAAAGGTGTAGCAAGCGTAAGTCTAGTAACGTTATCTCCCGACCTTTACTGATGTGACACGTTGTAGACACCAGTTGCACTCGGGATAATGCGCAGCATAGGACAACGATTACAGCAGCTGTCGAAATATTGGCCGGACTGAATAATCAGGTAGCGGCTTCGTGCTTTTTAATTTGTAGCTTTTATTGACAGTAACTTCATATTGTTATATGGCATGATGCATACCAGGAGACTGACGTCTACAGGTCAGTATTTGATTTTTTTCTATACTTTCGATGGCACTATTCGGAGATAATTACAATGAATTTCATGCGCATGACATGCCATGCTTCCTCCATTTGTTAGCGTCCAGTCAGAAAGCGGGCAGCGCCTCAACCCGCATGCCACGTCTTTCCAAGTATAACGACCTTGGACTTGGGGTCACGTAGTAGCTGATAATTCCATTTCAATAGACACACTGCGAGATACTGGGGCAAGGTCGATGTTCTCGCCACTTGTGGCCTCTCATCATTGCACTTCTCATCCGTGTAATACCGTCCAGCACAACACCATATCATTTGTCAGCCGTGCATAACGTTTCACATTTTAAACGTACACGCCGTTTCGAAATGAACTTAGTACCACTATGACTCCTCATGAAAGCATATTCTACGTGTCTGAATAAATCTGACGCATTTTCAAACGTTAAGTGCAGCTCAGTGTTCTGGCCCTCGATTTCGATAATTTATAAATTTAGATTTCTAGTTACGGAATTATTAATTCCTTTTGCAGTGACGGGCAAATATACGTAACTAAAATAAAGAGTTTTGTTTAAACAACGAAACTTTCAATCATTTTCTTTTCCAGGACAATTTGTTCATTTCTATGTATTTTCTGCCCCTGTCATCCTTAGTTATTTGTATCATTCACGGCAAACTTTCTCTTATAACTTTTACCCTCTACGATCCGTTGTGTCACGATTGCATAGTACTGTGTGGCACAAGGCGTATTCCATCAGCTTATCATGTCTTTCTTTTTCACCGGTCCAGGTGCTGCGGTAATGAAGGTACTAGACTCATATTCGGCAGGAGCGAGAAATAAATGCCCCTTTGACCATCTTGGTTTTAGGCTTTCTGTGGTCACGTCAGAACAATCACCCCTTTCAGACCTGAATTTTTTTAGGAGGAAGCAAATTTTCCTTTATGCTGTAATGCTCTTAGGTAATTTTTTTATTGTTTCGATATGCAAGACAAAATATGTACCCGTTTACAAAATATACCTTGTACACTTCTTTTTATGGTCTAAAATAACTAATTTTGAAATATTCAGTGTTTTAATAGATAAACTGGTCATTCAATAGTTACGATGCAATATAACAATAATAATAACCATTCATTTACACTGTGTAATATACCTAACCGCCGGCCGCGGTGGTCTAGCGGTTCAGGCGCTCAGTCCGGAACCGCGCGACTACTACGGTCGCAGGTTCGAATCCTGCCTCGGGCGTGGATGTGTGTGATGTCCTTAGGTTAGTTAGGTTTAAGTAGTTCTAAGTTCTAGGGGACTGATGACCACAGACGTTAAGTCCCATAGTGCTCAGAGCCATTTGAGCCATACCTAACCAACCACTTCCGTGTATTCTGGCGATCACAAGCTCCTGCGCACTGCTACACTGACTAGTTGATTTTTTTACAATGAAGCCCAGCAGTTACAGCACTTTTACATGATAAACAGACTGCACATTTAAAAATGTGTGCATGAGGTTTCCACTGGGGATTGTTTCATCTGATATACGGTAAAATTTAATATGACCAGTGGGTTAAGGTGAATGTCGAGATGTTTACTTAAACTAAGCCACGGCCGCACCCCTCCTCGACTTTCATCAAATCAGAGTCGGTGGTCAGTTTATAATGTCGTTGACGTCGAAAATTCCTGTCTTCTTTCTTTTTTCTTACTGTCTCTGTGTCTCCCGTTTAACCATTCTCTCAGTTACTGTTTACCCCAAACAAACCATCCTATCATATCCTACGTGAAATGACTTCACTTACTATTTCACAGCAAGCTCCCACAAGGTAATGCGCTGCAGATATATTGCCTAGTTGACATGGCACAACTCTTTCTACAGTTCTGTGAGATGTCTGGACAACAGTAGCTGCTAGTCAAGTGTTCTTCGTGCTCGGCTACTTACATGCGTGTCATTTCCACGTTATTTTCATGATTTTGTTTGCTTTTTTATTTCAAAAATATAAATACGCGCATTCAGTGCTATCTATATTTGCCATCACTAAATCTTATCAGGTAGTTACTATCGCTTAGGAGGATTAGGTTGTGTTTTCAGTCAGTTTAATGCGTATTTCGACTCCCCATTCTGCAACGTCTCACACAAATACTGCTTCAAAACGATTCACATATGAATCAAGTATATCATAAACATAAACGAAAAGCAACGCTATTTTCAGTCGTAGGACATTTAGGACTGTCAACGAATCCGACGAGGTTGTTTGAGAACTATGGTACTAAGCAATTGAACTCAGTGTTTAGGAGCGAGAAGCTGGCAGGAAAACGAAACGCAGGAAATTCACATAACTACCCCCTTAAACTTGTTAAATTGACTACAACAGTAAAATTATTTGGCACAGATAAATGTAACTTACTTCAGAAAATTATTGCTCTAAAAGAGTTGAAATTGAATTTTCTCTTCTTGTGCAATAACTGGCAGCTTTAAAAGTCCAAAACAAAGCTTTTAACACAATCATTTGGAACCAAATTTCCATTAAAATCGTGTAAAATTAATTAATTAGTTCGGATAATAGGAGAAAAGAATCTCCAGTAATATGTAAAGTAGATCGATAAGACGGAATAACAAGTCATCATGAATGATATGATGTCATGCGCTAGCCATTTCTGGCTGTTTAGATGCTTAATGCTATTGTTCTCGCTATAGAAGTGTGTTTCTTTGCCCTACATCACGTGCGGGAATCGTTGTTTTGGAACAGTTTATGACGTAATGCTTTTATAGCTACGAGGACGCCGTCACTCATTCCGTTAGTGTGTGGAAAGATTTGGAAGGCGTGGTGTCTATACTCAGTAGTAATGAATCTTCTGCTCCAAAACTTTAATACGCTGTCCGAAAAATAAATTAGTAAACGATGAATAAATCATAGCAGAAACGTAAAATTTACGTGGCATATAGCTAATAATGGTGCACGTAAATCATTAAATTGAAAGACATAATCAAATTTCACATGCCCGAGGCAGGATTCGAACCTGCGCCCGTAGCGGTCGCGGTGTTCCAGACTGAAGCGCCTAGAACCGCTCGACCACACCGGCCGGCCTTCAAATTGAAGGAAGGAGAGGCACACAGCAATCAGTCCTAATGCCATTAGTTCTTATTACTCTCGCATATCTAGATTTCAGCTGTAAATACCACCTGCAGTGCGTTTGAGACACAATCCAGCAAAGTCGCGGCAGTACATATCACCATACGATCTTACTAGTTCTTCTGCCAATACACCAGTAAGATAGTATGGTGACATGTGCTGCCGCGAGTTTGTTGGATAGTATTTATAGGCAAAATCTAGATATGCAAGAGTAATAAAAACTAACGGGGTTGCGACTGGTCGCTGTGGGCCTCTCCTATAGTCTATGGTCGCTGTTCACAATAGTTCGTTGTGGAATCAAAGTTAGCCACAGATCTGGTAAGTAGTTCTTGTGGTAGGGCGTTTACTCCCTCTTCCAGAGCGGTTGACAACTGGAGGACGGTCGTTAGTGCACCTGAACATGCTGCAAATACGTATCCTCCACGCATTCCACAATTGATCAATAGGATTTACGTCGGCGAACGGACAAGCCAGACCATTCGCTCGTCGCGTGTTGTCATCCATAAAAATGAATTCAGGGTCACATGCATCCCTGAAAAGACGAAGCAGTACAGTGTGACTATAACGCTGCCCGGTTAGTGTATCATGCTCAAAGGTTTGTGAGGACGGCCATGCAACATTATGCCTCACCACACCATAATGTCTGGACCACCATACCTATGATTTTCGACGCTGTTCCTGGGTGCATTACGTACTCTCATATGGCGAGAGGTGGGAAGACTTAATTCACTCAGGAACATTGTCCAACATGACCGTTTTGGTGGCCCGGGTGTTACGGTTTGGGGAGGCAAAATCTTTGAACACAGTACACTCACTGGGCTACGTTACCGTTACACTGTAGTCCTTCCTCATCTGCGTCTTTTCTGGGGTGCATTCAACCCTGAGTTCATTTTAACGGTTGACAATGTGCGACAGCATCAAACTGCGCAGGGGCAGGAGCACTTGGAACTGGAGGATTTTCGGCGAATGGACTAGCCTGCTCGTTCCCCCGACTTAAATCCCATCGAGCGCGTGTGGGATGCGTTGGGAACACTTACGGCAGCACGTCGACAGCCACCAGTGACTGTCCAACAGTTGTCAACCGCGCTGGTGTGCGAATGGAACACTTCACCGCAAGATACCCTTACCAACCTTGTGGTCCGTTGCAAGACCATGTGCAGCTGTCCGTGGGACCACAGATCATTTTATAACTACAACCATGTCTCGCCCTTTGTAATGTCCTAGTGACCACCATAAATCGCTGAGACTTCAGCGTAATTACTGTCTTTTAATGAAAGTATTTTTTTTAATTACCTTCTGTACTATACTGTAGCAATTGTTTCTGTGCAGGGTGAACGTTAATACAACCGACAAACTGCAGGGACGGATTCCTGACTGGAAATGGAGGAAGAAAGGTTCTATGAACATGTGTCCGGAAATGCATCGTTGCGACGGAAGGTGGCACTGACGAATGAAAGTTCCCCTGACCACGTGCCATTCGTTCCTTTGTGTTGCAGGCTGTGTGATAAACGCAGCGTACTGTAAGCAGCAGACTGGTCCGGTATTCATCTCTGGAACAAGCTGATTTGCTCTTTGGGTATGGCCAAGCAGATGGAAACGGTCGAAAAGCAGCACGGCTATGCCAAAGCAAGTGTCCTTACAGACAGCAACGACATCACACAACATTTCTAGCCATTTTATGGCGTTTGTGTGATCATAGGTCATTTCAGACAGACGAACGTGCGGGGAGGTGGCAGACCGGAGGAGGCCCGGGTTCAACAGGACATTGAGACGAACGATTATAAAAGCTCCAGGCAAATGGCCCACCAACATGGTGTAAGCCAAAGTACTATTATGTGTATCCTGTATTTCAGGCATGTGTGAACGCGAGTCTAGCATCCTACGAAGGCCGCACTGAACGTCTGTTGTGACGTGGATGCGATGCAGCTCTGTACTGTGTCCCGAGTCGATCTATTGCCCTGGCACGCACATCGTCCATCAAATGTCCACAGGACCTTTCTTCTTCCATTTCCAGTCAGTAATCCGTCCCTGCAGTCTGTTGGTTTTATTAATGTTCAGTCTGTATAGGCCCTGTAGCCCAAGGTTCATCGAGCTATATGACTTGGCAGCGAAACACCATGCGAAAATTATCTTTGTTCTTAAGTATTGCACACCAGTATATACTGAAAGAAGGATATGACTGTTGTGTGTATAACATCACTAAAGTACTGTTTATTGTGATGAATAATCGTATTTTATGTTAGTCACCATTTTCAGATATAGATCATATTGAGATTTTCGCTCTGCAGCGGAGTGTGCGCTGATATGAAACTTCCTGGCAGATTAAAACTGTGTGCCGGACCGAGACTCGAACTCGGGACCTTTGCCTTTCGCGGACAAGTGCTCTACCAACTGAGCTACCCAAGCACGACTTACGCCCCGTCCTCAAGCTTTACTTCTGCCAGTAACTCGTCTCCTACCTTCCAAACTCTACAGAAGCTCTCCTGCGAACCTTGCAGAACTAGCACTCCTGAAAGAAAGGATAGTGCCGAGACATGGCTTAGCCACAGCCTGGGGGATGTTTCCAGAATGATATTTTCACTCTGCAGCGGAGTGTGCGCTGATATGAAACTGTGGCTAAGCCATGAAGAAGTCGCGAAGTAGTGTAACACAAATTGGCAGAAAGGCAGATAATAGATTGTTCTTCACCGGAATAGTAGCAATAAACTATACTTTCTTTAAAAATGGGTCATTTACATGACATTCGTGCAGTTCACTTTTGGTACCAACTATAATTGTTACCATTCGAGAATGGATTAAACGTGCAAGCAAGGCAAGTGTAAAGCAGCAAATTATTGTTCGTAATATATTACTTGACCCGTTTGAGAGCTTCATTAAATGCTTTTAACTATCTGAAAAGTCAGTCTCTGTTTAATAATATCTGATAAACTCTCAAAAACTTGCTACAAGATCACAAATATCTACGTTTCACTTGGCACTACCACTAGTTGCTTCTCTAGAACGTCTAAGAACCTGTCATGCAAAACGTGCGAAGAGTTGAGTAAGCATTTAAATAATTCGGAAAAAAGTTCTCTCCTTTGTGTCCCCCCGACATTCACGAATAAGATAATAATTTGAGTGTGGAATAAATGATTCAAATGGCTCTAAGCACTATGGGACTTAACATCTTAGGTCATCAGTCCCCTAGACTTAGAACTACTTAAACCTATCTAACCTAAGGACATCACACACTCCATGCCTGAGGCAGGATTCCGGACTGAAGCGCCTAGAACCACTCGGCCGCAGCGGCCGGCGATGAGTGTGGACTAGCGGCTTCAACTGAGATAGTACTGAGTTTTTAATTACCTTGACGGCGATAAGACACTGCGTCCTCGTCAAAAATAATGGAGAGAGCCTTGATCACGTTAACAGAAGCAACTTCCCCTCTTCCACATTAACCTTACTAGTTTTGTATTTATCTGTCCTTTTCTTACCCAAAAGTCACGTGATTATCGTAATTATTCATGTTTAAAATACGTCTCACGTATGGAAGTATCATCCTTGTAGTTGTATGAGACATATTCGTGCCAATCAACACAAAGTCCGTGGTTCACAGACCATGGAGCTGATCACTGATTACATCATACCTCTGAAACCGAAGAGCTCGATTCCATGCTTCTTATTTTCTACTGGGTGTTACTGTAAAACCCTGCACTCAGTGGATATCGAATGAGCTGTTCTGCAATTTTTTTGTGTTCGCATCACTCCCTAACATTACATCGATAGCTCTTGTTCATTCTGATGTGATAGGTGAAGTTTTCTGGTGGACGAAGTGAGAACTCTTGACTTTTTGCAGTTCCTGCGCCACATAAATGTCAAAAAACCTCTGGCAGCAGTACAGGCCTAACAACAATGGGGCAGGCTGTAAATGATGTCATCAATTTCATGTTGAGGCAGTAACGCCCATTCTTCCTGCAGAGTTGCTCGCAAGTCTTTGATAGTGGTTGATGGATGCTAACGTAATGCAACCCGTGTCCCTAGTGTATCCCAGACTTGATCTATGGGATTCAAATCGGGAGAGCGAGCAGGCCACGGCATACGTGCAAATTCTTCCGTTTCCAAGAAAAGTACGAAATCATGGCCCGGAGCACCTCGCAACGACCCCACACAAGACCCCAAAATCTCATCACGATACCTGACAGTTAAACCTTTCCGATTCAACCGTACATGTTCATGAAAAGGTTTTCGACACCATTAGGGACCCTTCTCCATATCGGTCTCTTTCCACGATGTTTGGATACCGAAATTGTGTTCCACGTTCTCTCCAGATGCGAATGTGTCGAGAATCACTCTCCAGATCAAATCAGGACTCACCTGCGGAAAGAACCTTTGCCCACTGTCCGACCGTCCAGTTGGCATGTTGACGACTTCACTCTGCACGTTCCCTTCTGTAAAGACGCGTCAGAGGTACATATACAGCAGGTCTCCGATAATAAAGGCCGCACTGCAGAAGCCTTCTGTACACAGTTTGCCTCGATGCAACACGAACCGTGGGTGCTGCGAGGTCAGATGGCAGTTGCTGTGCAGTACTAAGGTGGTACCTTTGTCCCCTTGCAGCCAAATAACGGCCGTCTCTTTCTGATGTCACACGTGTCGGCCCTGCTCTGGACTTCACGATACAGTTACGGTCTTTATGAACTATAGTCACATCCGATAAACAACAGAACGATTCACGTTAAGCCATCACGCCACATCAGTTTGCAACTGTCTTGCTTCCATTTTTCCTATGTCCCTCCACCGTAGAGTCTGGCAGGCGTCTTCACTGTGCCATACTGTACCGTCTATGTCTGTGTACGAAGCGATTGTGAATTTGGACTACCTGGCAAACACTACCCCGTTTCATAGGTGCATTGACGTCACGTTGGCATGGTTGTTCGGTGACCGGAATGCTATCCTCCGTGCAGAACACGACCGTACGGACATTTGATGATAGTTTGTATGATTATATCGTGAATTAGACACAGGACGGGGAAACAGTGGTTTGTTGCCTTAATTTTGGACACCAGTGTCTCTTCGATAATGGTAAGGGTTTATGTGGAGGATATTTTTGAAGAATCTACAAATCATGACAATAGCCAGTTACTACGTGACAGTTTTAATACATAATACCTTCAAAAAATCAGAACATAACACAAATAACAAAATACACTATAAACGCCAATGTCACCACTCAAATATGTAGTTGCAAATTTACACCTAAAAAGAAAGCCACTAAACTTGTATTGTAACAACTGACTTACTGATGCTAGGGGAACGCGTGTTTTGAACAAAAGGACTGATTGTATGAAGTTAACATTTGTTTTGGCAACTGAACTGTGCATACATTCAGTGAAGGTTGCGAGAAATGTTTTGTGTTTGTAACGGAAATTCGATATACCGCATTCTATGAAATAAATTATATAAAATTAAAAAAATAGAGATGTCTGGAAATGTCTAGTCTCTGTCCCAGAGTTTATACATATCGTATGTGTCAGAAATATTTTAAATTTCTTTCTCCTTGCTGACTGACACAACTTGCTGTATCGAAATCTGATATAAATTGCAGTATACGCAAATTCCTGTAAACCATTAGCGCCTCAGCCATACGGCTGACACCCTTTTCGAGCTAAGTACATGTTTATCGCGTACAGTATTTTCTTAAGTGACTGTTAACAAGTTCACATTGAAAGATGTAACGTTAGAGCCCATACAACAGGGACAATGTGAGCTTCAAAGATTCTGAAGTCTTTCTAACAGCCCTAAAGTCGATGGAGTCAGCGGAGGAACTTAGCCAGCGAGTGATATGCGACGTCATATTTAAGTGGCTCATTAAAACAGAGTGCCTTAACGGCCTAGCTCTGCTCAGCAAGCCACTACTTGAGCACAACGTGTGGGATTCTGTGTCGTCGCCATCATCCGGTCTTCTAGTAAAGTGGCTTGCCGAACTGAACTGTTATAAACTGCAAGAGAACCACGGATGTTGCTTGAACCAGAAGCGTAACGACCACGTACCGGCAGCAGTGGCTGGCTTTCAATGTAATTTGTGGTTTTTGTACAGCTGTCTGCCACATATGAAATGAGTTTAGGCTAAGGTTAATAATACGAATAAAAACTACGTGAAGCTCGAAATCTGCTGATTAAAAAACCAAAATGGTCGTTGCCGTCCGTGTTACTCGACGGCTATGCTTCCTGGAGGGGAAATAAATCTGCGATGTTACAAATATATGGAGACGCCTCTCTAGGGTCAACATTTCAGACGCCGCACACATGCCTAGATATTAAATGGTAACTAACGTGCCGGGAGCCTTTTCTAGTTTCTAATAGAGCTTCAATACTTCAGATAGGCTACGGTGTCTTTTCAAATTTCTATGAGATATCTAAAACATTAATGAAACATCTAGATAGTGTTCGTTAGTCATTACGTGTTAGTCATTACGTGTGGTTGTGAAGGATTTCTGCTCATGTTTTAGCGTCTTTCATCGTCAGCAGGGGAAACGTAGTTGCGAAATCATAACTGAGCTATTCATTTAACATTCCCATGTTCAGAAGCTAAGATAAAATCCAATTTATTCCTTATCTTCTTTCCATTGTAATCACTTGCATCACAGCGAGAGCGCATATGCCCCTACAAGCGATTAAATTTACACTTGGTACATATCGGTTGAAACTCAATAGCACACAAGAAATCGCCACCAGGTAACAAAAACATAACTTGACTGGTATAACGATAGCCAATAACCTTCGCAGTGTCTCAGTGGTGTAGACTATGTCATAGCTTTTGCTGGTACGGAGAATCTTAGTGTCAGGACGACAAAAATTCAGGCTCTATAGACAAGTCTTCTTCCTGAAGAGGAAATGCAAACGTGCATAATAGTTTTGCTTCCTTCAAGGAATACAAGGGGCAGTAAAATATTACACACGTTTTCGTAATTGAATTCCTATGGTCATGTGATAGTTGGACATTAGCATTAGCACGTACTGAGATTTAAGTAGCCGCATCAACACGAAATCTGCAGTAGTTTTTCTGCTAGTATATAAACATCTGTATTATTACTATGTTTGTTGGAAAACATCCGATTTGATATGGAAGTTGAGTAATTTTAATCTGAAACCTATATTTTCCACGTAGCACAGGATATGAACGCAAAATGAGATTATCCGACTGAAACCATACCTTGTACACACATGATGGATATAAGGGAAGCATTAATGGTCTATTGATGGAATCCTTATATTTTGCATCTCCAGCCACTATATACGCACCTAAAATATTATAGGAGCGCCACATCTTAGTCCACAGATGGCACTGATGAATTCTTCTATGGCATAACACATAATGGCGAGCCACAATCCAAAGGAGAGATGAAATCTCAGCGAAGAAATTGGCAATGACATTATAATTCACCTATTTTCCAACGAACAGTTTCTGAACTATCTTACGATATCTCTGTAGTTGACAAACTGAAACTTGTAAAAAGTAACGATTTTGCTATGACTCGGAATTTTTAATTATTTAACCTTCCATAGCGCAATATTTGGTGGTTTCTTCCGCTTAAATGAAGTTCAGTGTACAGGTAGGATAATAAAGAGCTGCAAAAAACTACTTATTCGAACTATTTAAGACTCTTCGTTGAGATAACGTTTTTGATATGCTCTTAAGGTCTTGAAAGTTAGCATGAATTTTGTTTAAGAGATATCACCGTCATGTCTTGCAAAGACACATTTTGTCTGAAAATCTATTGTAAAAAATTCTAGAGTTTTCTTACATAATCTCTATGTGGCTAGATTAAATTTACTAATTATATTTCCTTTCTGTTTATTTTCAGGATGAATTTCATCCTTTCATCGAGGCACTGTTGCCTTTCGTCAAGTCTTTCTCCTACACGTGGTTCAACCTGCAGGCAGCGAAACGCAAATACTTCAAGAAACACGAAAAGCGTATGTCCTTAGAGGAAGAAAGGCGGTGCAAGGAAGAACTCCAGGTTAGTTACATCGATATGCATATACGTAAAATCAACAGCGTACAAAGCCCTTATAACCGTTTTTTTGCTTCGAGTCCTAACTCTGTATGTATATCGTTGAAATGGTATCTCCTCTTGCACTCAATAGAATGGTTAACACGCGACGCTTTCGGAAACGTCAACTGACAGGCATTTCACGTTAATACTTTAGCCGAAATAGCCTTGAAATTGTGGATACGATTATTTTCAGATACAGTTTATAGCCGTTCCTCATTTGTACCAGAACATGTCACAAACTAATTTTCTTCGTGTCAAGAATTAAAAGACTGGATGTTTCATGATTTTTTACAATAATGATTTAGGCAATTCCTTCCTCGAGTAATTTTATAAAAGGTTGAATTACCTTGAGTAACTTCTGTCATATTCTCTTAACATCCTGCAGACTATATTTCGTATAAATTTAATAATAAGGCTGAAGTGTCTAACATTCGCTGAAAATACGTTGACTTAACGCTTGGTTCTAGTTTAAAAACATACTTTTCATTGTTTTTCTGTCAAGAAAATTTGTCATAAATTATGAAATAAGAAATCAACAGTTCTGCCATTTTCTTTTCATTTGTCATTGAACATCACCATGTCTAGCGATGGCTGAAATTTAAAATCGTTTTAGTTTTTGGAAATATTATGTAGCAACCTGTCTGACAAAGTCATTTTCCTACAAACAGTAGAGCCAATATCTTCGTAGTGCCTACCAATTACTACATGAAACACGTTCTCCAGTATTGAGTCAGGAAGGCAAGCACTCGAGGCCAGTTGACTGAGCTGTACTGACGAATATTTCATCCTAAGATTACACAATTTTTTTCCGAAATTCCTTAATAATGAACGTAAGTAGGTATATTTACTTCGAGGTGGTAAAGTGAATCACCCACACTCTCACATGCACACACACACACACACACACACACACACACACACACGCGCGCGCGCGCGCGCGCGCGCGCGCACACACACGCACACACGGTAACATTTCCCGTTTACGTGACTACCCTAAGCATAGATTAAGACATCAGAGGTTCATGTTACAGCTATTTCTTTATGACTAGAACAATAGCTCAATACGGAGACAGTGCATATATGAAGAGAAGAAAATTCAGATCTATAACAAGACTATCTTATAGTTACTATTCGGGACAGATAGACATTGATCAACAAATATACTGTAGAATCCGTGGAATAGAGTGCTGGTACATCTCTAGGATGAAACACAGCCGCAACTCTTAGTGTGACCTACACAATGAGTGGCTGGAAGTGATTTGAGGTATCTCTCAATAACCTTCCTCTCACAGTGCGTGTGACTTACCAGAATGTGGCTTGTACGTTCTGAGTTGGTAGTGGATTAAGCTAAATATGCTCTCCAGACTCATGATCCTCTTAGAATTTTCGGAAAGAGATATCGATTAAAATTTATCGAACTGTTCATCAGTCCATTCTGTACTGTTGTATGTGTAGACTATTTTACTACAAGGCTATGCCGCTTTTGGTAGGGGAAAGATTAACTACATGGGGTTTAATCTCCAATATTGACTCATCGCATATGTACATGCCTTCTGTACGAACTTAAGTGCCATGAAATCGCCAAAGGATATACCCTTAGTAAGACTCCTTGCGCAGCACTCTGCTACCATTTGTGGCACAGAGTACCGTCTCTACAGATCGGGAAGGCGTCAAACGCTCACTTTCTTGGCTAGTTGAGCGAATAGTAGCGGCTCCACGGTCTGCAAAGTCTGCAAAATGGGCGGGAGAGCGGTGTACTAACCACATACCCCCCTCCTCACCATACATCCCCATACCGCATCCGCATGTCGCGTCAAGGCAGAGGACAACACGGCGGCCGCTAGACATCCCTTGGGCCTTCAGGGCCTGGACGAGAAACTCGTTTTTTAATAAAAGAGTTAAGAACAATTCGATGAGCATCGCCGTTTCAATCATAGCTGCTGTCTCAGCTGCTGTGTTATCACAGTCGATCCATTGTCAGACTCACTGAAAGTCGCCACTGCCCCGTTCTCCGTACACAGTGTCATCTCAATGATCCCTCTGTGTTGCCCACACCAGGTTTGCAAATATGTCCTCTAAGAACGCGATCAGTTTTCTTGTTCAATCTGAAGGTAACGAACAGTCCATAATATGCTCACAGATTTCTGTATATTAAGTTTCACCTCTCTGAATTGATTATTGCGATCTCATTCTGGAAAGTAGTCCCTTTCCGACAAGTTGTGAACCTGTTATTAGGTTTCATACGCATATCTTCAGTATAGCACCATCTATATATTAACATTATCAGTAACTGGCATAGCCTACACAGCGAATTATAAAAACGATACAGAACTATTCCCATGCAAGCTATCATTGGATAATTGTTTTCGTTTCAGTGATTCATTCTGTCAGAGCGTTACGCTATGCATTCGTCTCTCTCAGTTTCATCAAATACGGATAAACTATTTCGCTACAAATTTAAGAAACAGGAATTTTGGATCACGGTCATGCCTTATTTCTTGCCGAATCTATTGTGTACGTCTAATTGATTAGGCAATGTCATTGAAACAGATTAACAGGTTATTATTACGAATTCCTGGAAACAACGAAGAACGGAGGTCATTTGCACAATAATTTCATAGCTCCGTCTCAGTCACACAGGGTCAAACGGTTTAGAGACATATCATTCGTTGCATCCGCTTTGTTTCGAAACATCTACTAACGAAACCGCAAGTAAAACGAAAAGCATGATCTTCTCAGTTACTCTTCAGGGCTAATATTGCTTGCTCCGTAGCTGGTAAAGTATCTGTTAGCAAAAATTTAAATGGATGACTTCTGAACTCATTTTCTGTTCCTTGTGTGTACGTGATTTAGTTCATAACCATTATTATTACGTTATTGTCATTTTATGAGTATCTGGCAAAAAGATTGTACCAGATTGTTAAAATTTAATTCCAGCTAATCACTGAGGTCCAGAGTAGGCTGTAAGTATCGTACGACTGCGAACATCGGTAAATACGCAAATGCATTAATGCGGAATCAATTTACGCTGGAAAAAAATTGGTTCCAATTGAGGCCACCAGGTGCAAATATGGCGTTGCACACTGTATGACGGTGTGACATCCACGCTGTCATCAGACAAGCCATACCGTCACTGAACAGTATGGCTATGGGAAGAGAGACCGTGCACTGTTAGTGAAGCTGTTTCATGTAAACGGCAGCAATTACAGTGCTGTACAGAGAGAGTATCGCCGACTTACAGGTCCGATGAGAGGTCCAATGTCTTTAAATGGTTTAAAGAAGATGATAATGATATATGATAACACCGGTGAGCTTGGTGTGACGCATCCCATGATCAACAATACGGAAAGTTTTCGGTCTATGTCACACTGGTACCCGTACAGGACCCAAGGGGTGCAGCAACTGAAACCTCATGATCAGCAGCAACCTTATGAATTGCTCTTCGATATTTGGCATGGATCGATGTTGATGACACGTGGCCGAGCAATATTCTATGGAGTGACGAGTCACATTTTACACTACAGGACCCAGTGAATACACAAAACTGCACAATTTGGGATACTGTTAAACCGCGTGTTGTGCACGAAGAGCTGTTACAAGCTCCGTATGTGACTGTGTGCTGTGTATTCACAAGCACCGTTATTCTCTATCCGTACTTCTTTGAAGAAAATACACCCAGATGGCCTGTCAGCTGTACCGTGACTTCTGCCCGTTATCGGCACTTCCTTGTGCAGCATGTGATTCCTGCTTTGGAAGAGTGCAACTGTGTGGAAACCACCGTTTTCACACAAAATAGGGCAGCACCTCTTGTCGCTCACCCAGTGAAAAATCTGTTTAATTAAACCGTCCACGAACGTGTTGTCTCTAGAGGTTTTCCAAATGCATAGCCTGCAAGATCACCTGATCTGAATCCATGTGACTTTTGCCTCTGGGGATATCTAAACGAACGCGTATAACAGTGAAACGTTCGGTCTGTAGCTTATCTGAAGCTCAGTATACAGTAACGAGTTGCTCAGATTCCACAGGGACTGCTGTGAGCAACTGTTGATCACGTCGCTTTTCGGATGCAGCATTTCGTTGACATCTCCGGTGCTCACGCTGAACAAACTGTATAACTAGTGGTTAATAAAAAAGTCAACATAATGACTCTCTCATTTGTTTGACGTTTTCTGCCTAGGTCCCGTTGTTAATTCATTATATATGGAAACATTTCTGTCAAGTCGGGAAACTGCCTCAAATTGGCCTTCAAAAAACTGCCTCAGCAACAGCGCGCGGGTCGCGCGAGATTTTCGATATTCTCGCGCAGACTGGTAATGCTGGAGAGAAAAGGAATAGGACCTTTTCTGTAGGAAATTTAATTTAGTTTAATTTTTTACTGTGACAAGTTTTCGCTGAATGGAGCTACTTTCGTGTTTTTCAAGAAAAACGTACACAAGTGATTAAATGTGTTCTATCTCGGAAACTATTCGGAATAGGGCAAATATCCAACTGATTTTTTTGTTCCGAGTCACTAATACTGTAACCCCTCTAAGCATGTACCTTTCCTCCATGACACATGCTGTATACAGAAAGATATCCTAATCTTTATGTTTGTTTTTAACACAGTGATCGTCGGTTTACTAGGAGATAAACTCAACCCGAGGCTTTTTGTAACAAAATGGAAGCACGTTTTCACGATATCAGTTTTATTTCACACTTTAACTTGTCGCAATAGTAAAAACACACCATTCAGCTTTTTCCTCACTGCTGTATGAAACTAATGCACATACTGACTGTCAACTACTGACTGATCATTTGGTGCGTATTCAATTCTAAGGCGTGGATGTAACAATAGCATTCAGTGTTTATTTTGCTTATACCACTGGCTATACAAGCATACCGTACTCTTTTCAATGAAATAAAATAAAATGTTGAAACTTTTGAGAGAAGGACGGCTATATGAAATTAATTGAAGTAAACTGTATAGAACGTGTGCACTTCACAGAGTGTGTTTATCAAAAACTCCACCTTATTTCTTGTTCATCTTACTTCTGTCCATACTCGTGCTGTTTCTAGCAAATGCTTTCAGTCTGCATTCGCAAGACAGCGTAAAAAACGTTCTGTATTTCAGCACTGCAGGAAAATTTTGAGTCGTCCCACCCCTCGCAGATCCATCGCATTTCTGTTTCGTCAATCAATGGACAACGTCCTTATGAAATGGAAGAGTTGGGTTTTGCTTTAAGAAAGAGCCGTCTAGTCACTTGCATAACTTTGATTCGGTCCTTACGGAGCGAAAACCATAAGTAATTAATTCATATCGTTGTTCACGACAACGCAAGCGAATTTATCGTGTGTTTCCTACACCATAGAGACGCGGCTCTGTTTACTGTTGCCATGAGTTTACATGCGTTGTGTACACAGTGTTTGGGCACTTCTCTGCATTCTCTTACGTGAATACTAATCTGGTGCCCATTAAGAACGATATATATAAACTAAGTTCCTGCATGAACATCTGCGTAAACGGCAAACGAATCTCACACTATGAAATGATGAAACACCCATAAAAATAATTATATCACCAGTGACAGTTTTTCATGACATCGCCTCGGGCATGGATGTTTGGGATGTCCTTAGGTTAGTTAGGTTTCACTAGTTCTAAGTTCTAGGGGACTAATGACCTCAGCAGTTGAGTCCCATAGTGCTCAGAGCCATTTGAACCATTTTTTCATGACATCCTGGAGCTCTTACACTGCCTCCTGTTTGTCTTCATTTCTCCCATTTCTTTCCATAGAAACACTGAGATTCGGATTAAACGAAGATTCCTTTTTTAATTACATACTTGCGTCTGCTAGCGCGGTGATACCCTCCCCAGTATGGCTGAGTGTGCATCTGCGGTGTTGCTACGGCAGATTTGGTTGCTGCATGATATCCGCTGTGGCCTGTATCGTATACTTACAGCTTACAGGACACCAGCGACTTCACAGCCGATTGCATATCGATCCTCCTACATTATCTGGGACGAGGACAACTTCGACAAACTCAGGCTTACAGCGCTGTGCTCCTTAATAGCTTCGTAACTCCCACTGGTTTACTTCCTAATTCTGTCCATGGATACACAGCGGTTGAATATATAGTCTCAAATCTCACACAGAGTGAACGATTCAAATAATTTTTGCTTTCTGTCGCTCTTAATGCTCATAAGGGACACCGTATGAAGGTAGACGTATACATGCATCCTCTTGAAGCCAACTGATAGAGTTAAACAGTATGCAAGTTATTTTTTAAACTAAGTTAGGAAATGCTAAGATACTGTTTGCAATGTAAAGGATCTTGCAAAAACGATGTACCTCTAAGACTGAAGAAGTTAGAAATTAGTATTACCAGATATTAGACTCAATCTGCATTTAGTACGATATTCAGAGGTCACTTGGGGTGGTCTATTGCCTGTTCTAATACGATGTACAAGGGTTGGCCAAAAATATGGAAACGTCGCAAGAAATGTATGCTTGAAAATAAATGCAGATTACAAGCCAAGCCCGCAGGTTGCGCTGTTATATCTGACCACCTATGCAATGTCCTCAATATGTTGACAGTGTCAGTAGTGTTTCTGTTTAGTTGTGAGTGCATTACGTCGGAGCTAGGTGAATTCTAACGTCGGCAAATTTTTGTTGACCGTATGGAAGTTGCTTCAGTAACGAAGGTAGCCGAAGTGTTTGCTGTTTCAAGATGGACCGTATCGAAGATTTATTACGCGTACAAGGAAGTCGGAAAAACGTTATCCGTTACGCCAAAACGCGGACGAAAGTGTTGGTTGAGTGACCGTCACAGACGGCCATTGATGAGAACTGTGACATAAAATAAGAGGACGACAGCTGAAAAAGTCAGTGGGGAAACGAATGTTCACTCGCGAATCTGTCAGCACCAAACGAACGCGAAGCGAGCTCCATAAGGAGGTAATTGCAGTGTGAGTTGGAATACCAAAACAAAACGTAGCTGTTGCAAATGCCCGTAACAGGAAAACCTGATGCCGAAGCCATAAAATCTGGACTATGAAGCAATAGAAGAATGACATTTGGCCGGATGGGTCTTGTTTCACACTGTTTCCAACTCCTGACCGAATTTGTGTTCTAACTGTGAAATACGACGGGTGTTCGGTGAAGATTTGTGCAGTCAAATGTTCAAATGTGTGTGAAATCTTATGGGACTTAACTGCTAAGGTCATCAGTCCCTAAGCTTACACACTACTTAACATAAATTATCCTAAGGACGAACACACACACCCACGCCCGAGGGAGGACTCGAACCTCCGCCGGGACCACCCGCACAGTCTATGACTTCAGCGCCTTAGACAGATTTGTGCAGTCATATCGTGTTATTCCATGGGCCCCATCGTTCCTCTGCAAAGTCACATTACTGTCAAAGATTATGTGACCATTTTAGCTCATCAGTTTCAACACGCGGTACAATGTTTGTTCCTCAGTGGTGATGCTGTGTTCCAAGACAAGACCCCTCTTAACACAGCTCGCATTGTCCAGGACTGATCTTGTGAGTACGAAGAACAATTTTCCCATGTTCCCTGCCCACTATAGTCACCTGAGCTCAATATTATTCAGTCTCAGCGGTCTGCTTAAGAGTAAATGATCGCTACCCACCTCGATCATCTTTACCTTTGCTTCCTACTATGCTGTTGAAAGAATGGTATAAGATTCCCCCTAAAACAATAAAGGGTCTGTATTTAAACATTCCGAGATGACTGGCAGCTGTTTTGAATGCCAGCGGGTTTCCTACACCTTATTAGGCATGGTAATGTGTAACGTTTTCAATGTTTCCATGTTTTTGTCCAACCCCTGTACGATGTGTTGTAATAGTCACGTCGAATAACTAGAGTAATAATAATGCCTTTCTCATATTCTTTCACAGGTAAAAGACCTGGATTTCTTGTGTTAGAGCTTTTACTTTCCTCCTTCACTTTTAGTCCCACCGTTTCCAAGCCTTCGTTGAACTAGGAAGAAACAATACTCAGTCTGAATCAAAAATAATAGAATATGGAAACTGCCACCAGCGGTGTGTTTAGACAGTATTTTACTATCTATAATTAAACTTAGTGTCAATTGACAAACTACAGAGTCTGCTCACTGGTTTAACCACTGTGCAGTGGTGCTAATTGAAGCTCGTTGTCTGCAGACGGCAATAAAAGGTATATGGACTGAGACGTATGCAGTATGAGTTTTAAGTATTTTCGGGTCATGGCCTACGCATACCAAATTGCCTGCTTCCAGCACTATGTTGAAGTATACGCCGTTTAAGCGCAGTGCGTCTCTGAGGTAACAATGACGAATTATAGATCTATTTGAGTTACAGAATATCCACGACCACTTTGTATCTTATGCTATCGTATACATAATCCGCAGATGAAATTAATAGAACTGTAAAATTTGTACATAGCGTTCCATTCATTCATTTACCTTATGAACAGGAGTAGTAACCGATTTTATCTTCCATCATTGTCCAAATGGAACTTTTTTACAAGGTAAAGTGCTCAAATCCAAATCAAAAACAGGATCGTGCGCTCTGTTTTAAATAAGCTCGTCGTCGCAGGATGTTAAACTCTCATATTTCTTCCATTTGGCACAATATCTCCCAACAGCATCATGAATTTACATACATAAACCCATTTCTCAACACTACGACAAGGCAGCTCTCTGTACCGTACTGCCGGCCGCGGTGGTCTAGCGGTTCTAGGCGCGCAGTCCGGAACCGCGCGACTGCTACGGTCGCGGGTTCGAATCCTGCCTCGGGCATGGATGTGTGTGATGTCCTTAGGTTAGTTAGGTTTAAGTAGTTCTAAGTTCTAGGGGACTTATGATCACAGATGTTAAGCCCCATAGTGCTCAGAGCCATTTGAACCATTTTGTACCGTACTCTCATATATGAAGGCCCTCCCCATCAGTCACTTTTCCTTCCAGAATTCTCTACCAAGCTTCTCCGTAGCATTCTTCAACACAACCATGCATATCCCAAGATGCTCTTCACTATATAGGAATCACCCAATCACTGACTGACTCACATCACCCTCAGGCGCCAGCATCACCATCGATAAACATTCGTTTATCTGCAGAATCTTTTCAGATGTCATTAAGGTAAAGGTAAGGTTTCGCCCACTCCATTACTTACATACTTCTTCTTTTCTCCTATTTAAATTTGCGTTATTCAGGTCTATCACTTAGCCAGTTCACTACTTATACAGATGTCTCAGTCATTTTCTAAGGCGTGCTTTTCGTCTAACATTATATTTCATTATAGATTACCTCAGCTAGTGAGTAGAAGTTATCTTTGTTAAGTCTAATCTTTTCAGTTTCATTACACTTTCTTTTTTCTGTGAATTATTATATTGTACTGTTGTACTACTGGTGGCCCACTTGAGCCAATTTGAGGGATGATGAAGTGAAATAATAACACAGGAAACCAGAACATTAATTTCAGAACTGGATACGTTGCATGAATACCTACCCTGCACAAGTGGCAAGTAAGATAATCATTAACTACTTATTTGAAAGGAATCTTTCGCCAAGGGCTATATTTTCTGCTGTTGCTATCACGTCCTGGTCGCGAGAAAATTACAAAAATTTTTATCTGAGTCTGCCTATCCGTCTTGTGCTTTTGGTTGTAAATTACTGTTTTCGTCATTAAGTATGCATAAAGGGAAAACCCGAAATCTCATGGGTCGTTAGAACAGAGAAGCAGCTCTTGAACTAAATGTAAACATTTACATGGTAAACAGTATCAAACATCGACGAGTGTCTGATCCGTCGGCGTCAGTCCACTCGAATAGAAGTGTCTGACGATCTAAGAATTTTTACAGTTCGGGTGTGAAAACTGTCCCCATCTTAATTCTTACACGACCAGTGTCGCTAATGCTCAGTAATTGTAGATATACATACATTATCACGCGTAGTACCTGTAGCAGTTACGGTGTACCGTTAATGTGGAAGTGCAGAGTCGATACGTTTGATTCAGTGGTGGAATTACTACATTTCTGCAAGACATTCTAGTGTCAGCTACTGCGAAAAGCACGCCGGAAAGCAACAAAGCAAAATAATCGTAGCAGATGGCAATTCGAATTAGACGCTTGCGCAATTTTCGCGTCAAAGAATGCTGGTATGAGTGGGTGTGGTAAACTGTATAATGGAGGTGAACTGGTTTGAAAGCGTGCCCAAACTTCTGGACGACCTCGCGCAGTCACTCCGCTGGAACTGATCGGCTGCGAGGCTGATTGCTAATAAGATCCTGTATTTACATAATCATAGAATTTCAATTAAACTGAGATGCAGCAATGTATATATGTGCGAATGCGTGTGTGTGTGTGTGTGTGTGTGTGTGTGTGTGTGTGTGTGTGTGTGTGTGCCCCTAGACTCTTGCGCAGGAAACTTTCTTCTTTTAATACTACTATTTGTAGTATGAGCTCTTTCCGGTTTCTGGTGACATATATCCGTGTGATTAAATGCAGCAAATTTTTCCTTGTGGACGTTAATGGATACGGTACTTTACGAGAGAGTTTATGGCAGTCCGGAGCTTTTCCACTGCCGGAAATTACATAAGAAGAGTTGTTTCAACCTTGTATTTTAATTCCAACCACTTAATAACATGACTTGGGGACACAGACTGCGTCACATTTACTCGGACTTTGGAAACTGAAACTGTTTGGACTACTGGTATACAAATGAAATCTTTAACCATAATCTGGCGGTCTGCTTTAGGTTCCTACACTTTTGAAGTCTGAATTTTTTTCTCAAGCAAATACATACAATCTAACACGTCTATATACGTACTCCATAAAACACAGTACTGTGTGTGAGTACACAGAGTATCACTAGCATTTACCATAAGCGGGTGGTATGCGGGTTGAGAGACCGAAAGCACCCTTCTGCATGTGTCTGAAGTTCTCGAACTTTGACTCATTGGTCTTTATGTGAGATATAAGTCAGATGAAGTAACGCGTTTCACGGCTCGCTCTGGAAAGTAATATCTCGAATTTTTCTGCGTATGGTTCTCCGCAATGCTCCTCTTGCAGCTTCTGTTACTTTAGCTCTTGCACGAATCTCCACAAAATCTTTCGTTAATACAAGTTGGTAAATATCTCAGACAGTCGAACAATACAAAACAGTTAGTGGAGTGACGGTTTTGTAAGGGATATCTTTCGTACGTGAGTTATATTTCCTCGACATTTTTGCAATCTATTTGTCTGAGTTTCCTGACAGATAGATTTATGTGGTCAATCAACCTTAAATCAGTCGGGAAAGATACCCTCGGGTACTTCATGTTTGTACTTCATTCTAATGACTGATCGTCGACCGTGCAGTCGAAGGGAAGGAGAAAACTGTATAAAACTCCACGGGTTAGGAGCAAATATGAGGTTTTTTCAGTGATTAGAAAATTGAATAAGATTTACAAAGAAATTGGGAATATGAGCCCACCTGTCAACATGACATTACAGCCCCTCTGGTCAGGATGCATGCACTGGTCGGCTGGGGAGGGTTTCACAATGGCGTTCAACACTAATGGCCATTAAAATTGCTACACCAAGAAGAAATGCAAATGATAAACAGGTATTCATTGGACAAATATATTATGCTAGAACTGACATGTGATTACATTTTCACGCAATTTGGGTGCACAGATCCTGAGAAATCAGTACCCAGAACAATCACCTCTGGCCGTAATAACGGCCTTGATACGCCTGGGCGTTGAGTCAAACAGAGCTTGGATGCCGTGTACAGGTACAGCTGCCCATGCAGCTTCAACACGATACCACAGTTCATCAAGAGTAGTGACTGGCGTACTGTGACGAGCCAGTTGCTCGGCTACCATTGACCAGACGTTTTCAATTGGTGAGAGATCTGGAGAATGTGCTGGCCAGGGCAGTACTCGAACATTTTCTGTATCCAGAATGGCCCGTACAGATCCTGCAACATGCGGTCGTGCATTAACCTGATGAAATGTAGGATTTCGCAGGGATCGAATGAAGGGTAGAGCCAGGGGTCGTAACACATCTGAAATGTAACGTCCACTGTTCAAAGTGCCGACAATGCGAACAAGAGGTGACCGAGACGTGTAACCAATGGCACCCCATACCATCACGCCGGGTATCACGCCAGTACGGCGATGACGAATACACGCATCCAATGTGCGTTCACCACGATGTCGCCAAACACGGATGTGACCATTATGATGCTGTAAACAGAATCTGGATTCATCCGAAAAAATGACTTTTGCCGTTCGTGCACCCAGGTTCGACGTTGAACACACCATCGCAGGCGCTCCTGTATGTGCTGCAGCGTCAAGGGTAAATGCAGCCACGTTCTCCGAGCTGATAGTCCATGCTGCTGCAAATGTCTTCGAACTGTTCGTGCAGGTGGTCGTTGTCTTGCAAACGTCCCCATCTGTTGATTCAGGGATCGAGACGTGACAGCACGATCCGATACAACCATGCGGATAAGATGCCTGTCATCTCGACTGCTAGTGATACGAGGCCGTTGGGTTCCAGCACGGCGTTCCGTATTACCCCTGTGAACCCACCGATTCCATATTCTGCTAACAGTCATTGGATCGCGACCAACGTGAGCAGTAATGTCGCGATACGATAAACCTCAATCGCGATAGGCAACAATCCGACTTTTATCAAAGTCGGAAACGTGATGGTACGCATTTCTCCTCCTTACACGAGGCATCACAACAACGTTTCACGAGACAACGGCGGTCAACTGCTGTTTGTGTATGAGAAAGCGGTTGGAAAATTTCCTGTCAGCACGTTGTAGGTGTCGCCGCCGGCGCCAGCCTTGTGTGAATGCTCTGAGAAGCTAATCATTTGCATATCACAGCATCTTCTTCCTGTCGGTTAAATTTCGCGTCTGTAGCACGTCATCTTCGTGGTGTAGCAATTTTAATGGCCAGTAGTGTACTCACTACAGAAGTAAGCTGGTCCATAATTGTTGTAACTGGTCGTCGATAGTATGGATACTGGAATTAGGACCAAGTTGCCATCAGAGCTGGTCTCATGCATGTTCTATTGGGGATAAATATAGGGATCATGTGAGCCATGTGAGACCTTTAACATCACTAAGACAGTTCACAGATTCACGTTTCATGTGTGGATAAGCATTGACCTGTTCAAAACTCGGACCACGATACTCTCACGTGACACGTAACACATGAAGACGCAGCATGTCCGGAACATACCGTTGCGTCGACAGGGCTCCCTCAATCACAACAAACCATGACCTGAAGTCATACCTGATGTCTTCCCACACCATGACGCGAGGAGTAAGAACGCTGTGACTTTCCAAATACTAGAGGAATGGGACTTCTTCCCAGGTCGCCACCATATTCGCTGACGATGGCCATCCGTGGTAGTGCAGAACCGCAACACATCACTGAACACAGTCTGATGTCATTCATGTTGCATTATCATCACCGCTGTTGGGAAGTACAAGTCCCGCTATAAACACTACACTCTCGTAGCCGGTGACATGAACTGACAGACGCCGACTAGAATAGTGACTGGGACTGAGACTACGACTGAGCCCTCCGTTCAGCGGCGGCGATCAAAATACTTGCGGTCGAGAGGGCGTTGGCGGCACGTTGCTTTTAGGTCTGTCTTTGGACTCTCTCTTGATAGGCGCTCTTGATCCACCGCCTCCTATCGATCTTATTGCTACGTCTTTGTCGACTGGTGTGCTGGCGACAGCTAATGCCGGCGTAATTCATCAGGAGTCTATGTCTCCCAGTCAAGGCGCAACTCCACACACAGCCATTTGTGTTGTGATATTAACGGTAGCCTACGCAAAGGACAGTAATTCCTATTTTGGCTGCTCCTAGTCTCAGACCAAGATGGCACAGAATGTTGCAGGGAGTCCATTACTTGTTTCCGATAGCACGCACCGATATGAAGGGATTCCAATGTGCATGATGCACAATAAGGTGATTATCGCTTGTGATGGTCAGCCATTGGGATTCCAATGTGCTTGATGCACAATAAGGTGATTATCGCTTGTGATGGTCAGCCATTGTCGACCGAAACACTGACGACGAATATGTCTGCCCTACGTTCCAGTACAGTCCAACATAGGGCCACTGTCACATTGAAATACCCCACAAATTTGAGTATTGCATGATTCGACCAACTGGCCAAATCGAGATCCATAATGAGGCTCCTTTCAATTTCTGTCAGGCGCTGAAACGCTGTATCACATAAGTACGCGACATCTCCGTGTCCTTCACAGTGATTACTCCAAATCTCACGCTCTTCTAGCCCGTTATGTTTCCTTCCAGGAGTGGAGATAATACTGAACGCGAGGAACAGTAATGAACTCTGGTGGCCGTTCTACCTGTCACAGAGAATTGCAAATCTAATTATTTACATATCCACCGTTGGTGTTTTCATGTACGAAGTTGCAGTGATATCTCACCATCTACTCTGGGTGCTTAACTTTTTTGCTAAGCAGTGTGTATGTTGAGGTTCAGCTGCCTATTTACATCTTTTACTGATAATCTGTAATTCTCTCTAGCATTTCGTAAGAAGTTTCTAACGGCATCACTTCCTTTAGCACGTCTACATAGTCTGCAAACGGCCTCATAGCTACTGTCTACTAGCCATGACAGAGTAAGGCATATAAGACAGGCCACACAAATACACTTAAGCGCAAAAGAAACTGGTATAGGCATGCGTATTCGAATACAGAGAGATGTAAACGGGCAGAATACGGCTGTGCGGTCGGAAACGCCTATATAAGACAAGGGTCTGGCGCAGTCTTTAGATCTGTTACTGCTGTTACAATGGCAGGTTACCAAGATTTGAGTGAGTTTGAACGTGGTGTTATAGTTGGCGCACGAGTTATGGGACACAGCATCCCCGAGGTAGCAATGGTGTAGGTATTTTCCCCTACGACCATTTCATGAGTGTACCGCGAATATCAGGAATCCGATAAAACATCAAAACTCCGACATCGCTGTGGCCGGAAAAAGATCCAGCAAAACGCGACCAACGACGATGGAAGAGAAGACAGAAGTGTAACCCTTCTGCAAATTGCTGCAGCTTTCAGTGCTGGTACATCAACAAGTGTCAGCGTGCAAACCATTCAACGAAACATCATCGACATGGGCTTTCGTAGCCGAAGGCCGCTCGTGCACCCTTTATGACTGCACGACCTAAAGCTTTACGCCTCGCCTGGGCCCGTCAACACCGATACTGAACTGTTGATGACTGGAAACATGTTGCCTGCTCGGACGAGTATCACTTCAAATCGTATCGAGAGGATGGACGTGTACGGGTATAGAGACAACCTCATGAATCCGTGGACCCTGCATGTCAGCAGGGGACTGTTCAAGCAGGTAGAGGCTCTGTAATGGTATGGGACCTTTGCGGTTGGAGTGATATGGGACCCCTGACACGTCTACATACAACTCTGACAGGTCACAAGTAAGTAAGAACCCTGTCTGATCACCTGCATCCATTCATGTCCCTTTGTGCATTCCGACGGACTTGGGCAATTCCAGCAGGACAGTGCGACACTCCACAAGTCAATACTTACTACAGACTGACTCCAGGAACACTCTTCTGAGTTTAAACACTTCCGCTGGCCACCAGACAACCCAGCAGAAGAGATCTCCACTCCCTCGTACTCTTACATATTTATGGACAGCCCTGCAGGATTCATGGTGTCAGTTCCCTCCAGAACTACTTCAGATGTTAGTCGAGACTATGCCACGTCGTGTTGCGGCACTTTTGCGTGCTCGCGGGAGCCCTACACGATATTAAGCAGGTGTACCAGTTTCTTTGGCTCTTCAGTGTAAACGCAGCTGAAGGACTCTTTCATATTCCATGAAACATAGTAGTTGGTGTTCCCTGGTCTATCGGAAGATGGATATACGGAGATACTGAATTTTGTTCTCAAGGATGTCTTCAGTTACATCTCACATCTGTTCGATTATTCCGCATACACTGTTTACTTACTAGGTGACGGCGCGTAACCATACCGAGGGCTACTTGGAAGCCAAAGGACACTGGATCAACCTGAACTCCGCTACGTGTTGTCCTTTGGAACTCATCAACGAATACAGTAGTTTCACACGATCGGTGCTTGTAGAGACCATATTGATTCCAGCAGTGGAGTTACTCAGTCTCCAGCAAGGCGCCATACGTTAGAACAAAATAGGCTTCATATTTCATCAGTATATTGACGTCAGAGTGACAGGTAAATAGTTCTGCGCCTGTGTCCTACACCAACCAGTCTCTTTTTTTCAGTTACGAGGAACACTTCGTAGTTCCAGAGACATACGATAATTCTTTGCTGTAAGAGGACCTATTTCCTCCGCAAATATTATATGCATCCTGTGACGTCGAATGGTCTTTCCTCTATTAAATGACTTGAACCAGTTTTCAACTACGCGCTCTTGTATTTGTATATACGTAATTTTTGAATGTGTGTGACAGTTGAAAACTGGAACTAATTTGTCACAACATGTGAAGCCATTTTCGAAGACAAAATTTAGTAATTCTGCCTTCATTTCATCATCTTTCGATTTGGTACAGCCGTGATGAAGGAACATTTGGACAATTAGTTTCCTTCCCCAGCTTGATTTTACGTAGGGCCAAAATATTTAGAGTCGTCAAATAAGGATTTGTTGAAAGGTTCCTTACATTATTTTTGAATTCATTCAGCTGCAGTTTGTCAGTTACTATGTAGCTCTCTCAGCTTCCATAGTAACTTTCTAATACTGTAGTTAAACCCAGATGGGTTCTTCCCATACTCACTGTCATTCTTGGTACAATTTCTCTTGCACAGAGCCGTCTCTAATGACTTCGATGTTGACGGGACGTTGAACCCTATACTCCCTACCTTCCTTCTTGCACATGGCCTGGAATGCGCGAGAATTGTGCCGGAGGTTCTCCGCACTCACCTCTCCAGAAATCAATTTTTGCGACTGGTATATGAGGTTGTTTCTTGTCATTTTCTTGTCGCGTTTGTTAAGTAGAAGTATCTTAAAATCCTAGACAAAGGAGTGTTTAATAGCTCGTGGGCTTGGAGGCCTTTAAGAAATGTTGATCCCTATCAGTATGTACAGTTATACAGGAATCGTCAGGCGCATTATCTCTGTTGTTTCGACAGATGTTTGCATTCTCTATTTGTAATCGCCCTTGCAGGCCTGTTTCGTTTGACTGTATCCACTGTGGCAGTCTTTACAAGCGTAGTTTTTTGGTTTGCCTCTTGCATTTCGACACTTTGAAGAAGCTCGAAACTTCAGCTTTCTGTTCAGCACAGCACCTTTTGATAGCCTCTCACGATTCTATAGATTCCATAGAATTTTTTTCTCGTTTCCTGCTCGTACTAGAATGCAACACATATGTCGAAGAAGACATGTCGAACACTGTCGATATATGGGTTATTATGCTATACGACAAAAGAAACTGCTTGAAATGATTCGTGGAGGTCAACTAGATGATACCATAATAATTTGAAGTGAATGTATAGTTGCGGAGTTCGTACAAATGGCATCTTCTTCAGTAAGTTCGGATACATAGATACATGATAGGTCAGAGTCTCTAGATACTAATCGATAAGGGAATTTAGCCTCGTCGTTAACGTCAGTGAAACCAGGCTTATGGTGGCCAGTCGTGAATCCTATACTAGTCTGCAATTAAGACTCGACGACGACTGAGTACAGATTTGACTTTTTCACGGCATTTTAATGGTTTATCTGAACTATTAATCGGGAAATAAATCTCAAATTCACTCGTCGAAAGAAGGTATGGCCTTACGTTCATCCTCCAGGCCTTGAAATACAACTACACAACCGAACGCGGTGCGTATCAAAAATGGTTCAAATGGCTCTGAGCACTATGGGACTCAACTGCTGAAGTCATTAGTCCCCTAGAACTTAGAACTAGTTAAACCTAACTAACCTAAGGACATCACACACATCCATGCCCGAGGCAGGATTCGAACCTGCGACCGTAGCGGTCTCGCGGCTCCAGACTGCAGCGCCAGAACCGCGCGGCCACTTCGGCCGGCGGTGCGTATCCTGCAGAGACTTACCGGCCAATACATAAGTGCACAAGTTGGTTGGTTGGTTGGTTGGTTGGTTTGGGGAAGGAGACCAGACAGCGTGGTCATCGGTCTCATCGGATTAGGGAAGGATGGGGAAGGAAGTCGGCCGTGCCCTTTCAGAGGAACCATCCCGGCATTTGCATGGAGTGATTTAGGGAAATCACGGAAAACCTAAATCAGGATGACCGGACGCGGGATTGAACCGTCGTCCTTCCGAATGCGAGAAGTGCACAAGTCAGCTAGACGAAGTGGAGCACTATTAAAGGGGTAAGATTGCTGCAAACTGCTTGTTTTGAGCTTGCCTCTCAGCACATAAGAATCAACGGATTAAGATAATCCAAATGTAGAAGGTTGAGGACAGGGAACAGATGACGTGATTGGTGGACATGGGTTAAGTTGAAACACATGCAAATTGTCTTTTCAGAAAGACCAAAACAGTGTGTGTGTGTGTGTGTGTGTGTGTGTGTAGGGCAGTAACTCATACCAGTGATGGAATTTGTCAGTAAACTGAATCTAGTATCCTAAAAAGAACATATAAACTGAATCAAGTACTCTAAGAAGAATATATGTTCACTGTCGAAACTGTATTGATTATGGAATGAACAAAGAGTGTTCGCTTAAGACCCCAATGTTGAGCACACTAAACTTTGATCACTTGATGTGTGGCTGCCTGAGAAAACTGTTTTGGAGTTACACTCCTGGAAATGGAAAAAAGAACACATTGACACCGGTGTGTCAGAAGCACCATACTTGCTCCGGACACTGCGAGAGGGCTGTACAAGCAATGATCACACGCACGGCACAGCGGACACACCAAGAACCGCGGTGTTGGCCGTCGAATGGCGCTAGCTGCGCAGCATTTGTGCACCGCCGCCGTCAGTGTCAGCCAGTTTGCCGCGGCATACGGAGTTCCATCGCAGTCTTTAACACTGGTAGCATGCCGCGACAGCGTGGACGTGAACCGTATGTGCAGTTGACGGACTTTGAGCGAGGGCGTATAGTGGGCATGCGGGAGGCCGGGTGGACGTACCACCGAATTGCTCAACACGTGGGGCGTGAGGTCTCCACAGTACATCGATGTTGTCGCCAGTGGTCGGCGGAAGGTGCACGTGCCCGTCGACCTGGGACCGGACCGCAGCGACGCACGGATGCACGCCAAGACCGTAGGATCCTACGCAGTGCCGTAGGGGACCGCACCGCCACTTCCCAGCAAATTAGGGACACTGTTGCTCCTGGGGTATCGGCGAGGACCATTCGCAACCGTCTCCATGAAGCTGGGCTACGGTCCCGCACACCGTTAGGCCGTCTTCCGCTCACGCCCCAACATCGTGCAGCCCGCCTCCAGTGGTGTCGCGACAGGAGTGAATGGAGGGACGAATGGAGATGTGTCGTCTTCAGCGATGAGAGTCGCTTCTGCCTTGGTGCCAATGATGGTCGTATGCGTGCTTGGCGCCGTGCAGGTGAGCGCCACAATCAGGACTGCATACGACCGAGGCACACAGGGCCAACACCGGCATCATGGTGTGGGGAGCGATCTCCTACACTGGCCGTACACCACTGGTGATCGTCGAGGGGACACTGAATAGTGCACGGTACATCCAAACCGTCATCGAACCCATCGTTCTACCATTCCTAGACCGGCAAGGGAACTTGCTGTTCCAACAGGTCAATGCACGTCCGCATGTATCCCGTGCCACCCAACGTGCTCTAGAAGGTGTAAGTCAACTACCCGGGCCAGCAAGATCTCCGGATCTGTCCCCCATTGAGCATGTTTGGGACTGGATGAAGCGTCGTCTCACGCGGTCTGCACGTCCAGCACGAACGCTGGTCCAACTGAGGCGCCAGGTGGAAATGGCATGGCAAGCCGTTCCACAGGACTACATCCAGCATCTCTACGATCGTCTCCATGGGAGAATAGCAGCCTGCATTGCTGCGAAAGGTGGATATACACTGTACTAGTGCCGACATTGTGCATGCTCTGTTGCCTGTGTCTATGTGCCTGTGGTTCTGTCAGTGTGATCATGTGATGTATCTGACCCCAGGAATGTGTCAATAAAGTTTCCCCTTCCTGGGACAATGAATTCACGGTGTTCTTATTTCAATTTCCAGGAGTGTATATTCTTAGCGAACCTCACCAGCCTTAAATAGCAATTTTTAAGCGCTTTCCCTCAGTGTTTCATATTACATTAGGTGATATAGTCTCTCATTTCCTTTTCTGCACAGAGTTGATAAATCTTCGGTAAACCTTTGTTAACAGTGCAGACCTTGAGGACTCGGAGACCGCTCAACGGAAAATTATTCCTTTTTGTCTTGCGTATGTCCGGTAAAAACAATCGTGAGTAAACCAAGAAGCTAATTAGAATAGGGTAATAGAAAAACAGTTCGTTTACTGTGATATGATAAAGCAATGAAAAATGAAAATCAAGATTATGAATACAATACTACTAGTTTAATCTCAGCTCACGATACTTATAAAGTTGGCAGCCGTGTTTTTTAGTAGTTATCCGTTGAGAAGCTAAAAATTGCAATGGTGACCACGAGTGTGGAACACGCAGTATTGCTATGTTGTATAGGCAATTCTTTTTAATATACTGGTTTGGCCTACTAAAGGCCACATGAAATAACTTATTTTTCTTTCGTTTTTCCTTTCTTTCTTTCCAGCAGTTTTTCGTTCTTCCCCTATGTTTTTCTCTTCTTTCATGTGTCTATATTGCACCTATCTTTTTCTTTGTTTTCTCCTGGAAGCCCTTGAAGGTTTTTACTTTTGCTTTTAACTTTTCTCTTTCTCCTATTTCTTCCATCGTTATTCCCATTTTCCTCGGGTCTTTTTTAAATACTTTTACCCACGTCACTGCTGTCTCTGGGTTTCTGTCCCATTAGTTAAAAATTCTTTTTGTTATACCTTTTTGATCTAACCTTTCCAGGTGTCAATAGAATATAACTCTTCTCTTGGTCATTGTGTCTAATATTCGCTCTATTTTATCATAAACTCATTTTATTACTTCTTTATTTCCCTTTCCCAT
The DNA here is from genome assembly GCF_021461395.2 of Schistocerca americana. Classification (NCBI taxonomy): domain Eukaryota; kingdom Metazoa; phylum Arthropoda; class Insecta; order Orthoptera; family Acrididae; genus Schistocerca; species Schistocerca americana. The sequence continues at coordinate 270,195,942 of NC_060130.1, read as the reverse complement.
TATGCAGTTCTTTTTATTTTATCGGACAGCTAAGCTAAAAAAGCCGTTGATGACATCACGTAGGCTCTTCGCACAAATTTTGGATAGTATAAAAATATATATCTTAAAAAGATGAAAGTATGAAATATCTGTACGAAAGAAACCCGGAAGAGATGTCAGTCAGCCTCGTTACAAGTTTATCCGGAAATTCTGGACAGGAGATAAATTTTAGCACAAATGCAGATGTACCATCAGTGGACTGCGGGCAGCGGCAACGAACCACAGCACCCTCGATGGCCGATCGCCGATCGCACACCGCATCAAGATGGTTAGTTAACCTGCTGCCCGCCAACCGCAGAGAGACCAGAAAACCTCCGGTAGCCATTAAATCGTGGAATTTCGACAGATGTCCAACTGAACTTTTCCCCTCCGTGGTGTGTGAGCGGATAAATTTGTGGCACTATGAGAACCATTCCAAAATATTCCCGACGAGGTAGATCGACGAACAGAATTTCTGAATATTGTTTCCTGGCAACGTAAACAGAAAAGTCAATCTCTTTTCACTATTTTCATGTCACGACACTTTTTCTCCAAATAATAAACTTATTCGTGAACACAAAAGAAATTAAGATGGTCCAAAATTAAGTGAGAAATACAAACAATTCGAGTAGTACCTACACTTATGTAATCCGTTTATCGAAAAAATTTGAATGTATGGTCGTGATGCAAAGTCACATTCGATCTCTGTTGCAGAAAACTGGACCTAATATTCAATTTTATTCATCAACAGTGTTACTTCGATAAACTAGGATGGAAGGAAAATCTTAACTGCTGATTGCTGGAAAAAGCTGTCAGTAATGTTAAATGTGACGGTATCTCGATAAATTCGGCTTCTCCGTCAAAGTATATACGAAAGGAATAGAAAGTGGATTATTTACTGGCTTCATTTCAAGGCGGCGACGCAGTTCCAAAAACTAGCATCTTTTTAATATGACTTATAGTGAGGTTACATCACTAACACCGCTCAAAATTCACGTATACAAAATTCCACGATTAAAAGTCACATATCCTTCCTTTGTACCCACGAGGACACCATATTTTATTGCCCTACACTATTTAATGCCTACTCCTAGGCTACCCCATCGTAGTGAATTCATAAATCGAATCACTCGGAAAATGTTAGGGCACACAAAATTTCATAATCTAAAAACTACTGACGAATATATTATTCAGTAAACTCCACATTATGTAAATACCCTTTGACTGAAGCGTAGGTATATTTAACAAAATTCGTAGCAGATGGAAACTCACTACGGTGCTGCAGTATGATGCTGCTGCATTCCATTATATTCTCATTGTGATATACAAACCAAAAGGAGCTCACAAAATCATTAAGATTACAAAAAAAACAGTTAAACTCTTACAATAACAGAGGCATTAAAATTTATCGGAAACTTCAATAGACTTCGTTGACATTAAGATCACATCTTCATTTCCCTCTCTCTTTATCCATTTTTATATTTTTCTGTCTTTCTGATCGCTATTTTACGAGCTACGATCCCTGTTGACGAATATTCAACGACTTTCCTTTGTTTCCCAGTCGTAAAGTCGAAGTCAGACCAACGGCCGCAGTGAAGGTCAACAGGAACGTGCTTTGTACCTAGTATGGTAATTCCCTTGTTGTTAACAAACTTTATTTGATTGTTGCCTAGAAAAGATATTTGTGACTAATCATATCTCACACAAAAGCCATTATACCTTAACACTTTATCTTAAAAATAACGTAAGGAAACAGCGACAGACATCTCTAAAAGCATAAAGCATTAATTTGTTGCATTTTATGGCTGCAAATACATGACACTAATCAATATTTACATTACTAGCATTGTATGCACTGAAGCCCGATCTCTGGACGTGCATATGGCTCTTAATATGGTGCATCTGACTTTAGAGAGAATTAAATTTTACCGTTCGTTGTTTCTACTGACTGAATCAGTTACTACAGGTGTTTAACTCGCGTATATTGATAGAGAATGTTTATTTTTGTGTGACACACTGTACGATGTCAGTTCTACAGCAGCTTGTGCATGCTGTAAAATGTGTGTGTGGTATATATTGATTTATGTGACATTGTTAGTAAGTAAACGAAGAAACTTTTATTATACACGATCAATTGAGTGAAAATAGTGAAATGATGAAATTTAATTAGCCAAATTTTGCTGCAGGGCATCACGAATCGTGTTTGCTTGCGAGACAGAGAGATGAACTAAACAGGAACTGCAAGCACGCACTATATGGGAGGCCTGGTGCACCGTCCAGCCTGATTTTGGTTTCTAAACAGTTTCAATCATTTGTACACACACACACACACACACACACACACACACACACTCTCTCTCTCTCTCTCTCTCTCTCTCTCTCTCTCTCTCTCTCGTAGACCCTGGAACACAATACTCAGTTGAAATTTGAAACGCACGGAACCAAATATACGCGAGTGGTACACGTGACTTTCCCTCCAGTCTCACGTTGAATCGACCAGATGGTGATTGGAAAGGAGTCCATCCACTTCATAAAATAGTGCTGAAAGTAAGATAATAAGCGGACTCAGTACGTGAAGGACATATAATAGCACAGAAGGTGATATTTGATGACACAGTTGACTCAGAATCATACAGTGAGAGTCACAGAAATTTTCAGACAACAGCAAGCAGCTCGACGCAGTGCTACTTACACAGGGTGGTCAGAAACAGTCTGTAAAGATTGTAAGGGTATTGCAGGTTAGGTTTCGCTGAGAAATAATTGTTAACAAAAAATCCTATACATTTAACGTTTACGATTTTACTAGCATTGACGTTAGCCAATCACGTCGCAGATCGCGCAAGTTCAAACACTAGTACGGCTAAAATACGTTAATGAAAGGACATTCGTGGGTCCTTGAGTTACCTCTTGTGCAAATGCTCATTAACATTTAAAATGTGCCTTTCCTGTAAGTGGCAAATTTAAACTAGGTGAGCAAAAGGAGGTCTCTGAGGAGACCAAACGAAGAACACTTTGGCGACGCTGTCTCTGGCAGGCTGCTTGAATTTGCGCGCGCAAAGGTCTGCTTGGCTAATTAAGTCGGAAACGGCACAAAGTATCAAAATTTTTTCTTAACAGTCATTTCCCAGCACAACCTAACCTTCAACATCCTTACATACATTTCCAGCTGTTTCTGACCGCCTGTACACTTGAACTTGATATGAGACAATGAACAGTGATTGTTCGGAACCAGGAACGAAAAGATGCTAAACTTACGAGATAAATAGCATCTATTTTCTTAGACACAGAAGTTTATCAGTTTTAAGAAAACTTTATTTAATTTTAAGTTCCACAGCGTCTCTTTGTAATTCATACACTTTCGAAAAGGATAATGGAAGAAAATTAAGGTTTAAAGTCTCGTCAAAGATTATGTCATTAGAGATAGCACAAACACGCATTGAAAAAGGATGAGGAAGGAAATCGGCCGTGCCCTTTCCACGGAATTATTTCAGCAATCGTTTTATACTATTTACGGTGTATCATGGGAAAACTAAATCAAGGTGGTTGGACAAGATTTGAACCGCCGTCCTCCCGCTTACGAATACAGTGTCTTGTCACTGCGTCACTTCACTCGCGGCAAACTTTCGACGATGAAATTCCAGTCATACATCTCTTGGCACTTTGAAGACTTATTCAACTCTATTACATGGGTGTGGTCTTTCTTTTTATTTTCATTCTGATATGTACACTGAGGAGGCAAAACATTGTGGCCACCGCTCACGTGGTGGAGCTGATAGCCAAGCCACGCGGTAAGGAACGTACTTAAGCGGCGCAGAGACGAATGGGAATCATTCAAGGGACTGTACGGACCGCGAATGGGGAAGTCCACTGACATATGCGACTTCGACAAAGGACAAATTGTTATGGCCCGGCGCCTGGGAACAAGCATCTCGGAGACAGCGAAGTTGATCGGCTCTTCGCTTGATACGAATCTGGCTAAGGACGGTGAAACCAGAGTAGCTGGCAACATATTGGACGTCCATGCCTCACCAGAGAACGTGGAAATCGGTGGCTTCTCTGTAAATCGAGACATACGGCGATCTGTGGCAGATCTGACGAGAGAGTACAGTTAGGGTGAAGCCAAAAGTTTTTCGGAGCTCCCAGTTCAACGCAGCAGACGACCCTTACGGTTTTCCCTTGTTGACCCACCGACGTCGTTAGTCATGATCGCATTGGTCACGGGATCATCTAGATTTGCATGTGACTCGATTCAAACATGTAATTTTGTCTGATGAATCAAGTTTCTTGTTACAATAGCGTCTGGATACTCCGGCATGCAGGCGAACGCCTGCTCGGAACATGCTTCGCACCACGAAAGTAGGGCGGTGGGGGCAGTATTATGCCATGGAGAACGTTCACCTGGGCTATGGTAGTAATTGAGTTGTGAACTACGTAGACATAATTGTGGTCTACCTACATCCATTCATTTTTGATGACTTTCACGAAGGCGATGGTTTCTTCCAACAGTATAACTGGCCGTGTCACAAGGCCAGATTCGTACTACAGTGGTCTGAGAACCGTAATAGTGAACTCACATTGATGTATTTACCACGAAATTCGCTTGATGGAAGACATCTGAGACGCAATCGCGTTTCATCTCCGCGCCCACAAACCTGCGGCCTGCAGTTTACGTGAATTGCATGACCTGTGCATAGACATTTGGAGCAGCATGCATCTGAAAACCTACCAAAGTCTTTTCGAGACCATGCCACGCATAATCACTGCAGTATTGCGTTACCAACACACTATTAAGTAGGTTTCATGTTTCAATTTTTCACATCTCCCTACACTGTGAAACATCCCCTTAGAAAACTTTATGAATTACTGTGCTGATAAACTTCTTACGTTATTTGATTTTCAAACAGCTGAACGAAACACAACGTGCTCAGACAGTTTTCTCTTTACTTATTCTGATCATCACTAAACTGACACACAATATTTTTAGCGCAACGCAATCTGACTTTCAATAATCCCTACAAAAGAATGGCCCTGACTAACAATAACCTATACCTTTCATGAATCACTTACCTCACAAAAATTTTCGTTACTCGGACTACTGCAATGCAGCGAGCGCCAATACTGCCAGCTAAATAGAAGATTCTAACTACTGAAGGCACCAACTACTGATAGGCATAGCTAGCAAATGCAAGATTTTGATAGAGAACAAACAATGTATTTACCTTAATAGTGTTCAAAAGTCATAATATGTAAATCAGTTCATGACATCCACTCCTACAAATTTCGTTTTTCTGACGGACACACGTCCAGATCGTCCGCTCTCAAAACTCTGCCATCTCTCTTCCCACATCCACCACTGCTGGCGGCTCACCTCCAACTGCACAACGCTATGCGCTGTTCACATCCAGCTGCCCAACACTACAAGAGCGACTATTCCAACAATGCCAACCAGCCACAGACTGCACACAGCACTGTCAGTGATTTTCATACAGAGCGCTACGTGGCGTTACCAACATAAAAACCTAAACAGCCTACTTACAATTGGTGTGCAATACTTAGAAACGAAAGTAACTTTCACATTATGTGTGACTGCTAAGCAACATAGCTCTATGAAACTGGGACCATACATAGAAAGAACTGCTACAGTATAGTACAGAAGGTAGCTGAAAGAAATACACATAAGAACATAAATGACATTTTGTTCAGAGACAATAATTACGCGGAAGTCGTCGTGATTGGTGATGGTCCTTTGGACATTAGAAAGGGTGGGACTTGGTTCTTAATAAACTGTGTGATCACCACGGACGGCAATGAATGCTCTGGCCACAAGGTTGATAAGTTGTCGTGGTAGGAGGTTTCCTTCCACCACCAGCGCAGATGACAGCTGCTGGGTGGTTGTTGGGGCAGGTGGACGCGCTGCAATACATCTCCTCAACGCATCCAACACGTGCTCAATGGGATTATGTCGTGGGAACGGGCAGGCCGCTCCATTCGCCGAAATTTCTCTCGTTCCAAGAGCTCCTTCAACGGCGCTGTTCCATGCAGCCGTGCGTTGTCTCCCATAATAACCAAGTAAGGGTCGAATGCACCCCTGAACCCTGAAAATATGCACATGGGGAAGCAACTGGTGAGTGTACTGTGTTCAAAGATTCAGAGGCCAGTACCCCCATGCAACATCATGCCTACACCATAACACTTGGACCACCGAAACTATCATGTTCTTGGGTGCATTACGTGTTCCCACTTCTCGCGACACGGGAGTTCGTCCAGCACTGTCGACCATGATCATTTTGATGGTCGTAGTGTTATGGTGTGGGGAGGCACAAAGTTGCATGGTCGTACTGACCTCCAAATCTTTGAACACGGAACGGACACCGGTCAATGTTATCATGACACTAAACTCCTTCAACATGTGCTTCTTTCCAGGGCAGCATTCGGCCCTCGCTTCATACTTATGGACGAAAATGCGCGACCGCATCGAACGGCGCATGTGTAGGAGCTCTTGCAACGAGGGGATAATCGGCGAATGGACTTGGCCTGACCCCTAGCCGTAGTCAACCGCGCTGGGCAAGGAATAAAACGCCCTACACAAGAACTCCTTATCAGCCTTGCGACCAGCATTGGAGCACCATTGCCGTCCGTGGTGGTAACGCATTCTGTTGTTGTTGTTGTGGTCTTCAGTCCAGAGACTGGTTTGATGCAGCTCTCCAAGCTACTCTGTCCTGCACAAGTTTCTTCATCTCCCAGTACCTACTGCAACCTACATCCTTCTGAATCTGTTTAGTGTATTCATCTCTTGGTCTCCCTCTACGATTTTTACCCTCCACACTAAATTGGTCCGCGTGACCGCTACTGTCGCAGGTTCGAATCCTGCCTCGGGCATGGATGTGTGTGATGTCATTAGGTTAGTTAGGTTTAAGTAGTTCTAAGTTCTAGGGGACTGATGACCACAGATGTTAAGTCCCATAGTGCTCAGAGCCATTTGAACCATTTGCACTAAATTGGTGATCCCTTGATGCCTCAGAATATGCTCTACTAACCGATCCCTTCTTCTAGTCAAACTGTGCCACAAATTGCTCTTCTCTCCAATTCTATTCAATACCACCTCGTTAGTTATGTGATCTACCCATCTAATCTTCAGCATTCTTCTGTAGCGCCACACTTCGAAGGCTTCTATTCTCTTATTGTCTAAACTATTTATCGTCCACGTTTCACTTCCATACGTGGCTACACTCCATTAAATACTTTCAGAAACGACTTCCTGATACTTAAATCTATACTCAATGTTAACAAATTTCTCTTCTTCAGAAACGCTTTCCTTGCCATTGTCAGTCTACATTTTATATCCTCTCTACTCCGACCATCATCAGTTATTTTGCTCCCCAAATAGCAAAACTCATTTACTACTTTAAGCATCTCATTTCCTAATCTAACTCCCGCAGCGTCACCCGATTTAATTCGACTACATTCTATTATCCTCGTTTTGCTTTTATTAATGTTTATCTTATATCCTCCTTTCAAGACACTGTCCATTCCGTTCAACTGTTCTTCCAGGTCCTTTGCTGTCTCTGACAGAATTACAATCTCATCGGCCAACCTCAAAGTTTTTATTTCTTCTCCATTTTAATTCCAACTCCGAATTTTTCTTTTGTTTCCTTTACTGCTTGCTCAATATACAGATTGAATAAAATCGGGGATAGGCTACAACCCTGTCTCACTCCCTTCACAACCACTGCTTCCCTTTCATGCCCCTCGAGTCTTATAACTGCCTTATGGTTTCCGTACAAATTGTGAATAGCCTTTCGCTCCCTGTATTTTACCCCCACCACCTTCAGAGTTTGAAAGAGAAGATTCTATCAAGAATCATTTCCTGCCTTTTGTAGTGACCAAGGAACCATCATGAATCGCATGCTTCAGCGTCTTTGAATAAAAGTGTCGTTTCTGTCCGTCTCATTGCGTATCTCTTCCAGTTGCCGTCTGTGCTGTACTGTAACTATTCATTCTATGTATGGTCCAAGTTCCATCATTTTATGTTACGTGATTGTGACGTATCATGCGATAGATACTGTCGCCTTTATGTTTTGCACACTAGTGCATATTTCGATACACACAAAACTCTTATTTATCCACGGCACTAAGGACAGACAGCTTAGCGATACGCAAAAGATAGTTCACCTAACACAGGTTATGGGTTGTCAGGAAAATAAGTACTACAGGCAAAGTATATGAAAACTAACTTTTGTCTCAATTCTAAATTGTATTGTAGTTGGGGAAGCGAATAAGGAAGAGAAAGTCAGTAGTGTGGTTGAGCATTTGCGAAAACAGTATAGCTTGAAGGTATATGCAACAGGGAAAATTTTGTTTATTCATTATTTTTCTTCTAGGACCTTCAGTCTGGAACCACGCGGCTGCTACGGTCGCAGGTTCGAATCCTGCCTCGGGCATAGACGTGTGTGATGTCCTTAGGTTAGTCAGGTTTAAGTAGTTCTAAGTCTAGGGGACTGATGACCTCAGATGTTAAGTCCCATAGTGCTTAGAGCCATTTGAACCATTTTTGAACAGTTTCAGTGAAAATACTGAGGACTGAAGCTTACCGGTGAAGAGGGCTTTGTAATGACCATGATCATGAATGGGAAGTGGTACGATCTAGAACACATGAAGTAATTTGTTTCAATTATAGTAAATACCGTCAAAATGTTTTTCTACATTTTTATCGTTTTGTTTGATTCTTGAAATACACTCTCCTAGAGGTACTTAGTGTGACACAGAAGTAATCTTTGGATACTAGGGACATAAAATTAAAGCAGCCTTTATTTCTCTCTTGCTTCTCCTCTTGCATCTTTGCTTCCACTGTGTGTATTACTTCGTGCTAGTTAGCGCGAAGTTTAGTATCACATAGTAAAATTGTTCGCGAATATGAGTACCTTGTTGTGGAAAGATAGATGGAACCCTTTATGCCAGGATTCGCACGTCGAACTTTATTAACGCTGCTCAGTGGAGTCAATCAATACTGCTTCGAAAATGTGCAGGAGGATTATGTTTTATTACAATTTAGGAGTGTGCGTCTCCTATGAATAACATTAATAATCCTTATTCATCGTTAAAAATTTTAGAGAGCATTCTGTAACTGAAGCACAACGATCGGTGTAAAATGCAAAAAATCTAACAAAAACAGCCTCGAACGCGTATTCAGGTTTTTTATTTGTTGGCAACCGGTTTCGGCCCTTTCCTCAGACAAACTTCAGGTTTTTTTTCCACTGCAGTACAGTAATAATTCATATTCATTATAGAGGGATGAGAATATGGCTAAACAAAATCTAAAATATAGGCTACAATAATTAAAAAGTACGATGTTGTACCCATTATGGCTGCTGATAGAGGCAAACGGAGCGAGATGCGAAGAAATAAGGTACTCACTCATGAATAACGCAGCTTTAGTCGAGATTATGTAGTGTAAACTCCGCCCATCGCCTACGGCATAACGTCATCGACGACCAGTTATGCGTGAGATATGCTACACTGATTGGTTTAGTCGAATTTATAAGAAAAATAGATACAGCAATTACTACATGAATTTCATACATAAAATTTGACGTGTCTAATCCTATTATAATTGATTTAAGTGAAAGTAACAAAATGAAAGGCATGCTGTAATCGCTATTGTGTGCTGGCTGCCCCCTGTGAACATTTGTATGCACTCGCTGCAGCAGAGACAGCAGTTTGGTTGCTATGGCATGGCTTGCCAGTGTCGATGGTTGCACTGAAGTGAGGCCTACCACAGAGGCCGTGGCAGAGGACGGAGCGGTGACCACTGGAGGCCATACTGTGGCAGTTAGTCTTTGCTGCTACCGTCGAACAAAAGTGAAGCACTAAGATCGACTTCCAAGCCATCAGACATTCGCTGCCTTCTCAGCATTCCGTCCTCTGCCATGATATCCGTGGTGGGCCTCGCTGCAGTGCAAATATCGATACTGGCGAGCCATTGTTACAGGAACCAAACACAGTTGCAGCGAATACATACAAATGCCCTCAGGGAGCAGTCTGCACACAACAGCGATTACAACATGACTGTCATTTTGTTTCTTTTACTTAAAGTAGTTGTGATAGCATTAGACACTTAAAGTTTTATGAATGTAATTTACAGTGTGACAATTATTCAGCTATATTAAAAAAACGCACATTAGTTACAAACTACGGCGTGCAAACGCTTTATTGAACATGTAAACGTCACTACAGATATTCGGATTTAGGTTATGACATGTTCGATATGCCTGCCATCATTTGCGATGATGTGGCGCAGACGAATAGCGAAATTCTGCATAATTAGCTGAAGCGTAGGAGCATCGATACCGTCGGTGACCTCCTTATTGGCTGTTTGCAGCTCAGTAATGGTTTTGGGGCTATTGCTGTACACCCTGTCTTTAATATAGCCGCACAAAAAGGAGTCGCATGTGTTTGGGTCCGGAAAATATGGCGGCCAATCGAGGCCCATGCCAGTGGCCTCTGGCTACCCCAGAGCCAGAAAGCGGTTCCCAAAATTTTCCTCCAGGACATCAAACACTCTCTTGCCTCGATGGAGTCGAGCTCCATCTTGTCGAAATCAGGGTCACTTTGGATAATGGGGATGATATCATCTTCCAATACTTTCACGTACCATTCGGTAGTCACCGTACCATCAAGGGATATCGCACCGATTATTCCGTGACTGGACCTTCCACGCCACACAGTCACCCGTTGAGGGTGAAGAGACTTCTGGCTAGCGAAATGCGATTCTCAGTCCCCAAAATGCGCCAGTTTTCCTTATTGACGAACCCATCCAAATGAAAGTGGGCTTCGTCGCTAAACCAAACCATACTAATTCCCATCATGCCTCGCATCCAACCGTGTAGTTTGAACTTCCTGACGCAAACCGTTCAAAAGTTATGACGATTCTATTTAATATAGTTCAGTATTTGTCAACCTGTATGTATCTATTGCTGTATCTATTTTTCTTTTAAATTCGACTAAACCAATCAATGTAGAATATCTTACGCGTGATTGGTCATCAACAATACAATGCTGTAGGCGTTGGGCGAAGCTTGCAGTATATAATCCCGAACTAAGCTGCCTAATTTAGCAGTTACAATCTTACTTCTACGGATCTCGCTCCGTCTACCACCAGCAGCAGCCATATTTCGTATAACATCGTACTTTTTAATTATTGTATCTTATATTTTAGATGTTATTTAGCCATATTTTCATCTCTCTGTGATTAATATATGTTATTACTGTATTGCAGAGGGAAAAGCCTGAAGGTTGTCTGAGAAAAGGACCTAAACCGATTTCTAACAAATAAAAAAGTCTGAAAACGGGATCGAGACTGTTTTTATGTGATTTTTAGCTTATTTAACGTGCCGGGGTATCGGTACATGTATTTTAAATTTGAGTAGCGTCATACGTAACAGCACAATGCATTTCTGCGCTTGGCATCGTGCTACCGTTGAGGCTCTTGACGTCATTTAGCTGTGTGACAGACATTAGCATTTCATCTTATTGTATTATGGGTTGATACATTATTACTCCAGCTAAAAAGCGATGTAAATCTCTACTCGTGTCCCATTGCGACTCAAATGGCACGATACCGACGACAGGGTCTCAATTAAGTCTCAATTAATGCAATTATCTACGCCAAGAAGAAAACATATAAGAAAGAAAATAAAGCATTAGACGCCACAAAGGATAAAACTCGCTAAACACCAAATGCCTTCAGAGACAAAATCTAACGAAAAAGTACTGCAACGCATTTACAAGATAAGACTGTGTCGTTTTAGAATTACCCAAAGTGATCGGATGGGAAATAAATGTCTTAAAATAATTTTGACGCTGAAAATATAGCAACTTGATTTGTAGGCCGGCTAAAGATAAAAGATTCGTTTGACACTTCCTGTGTTTTAGCAGTTCTAGCAAAAAATATTTAGAAATTAGTGTAATGGCCTGGTTTTCAGATCACTTCTTTATATTCGGTGTGCAACAATTTGGAGAATGCTTAGATGTCATGAAGGCGTGCTCAAGTCCTATGATTTGTTGTACCTAATCCCTCTGTAGTCTATAATCTACTTACATTGATCGTACCAGTAATTTAAGTGTGGAAACCACTCTCGGATCGCAAAACACAAGAAATCAAATTCCTAACAAAGTAGAGCCTGTCAGGCGTATGGAGATATCTCCTGACTCCATATCTCCACGTCCAATAATCAGAATGAGGCGAAGCCCATGTTTTGCCGTTATTTTCTTCTTTGGTTTCATCTTTCCCTCAATTTTTGATATCATGAGCACATCACTTGAAAAAAAGAAAAGAAAGAGCTTTTTGCGACACTGCGTAATGTAACATGAGCTGTATTTTCAAACAAATATTTTCGGAATTTCTGTAACTTATCTCACGTTTAGACTCTGAATGATATTTTTGCATTCATAGTTCTTCTTTCAGTCATCTGGTGAAAGCTCTTTTCTTATATCTCTACGCCAGGCTGCCTAAAAATATTAAAATAATCTCTTTCCGATACAATATGCACACTAAGGATCAGTATTTTCTAACTAAGAAAGCAAAAAATTTCCGTTGATATCCCGAAAAAACCAACGCCTTAATGAAAGCCATTAGCACCGTTGTATCGGAAGAGCAAGCAATGTCCGAACTTTGACTGCTTTTTTCACTTTTCTTCCTTTTATCATGAAGTTGAATCTATACTTCGTCACGTTTCCCTTGCGATTTGAATATAAGACTAAATTCCCATGCCACCTCCGTCAATTTCAGTTTTCACTTTCCTACCCTGCCCGTTTGGTGAGGACTCGAAAGTCACTGGTGTATTCTTACTTCTTTTTACATTATTTTGAGGTGCTCTTTCCGATTCTGCTCATGTTTGCTCTCTTATGCCAACAAAATATTACAACCTTTTTTCTGGCAGATGTATGTTATTCATATACAATCCTGACTGTGCCATGTATTGTAAGTCCTCGGCCAATTGCCTCATTTATTTAGTTTTTTTTGGTTTCTTTTATTTAGTTTTAGTTGCGCTGATTTCTTTTGCAAGCCGTCTTCTTATGCAGACTCATCTTGTAAGTTAAATTCTGTCACTAATGAATTTAACTGTCACTCCTAGTTTGCTTTCCGTTCTTTTCTGTATCATTGGCTGCCATGTTATGGACATCAGCATCATTTACTTGACACCTCATACAAAATACAATATTTTGTTTGTGCAGTTATCTTTCCTCACATTCGACATCACGCCGCATTGACATAGGTTTCATATCTCCATGCATTTTGAGTTTCTGAGCTAGAGATTTCTCTACTAATGTCACGGAGGGCTGCGATATATTTTTCTGAATCTGGAAAGCTGTTAACGTTGCAAGCCATTTATTGCATACATAATCTGAATATGAATTTGTACACGCAATATTCTCGGATCTTTTTTTATAGGGACAGAACGTCTTTCTTGCTCTGATAGTGAAAACTGATTTTATTTTCATTTTGTAAATGGATGAGCGCTATTATCGTAAGTTCGAAATACCGCTTCTAGAAAGCATCTTCAAGTAAAATTTAGTCAACTGCGACAGACACTGCGGTGTTCTGTAATTCCTCGTCTCGCTACAAATAAAGCAACATGTTGGAGCTTGTTATATGACGGAGTTCCTTAGGCCGTTTTCGGCCAGCGAGTCTGATATTGTTGTCGCAGCGAGATGGTTTGCCACTAATTTAAGTAACAAACTGGGTGGCTTCTGTATCGATGCATACAGATTAGGCAGCTGTTTTATTAAGTTCGTCGTCAGCCTGTGTAGTTTTGTTGCCGCTCGATAGAAAGAAGCTAACTTCTCTGTCTCAGAAAAGAGAGAAAAGCGGTGCGTGAATCAAGGGGATATGCAATGGCAAAGACAGGCGTACTGCGTCGTTCATTGCTCAGACATCTGATACACGCTCCATGAATGATACATCTCGGCGCATTCTTTCTTTTCATCTTACAGTAACTCGATCAAGCTGCGGGAAAATATTGTTGATATATTAGTAAAAATATTGAAAACAAAACATGATGAAATTGTAAAATTTTCGTATATTCTGCCCTCAGCTAAAATTTCGTGATTGTTTTCTTAGGACAAATTGCATTTAGATCGACAGATACCATTTTAAGCAATTGTACAATGCAATCTTGGCTAAGGCTCTCGTGAGTGTAGCGGACAAATGATTTTTTGAACTAAATACTGAGTTCAAAATATAAACGAACTTACTTCTTTAACAGATTCGTTGTTTAGAAGTCTATCTGATAAATCATTTGCTCATAGCAGATACAACAAACGACGCAATCGTTCTTCCTATAATTGTAAACAAGTAATACTACATGAATCTGAGCTGTCAGCGCTCTACTGGTGAAGAAGAAATCAAATGGTGATTGTTGATGACGGTGATAATGATTTGCTGTAGGGCGCTCAACATCTTAATGACTGACGAGGGATTTTTACTTCACCTTGGCTGTGGAACATAGTCCCATTTTTAATAGTGAGAAATTAATAAATTTCAATGAAACACTAGTATTTTGCATTAGCGGTTCGAAATGGGTTACGGAGGATTCATGGGATACGTGCATCTGCTGGTCTTGAAAAGTCGCTATTTCTCTCATAAAGCGAGGTGGCGTAGTGGTTAGCACACCGGACATGCATTCGGGAGGACGACGGTTCAAACCCGTGTCCGACCATCCTGATTTAGGTTTTCCGTGATTTCCCTAAATGGCTTCAGGCAAACGACGAGATAGTTCCTTCGAAAAGGCACCGCCGATTTCCTTCCCCATCCTTCCCTAATCCAATGAGACCGATGACTTTGCTGTTTGGTCCCCTCCCCCAAGCCAAACAACCAACCATTCCCTATTTGTTTCTAAAATTTCAATGTCTGGGTACTGTTCCATGCAGAATTTCTATACCACATATAAGGTGTATCGGTGGAAGTGGACTAGTAATGTGTAATTCTGTTAAACAGCATTTTTTATCTGCAGTAGGAAAGTAATGCAGGACGGTGTCAAATGTCTCACTCAAATCAAGCCACACGGCGTCAACCTGAGCGCCGTTGTCCACTGCGCTGTGGATCTCATGGAGGAACAGAGCGAGCTGAGTTTCGCAGGATCTCTGCGGAATCCGTCTTTTATAGAGGAGATGTTCATTTTCTAAGAACGTCATAATTCTTGAGCATAAAACATGTTCCATAATTCTACAACAGGTTGACGTCAACCATATACGTCTATAATTGTGTGTATCTGTCTTACGGCCTTTCTTAAAAACGGGAATGACCTGTACTTTTTTCCAGTCGTTAGGTACCTTTCGTTGCTCAAGCTATCTACGATAAATTACTGCTAGAAGGAGAGTAAGTTCTTTCGCATAATCTTTATAGAATCTTATAGGTATCTCATCTGTTCCTGAAGCCTTTCCACTACTAAGCGATTGTAGCTCCTTTTCAATTCCGCGATCGGTTATCTTAATATCTGCCATTTCGACGTTCGGACGACGATTGAAGTAAGGGACAGTGTTACGATCTTCCGCGGTGAAACAACTTCGGACGACCGAATTCAGTATTTCGGCCTTCTCTCTGTTATCTTCCGTTTCGGTGCCAGTGTAGTCGCTGAGAGACCGAATAGACGATTTTGACCCACTTACTGATTTCACATATGACCAAAAGCTCTTAGGGTTTTTACTCAGGTCGGTTGACAACGCCTTACTTTCGAAATCATTGAACGCTTCTCTCATTGCTCTCCTTACGCTCATTTTCGCTTCTTTCAGCTTCTGTCTGTCAGCTAGGTTTTTACTTCTCTTGAATCTGAAATGAAGTAGTGCTCTTTGTTTACGTAGCGCTTTTCTAACACGGGTATTAAACCGTGGTGGATCTTAGCCGGAACATACTTGTCTAGGGCACATTGTACAATGCATTTGAATTATTTCCATTTGTTCTCCACATCTTTGTCCTCATCACCGAATATTTGATGCTGACTGCTGAGATATTCTGAAATTTGTATCCTTCACCCTTTCTGAGCAAATATATCTTCCTACCTTCCTTAAAATTCCTTGTAGCACCCGTCGTCATAGATGCTGTCACAGCCTTATGATCACTGATACCTTCTTCTCCGTTAACTGGTTCGATAAGTTCAGGTCTGTTTGTTGCCAGAAGGTCTAAGACGTTACCCTCACGAGTTGGTTCTCTAACTGTCTGCTCAAGGTAATTTTCGGACAAGACATCCAAAATAATGTTAAACGATTGCCTGCCTCTGGCACCAGTTTTGATGGCATAACACTCCCAATCTATATGTGGCAAGTTGAAGTCACCACGTATTACAAGGGCATGATCAGGAAAATTACTAATGATATTCTTCAAGCTCTGTCTGAAGCGCTCTACAACTACGGATCCTGACTCAAGTGATCTATAAAAGCATCCGATCACCAGTTTTGACCGTTCTTTAATACTCAATTTCAGCCAGATAAATTCACATTCGGAATCCGCGATAACCTCGCTAGATTTTATCGAATTCTGTACTTAAACACGCCGCCACCATTGGTGACTAACCTATCCTTACGATAAACATTCCAGTCTGAACTTAGGATTTCGTTGTCATTGACGTCTGGCTTCAACCTGCTTTCTGTTCCCAATACTATCAGTGCATTATAACCTTCAATAAGCGATACTAATTCTGGAACCTTTCCTTGGATACTCCTGCAGTTTACTAAAATCATTTTAATCTTTTCTATCTCTGATCCGCGAGGACCAAGATTCTCTGAGGTCGTTGTGGCGGATTTAACAGGCAAATCGTGTTTGCTCCTAAGGATGGGGTCCTCTTACCTAAAAAAGCCCCATGTGCACGCCACACGTACTCCGCTACCCTAGTAGCCGCTTCCTGCGTGTAGTGCACGCCTGACCTATTAAGGGCAACCCTACAATTCTGCACCCGATAGCGGAGGTCGATAAATTCGCATCCAGTACCGTCGCAGGGCCGTCTGAGCCTCTGGTTTAGACCTTCCACTCTGCTCCAAACCAGAGGACCGCGATCAGCCCTGGGTACGATGCTACAAATAGACAGCTTAGCCTGCAGCCAGCGTGCGTTGCTAGTTGTCTTCACCAAATCAGCCAGCCGCCGAAAGGAGCTGAGGATGGCCTCAGAACCCAAGCGGCAGGCGTCATTCGTGCCGATTTGTGCCACTACATGCAGCCGGTTGCACCCAGTGCGCTCGACAGCCGCCAGGGCCTCCGCCACATCACGGATGCGACCTCCCGGCAAACATACCAAATGCACACTGGAATTCTTTCTCGCCTTGCCTGCTGTCTCCCTCAGGGACTCCATCACCTGCCTAACATTGGAGCTCCCAAAGACTAGCATACCCACCCTCTGTACTTGTGGATTGGGCAGGAAAATCGATCGCTGGCCCAGCAGGAGAGGCATCCCGTGCTGGCTCAGAGTTATCATCAATACTGGGAAGTACCTCGTACATGTCGCTAAGACGTAGGGAGCCAGCCGCAAGGCCTGCTCCCTCCTACTAAACAGAAATAAATTTCTCTACACGGAAAATTTACACTAGGAAGCCGCCCTACACAACGATATTCATAAGACTTACACAAAAACAAAAAACTACGATTAATTTTCTAACCTCTAGACTACACAATAAAATACACACGCACAGTTCACTTCTTTGCAGAAGCACGTGAACAAAAAACAAAGACTAAATTAATTTACAGTTAATCACACAAGTGCTACTGCTGCTGCTCTGCTGGGCGTCCTCTCGGCTCGGCAGCAGCCGCTAATTGTGAATGTATGCGTTTCAATAGAATTTCTCCTATTTATGGAATAAATTAAACATTCCTGACATGAAACAATTCCTAGACCGGTAAGGAAAACATGCGTTCGTTTATTTCAAAATATTTTGAGGTGAATGTGCTTGGTACAGAACTGTCACCCACTTATCCGATGAGGGTTTCTCCGAAACTCATTAAATGATAATTGACTCACACAGTCCTTGGTTTATAAGAAAAATCAGGATGTATTTAACCATCCCCCCCCCCCCCCCTCAATAATTTTCTGATATACCTTCTGTATTTTCCCAGCATTATATTTATATATTCCATGTTGACCACTGCCTTACTATTAGGGGTTTCGTTGAAATTCACATAAAACAGCGTTAATTTGTCTTGTAGTGTGGGGGTTACATCGCCATAAGAGGTGATGTAAAATTAGTCAGCAACCAGTGCCGTTTCACAAACAAAGCATGCCGCTCAAACATCAAGTCGTCTATATGAGTACAGCAGAGTAGTCACAGTGCTAAGGGATTTCTTGGGAATCATATTTCTAGGCAGTCTTCTCTATATCTGCATATTAATCCTCCCGAGCCCCGCGCACTGGAAGCTGCTAAAGCTTTTCCTTTTAGCCGAAGCTGAATGCTGCTACCGCACGATATTTTCTCGCTGTTTTTGAAGATTTATGTCATCTCATTTAAGGGGTTGCGCTCCCCAGGAACGCGCATATTACCTCCTCATACGTTTTTCACTCTAGCCGGACAAATACAAGGCTAATAGAGGAGCAGTGGCTTGAAACGACGCTGAAGGGTTCGTCATTATTCCTTCGTTAGACACTTTTCTGGACATGAAATTCAAACTCTTTTCCAGAAAGTATTTCTTAGAGTTTGAAGCTTCAGATGTTGTTACCACGTTCCACATTTGGCTACCTCAGCAGTAAAAAAAGACAGTGTAAAGATTCCTTTTGAGACGCCACATCTCGTACGAATTCATCATTTTGTTTGAAAGAATATTTATAAGTTCACCGCGTAGCTATTTATACATTGTGTTAAGTAAGGTGCCATACCAACTTGTGGCCAATATGAAATTGAAGATGGCAAATTTTGTAACAGCAGCAAAGAGCAGTGTCTACAGATGCGTATGATTCGTATTAGTAATTTCCCACACTGTGGCAGCCTGTCAATGTCAAATTGGCAGTCCTGTTTCTTTCTAATTAATATACTCTAATGAAGCCATTTAAAGGTAGAATATTCTTACAATGAGCGGGAACTTGCTACTCCACCCACTATACGTCTGCAAATCAAGCAAAACATATTGATTTTATTTGAAAACTATTACATATCTTGTCCTAAAGTTGCCATTTCCCAGTAATGAATATACTGTGAGTCAACTATGAATTTTACTGCAGACCACTGTCTTATAGTACGATTCATAAATTTGTTCATGGACCTGTCTGAAAACACACTTCAGAAAAGCGATATCCGTTCGTGATTGATCACATCTTTCTCATTTATCTCTCTACACGAAATTTTCGGAAAATTTTATTGTGAAGACAAGCACGTAAAATGTGCTACGATTTATCTCCATGTCTGATAGAGAAGAACTAGCTGAGATCGGACAGCCGGCCGGAGTGGCCGAGCGGTTCTAGGCGCTACAGCTGGATCCGCGCGACCGCTACGGTCGCAGGTTCGAATCCTGCCTCGGGCATGGATGTGTGTGATGTCCTTGGGTTAGTTGAGTTTAAGTAGTTCTATGTTCTAGGGGACTGATGACCTCAGAAGTTATGTTCCATAGTGCTCAGAGCCATTTGAGATCGGACTATTGACACCTGCTAAGAATATTGGTTGTTTTATGGACAGCAGCTATCCACTGACAATGTGACTACTACAGCGCTCCGCACATATTTATATTTAGCATAACATTTAAACGGCTTGTATTTAAAACTGGCTGAAGCAACGTGCTCATTAAAACCCCTTACTTCTGTTAATTATTTCCCAGTTCTCGCATTGGAAAGCGTTTCTTGGACGCGAAGTCACAAACGATAATGCACTCAGGTAGAAACTGCAAAATTTTAACTGTCGATTTGAATTCATACTGGCTGTCACAGTCCTTGGCGTGCTTTTGTAAGGTTGTATTACTTTTGATCTATGTACCAAAAGCTGTTACAGACTGTGTGTTTTTGTTATTCATGTTTAACCACAGACTTTCCTAAATTACATTACATTAATCGTACATGTGGGCTTGGAGGAAAGATGCCTGTAGGATCTGGAAAGAAGTCGAGGTTGTACATTTTATTTAATTAGAGTACAGCGATATTACTTAATTTTTTAAAAAATATTACAGTGCTAATAGAAACTACACTATAGCCCAATACATTGATTTTAACAGTCTCAGGCCGAGCGGTTCTAGGCGCTACAGTCGGGAACCGCGCGGCCGCTGCGGTCGCAGGTTCGAATCCTGTCTCAGGCATGGACGTGTGTGATGTCCTAAGGTTAGTTAGGTTTAAGTAGTTCTAAGTTCTAGGGGACTGATGACCTCAGAAGTTAAGTCCCATAGTGCTCAGAGCCATTAACAGTTTCAAGCCGGCAGCTGTGGCCGAGTGGTTCTAGGCGCTTCAGTCCGGAACCGCGCTGCTGCTACGGTCGCAGGTTCGAATCCTGCCTCGGGCACAGATGTGTGTGATGTCCTTAGGTTAGTCAGGTTTAAGTAGTTCTAAGTCTAGGGGACTGATGACCTCAGATGTTAAGTCCCATAGTGCTTAGAGCCATTTGAACCATTTTTGAACAGTTTCAGTGAAAATATTCTTCAGTGGAGTATAGGAGTATCCAATAGTCATTATTTTAGGGTAGGAATCTAAGATTCTCCCATACTGCGACACATTTAGTTGACTCACTGGCGTATCCCAGCTCTGTTGCTGATGGTGGTGAGGCGTCTCTGGACGCGGAGATAGTCGGCTCCAATACTGACCGTGCAAGCAGTTTTCATCCACACTATTTGGCCCGTATGAGAGGAAGAGCTGGTGGCTTATGGTTGCTGATCACGAAACTATGCGCGACTATCCAGTATATACCTTTCTATACCTGGACGACAGACCGCGTTCCGCTATCGGAGAGGAGTGGACAGTATCAACTGGTTTTTCCTACTCGTTCCTTTCGTGCCATACCACAAAATAGAGTGATTTTAAGCAACTGGGGCAAATTGCAGGAGACCATTTCCGAGATGTGAATGGAACTCCGTTCACAGGCCGTAGGTACCGACCGACCGCCATGTCATCATCCTTCAGTGACGTCACTGGATGCGGTATGTAGGGGTAGGGGGTCAGCATACCACTAACCCAGCCGTTCTCAGTTTTTGTGAGCTGCAGCCACCAGTATTCGGTCAAGTAGCTGCCCAGTTGGCATCACGAGGATAAGTACATCCTATTCAGTTCTCCCACCATGAAAAAATGCCTGGCAGTATCGGAATCGAAGCCGGGTCCTCCGCATGCTAGACAGCCTACAGAGGCTGAGGAACGAATGTGGTCTCATGAATGTATGTATACAAAGTAGTGTCATAGTTTCCACCGCTAGATGCCATTTCATTAATATCACACAGCACATTCACGTCAGAATACAACAGTGACTTGGAGGATCGTCTCGTACCACTACAGGCACTTTTTTTTGTGCAGCTACGCCCCGCCTGTCAAGTGTCGTAAAAGACAGCGATCCCAGAAAAGTACGGCAACAAATGAGGTCCAACAAACAGTACCGCTATCAACGTGAGGAACGCAAACGCTCTCTTGCGGGGAACTGCAGAGTGTTGTTCACTGAAATGTCCTGTTCGATGGACTTGATTGTATGAATGCAATGTTCTCCAGCATGGAGAGACTGTATTTCTGCCTTATCTTGTAAAATATCTTCTGGTGCAATTAGTCCCCACTGTTCAGAATCAGCCTTTCTAAACTCACCGTACTGTGCAACCATACCTCAAAATCATACACGAAGTACAGATGGATACGAAGGGCGTTCAATATGTAATGCAACTCTTTTTTTTCTCGGCCAATTTCGGTTAAAAATGTTGAATTTGTCGTCGGTAGACTTACGCTCTACTATAACTACGCTTCGGTGGCTTAGGTACACTACACAAATGATGTAAATGGTAGGATTACCAGTGCAACATTGATAATATTGGTAGGGAAAGAAACATTGATGACTGTATAATAGAGAAACTAGGAACAGACGACTTCTCTTTGTGTTTTGTTCGTTTTGCACTGTATTAGAAGTTCACATCATTCAGAGTTAGTCCACTGCATATTTTACATCCTTCCAGAATATAAATTTCGTTTTATAAGTAGTAAAAATTAGTTGATCGGACAGCTTCTGCAATTAATTGTGATACAAGTACAGTTTACATGATATATATTGTTATTATTTTGTACTCGATAGAACGTTCTTCGTCATGATCAAAGCTAAGAGTTTCCTGTTATTTTTGATAAATGAAAAAGTTGTTCATGAATAACAGAAACATGTTTTACGTAAGTTCGAAGAAGTATTGAAGCGATGTTCGATTTATTGTTGTATTGCGCTTGTTTTTTATTTTACTTTTTTTAGTAAATTGCGTTTTCTAGCACTGTATGGTAAATCAGTGTTTTTCCTTTATTTTTACAAAAACATCCCATTGTTTCACGTTACAGATCGAATAGGACCTGAATTAAACACTGACCACTTCAATTTTGCTAAAAACAGTGTGTATTTTTTAAGTAACAGACAGGAGGAGAACTATGTGGAAGAAAAACGTTATGTAGGTTCCCTGGACCCTTTATGTCCTCACTCAGTTTCTAGACCGTTCACCACTTCTGATTTTTACGGGATCAAATACGTAAACAGAAATCGTTATGAGGTAACGCCTGATAGAAATGCACACCAAACGTACAGATAACTCGGTATGACCTTAACTGACCAAAGTTATTAGGAAAACTACAGTAGTCTACAATTACGTTACAGTGGTTCTGCAACTCTAGTTTGACACATTGTGCAACATTTCCGCTTCAGCCGCTATAGTTTCATGAAGTTCCGATAGATGGTGGCGCTGTACGTAGCTTTCAAGATGGTGTCTGTAGCGGAGGTGCGTTCCAATCAGAGCTGTCATTGACTTCTTTGTACTGGAAAACCAGAGCACCGCAGATATTCATGGGCACGGTGGGTCGCTGGGTGCGTCTGTCATATTCGCAACAACATTGGACTGTTCTTTCTCATCCACTCTACAGCCCGGATCTCACACCTTCCGACTTCCATATGTTTTGCCCATTGAAGGATGCTCTCCGTGGGAATGATGTACGTGGATGATGGGGAGGTTATTGATGCAGAAAACCGTTGGCTCCGACATCGACCAGTGGAGTGGTACCATGCGGGCTTACAGGCTCTACCAGTAAGGTGTCTTAAAGTCGTTGCATTGAACGGAAATTATGCTGAAAAACAGGGTTTTGTGGCTGAAACAGTGGTGTATTGGAATCTTGAATAAAACCAACATGCTTCCAGCAAAAAACTGTTGCATTACGTACTGTACGCCCCTCGTACATATCCGATACTTTATAACAGGCTATGGGAAGACAACAGCAAATCACCTCCACTAAGGACATTGCCCATAACAGTAATACCGCACTTTGGCATTTTGCGGAAATTAACTAACAGAAGAAAACGAATGCGTAATACGTGAATGTGATGCCCACGCTGAAAGTAATAGAGAAAGAAACTAGCACACACTGTAGTGTGAACAGAGCCTCAAGGTGATATATGGGCTTTCCAGGAAGAAGACCTACAAAAGAAGGCGAGAACTGCGGAAGTGAGAAGGCGCCCGGATTGGCCGCCGAACTGAGTTCCGACTGAGTGGCTGCGGAAGACGACGGCCGAAAATTGTAGGAAAGCGATGGCCGGGTAGTTGGGCACTTAATTAGCGGTGGGATGCTTGGCTCTAATTAGTGCTCTCCTCCCGATGAGGGACGCGGCCGATTTACGGGGGATGGCGCCAAGCGCGCCCGAAAAAGGTGATCAGCCGGCGCACCAATCACGGCCCCTAACTGCAACACGCCTTCATCCCCCCGTTACAGCGCACTCGCGGCATTACCCTCCACGGCGACAGTCGATTTCATTACAAACAAGATACGGTCCGAGTCGACCACCGCTAACAAGGAACTGTTTGAGGCTTTCTCATTCAACACTCACCGCAACAGTCTTCATTTGCTGCAGCTACAACTGTAAAGCTACCGTAGGCTACCGTAGACTATAAGAAGTAAGCGTTGACTACGGCAGTTTTCCTAACAGCATTGGTCAGTTAATATCTTAGCTGCACGTTAAAATGTGTTGCATATCTGTTGAGCTTTACCTAATTTCAATCGCTTTGTTTGCATATGCGATCAGCGTCTTACTAGAATCTCCTAGAAACCGGAGGCGGTTGGCCGTCTAGAAATTGTGTAAGAGTACATAAAGGGCCGAGTAACCCACAGATCATTTTTGTTCTACATAGCTATCCTCCTGTCTATTACTTAAAAATAAACAGTATTTACAGCAAAATTTATGTTGTCAATGTTTGAGTCAGGCGTTATCCGAAAATTGTTGGTTTGTAATGTAAAACACAGGGATATTGTAGTAAAAGTAAAAAACAATACACATTTATCATATAGCGCTAGAAAACCCAATTTCCTGAAAAAGAAAAAAAATTTAAAAAATCCGAAACATAAACATATCAAAGCTCATCTCAATACTTAGTCGAGCGTACATGGAACATGTTTCTATCATTCATAAACAACTTTCACTGTTATAATTAATAACAGGAAACTCTTGCTTTTGATCATGACGAAGAATGTTCTATTGAGTACAAAATAACAACAATAATTATATAGATTTTTTTTATATTTCCACATGTAAATTGTACGTGTATCAGAAGTAATTGCTTTGGTTGCATAAAAGCGCAAAAGTTACGCTATCAACTAACTTTTATTACTTATAAAATGCAATTTATATTTTATAAGGACATATAATACACAATGGGCTAACACTGAACGGTGTGCGGTTCTAATTATCGGCAAAAGAAATAAATAAACAAGAAACAAAGAGAAGTTGTCAGCTCGCAGTTTTTCTCTCACACATTCAGTCATGTTTCTTTCCTTGCCAATTTTACCACTACTACCGTTAATCCTATCATTTACATCATTTATTTGGTGTACCAAAACTACCGAATAATAGTTTAGTAGAGAGCAACTCCAAGAAATACTGTTGTTACATACTGTAGACAATTTAATCGGCTGAATAGTTTTGGTTATACGGTTTCTTCAGTTAATCGTATTGCGTCTGTTTCGTTCAAATGGACAAAATGAAATACCGAACAAACCTAATTTTTGACAGTTTATCTACCAAAAAAAGTCATCTACAGTTGGTGAAAACTTACAAGAAGTCTGGTCTTTCCTTTTCAACAGTTAAGAAATGGGCAGCTGAATTCAAGCGTAGACACATTTTTCTGAAGATGATCCAAGTTTAGGCCATTCCAAAGCATCAACTACGAATGAAAATGTCGGGAAATTGTCAGCCATGGCATTGAGCGATCGGTAGTTAAACATGTATGATTTAACTTATGTCTCAGGTACACGAAGAAATAACTGTGAGAGGAAACTTTGTGCAAAATGAGCGTCACAGAGGTTGAATGCTGATCGAAATAAAATTCTAAAACAAACGTCTTAGTAATTTTTAGACCATTTTAGAAAGAATGTACATGGCTTTTCGAGTCGATTTGTTACCGTGAATAAGACGTGAATCGACCACTTGACATCACTGGTGCAACATCAAAAATAAAAAGATATAATAAATATATCACAATTTGTAATGTTTCTAAAAGAATTTCCTTGAAAACGTAAAACAATATCTGTCATATACTGTTCATATGGTTTGAACAGAATAGATGTAAACATACATAACAAGAGCACGTGACTGTGAAATAAAATAGTGTGGAGTATGTGTCAGTCAGTGCATAGTCAGTGAGAAAACTGAGGAACATAAAATACTAGTTACTGGGATATCCACTCTATTCGTCAAATTCGGTATCCTCTGAGTTTATTTGTGGGCACAAAACATTATGTGTCCACAAAAGAGGCTATGATATACATAGATAAAGTTCTTGCAAACTTTAAAAAACTCGCCCTTAAAGGATGGAAAAGTTGCATTACGTGAGTCTATGTAAAAGAAAAGTACACGTAAATGGGAGCACTTTTCACCAAAATAAAAAGAAAAAAAAGCAGCATTCGCCGCCTTGTCGGAAAAGGTTTCTGTTGCCCTTTTCATATGTACGTTAACTAGTAATAGTACGAATAACTAATCTATTTTTATATATCTAACTTAAACAGAAGGGGCGAACGTATCAGAATCGAACACGACACACAAAAGCCGCTCTGCAGAAGTTCGAGACGCCTTCTGAAGAAACAGATAACTGGATAACAAGTGAGGGGAAAAAAGAGAGCTGTTCCATTTAACGTTTTGTTTATGGTCACGTGCTAACTAAATTAAATTTTGTTGGTTAACTCGATGAGGAGTAGACAACATTATACTTGTTGTCCTCGAAACGTAATTGTTTACTTACAGACTACTAGTTTATCAAATATTCATGACAATAGAAGTACAACACAAACGTGTCAGAAAAGTGTCCGTTGGTTATGGTCCCTTCTGAAACTACAAATCTAATAGTTAGCTCTTAGATCAGTAAATGAAGTGTTCACCGTAGAAATAAAATCCATGACCACATTTACTTTGAATGATTCCGAAAACTAAAGAACTCCATCATCCCTAGGATTCAAGAAGTAGCTTTATCCTTCGTCACAGGTGGGGAGAGGTTTCAGTTTGAGTGTCAACTGCTGGAAACTAGAAAACGAGCTGACTGCTGATGAATGGTGAAAAATGTTTCTGGAAATTAAATACCTGTCTCCTTTTTGAATATACAACACCAATAAAGTTAAATTATCCACATTCAGTGTCACAGTATTGCATTTTATAACTCTTACTATATAAACGGTAACCAGAGGATTGTATACAGATAGATCAAGGTTCAAATGAAATGACCAGCATCCTGTAGCTACACAAAAACGAGTGAGAGCACTACGTAGTGAACACTCCTGTTTAATATTTGGTAGTGCGGCTGTTCAAATCTTCATCTGTCCATTTACAATTATTTTCTCTGTGATTTCAAAAACATTGTTCAAATGGCTCTAAGCACTATGGGACTTAACATCTGAGGTCATCAGTCCCCTAGACTTAGAACTACTTAAACCTAACTAACCTAAGGACGTAACACACATCCATGCCCGAGGCAGGATTCGAACCTGCGACCGTAGTAGACTTTCTCCGTGATTTCTCTAAACCTTTTAAGACGAATATCGGGATGGTTCCTTTGAAGGGCACGGTCGGTATCCTTCCCCATTCTTACCCAGTTCGAGCTTATGGTGCACCTCTAATGATAGCAAAATCGGTGAGATCTTAAACCCCAAACTCCCTTTTTGCTCCATTAAACAATTATTTTGTTATTTTGCAGATCAGTCGCCAATAAAAGCCTTTCCACTTTAATTCCGTGAAATATTTCTTTTTCTTTGATTTTTTTCGATGACCGCACGGTTTAAGAACCATAGAATCGCCCAACAACCTCAAACTCACGTCCCTCTCTACTTTGGGTCTTGCATTGCAACTGGCATAAAATGTAGGATACATTCATTCATTGAGAAACGCCATCTCTGACTTAAGTGTTGCTATGTATTTTGAAGCACTTGAAGAACTGAGGACTGTTTTCATTAAAAAGTCATTACGATAATAAAAGTATTGTTCATCACGTAGCGTTCTTCGTGTATTACCTAGCACTAATAGACTCTTGAGCACACGCGTGGAGATACTGGGTTATCAAGTAGCTTCCGATGCTCATTTATTTAAGTTCTGAGACGACATATGTAGGGCCGCGCGGGATTAGCCGAGCGGTATAAGGCGCTGCAGTCATGGACTGTGCGGCTGGTCCCAGCGGAGGTTCGAGTCCTCCCTCGGGCATGGGTGTGTGTTTGTCCTTAGGATAATTTAGGTTAAGTAATGTGTAACCTGAGGGACTGGTGACCTTAGCAGTTAAGACCCATAAGATTTCACACACATTTGAACATTTTGAACACACGGCATATGTAGCCCTTTAAAAAGCAGTCTTCATGTTAACTCTGGGAATTTTCATCAATAAATAGATCCCACGTTTCAAAAGATATTTGATGCGTAAGTTTCAAAAATGGTTCAAATAGCTCTAAGCACTATGGGACTTAACTTCTGAGGTCATCAGTCCCCTAGAACTTAGAACCACTTAAACCTAACTAACCTAAGGACATCACACACACCTATGTCCGAGGCAGGATTCGAACCTGCGACCGTATCGGTCGCTCGGTTCCAGACTGTAGCGCCTAGAGCCGCTCGGCCACCCCGGCTGGCCGTAAGTTTCACTTGGGGCGTGTATGAAAGAAATGATTTACAGTTCGAACGTGTCATTAGCTGCAAGTGGCTGTTGCAGACATCTATTCTATGTGTCTGAACTTCACAATTTCTGTCGTTTATCATTATTCGATATATAGAACGCACAGTAATTTAATTTTATTTTGTCGTGGCTGCTTAAACAGACTTCATTTTGGAAGTCGTAAATGGAATATTCTAATGCAAGGCATTTAAGACCATCTATGTCGTATACTTTGAAACATGAAAATTTGGTTACTTCGCTTATTTTTTCTGTTATATTCTGTGTTATCACATTCTATAATAACTATATGCGTTCTCAAAGTATATCCTCAGCGCAGAAATGTAGCTTGAGGCTTCAACTAGGCACCTTCAGGTAGCCTGCTATTCAGTTACCTACGGTGCTGTCCCAATATGTTTGTAATTGACCGCATCTACTAGCTCAAATGGATCTAAACCATTTACTCAGTGAACTCTAGACAGAAAAACGCTCTGCTCTTAGGCTAGACACTTTCTTAACCATCACAGAGAAAGTTGTTCGATTTCCCACAGTACTGTGAGTGGCTTAGAATAAGTCATTACACAAAATATTGCTTCATTCCGAACATCAGTATCTGTTTCCACGTACTTAAACAACAGAACTTCTTCTAAAAAGCGCCATAAGCAAAACCAACAGGTTCACACTGTCATTTACGTGACTCAAAATTGAGACAATAGCGCTTATATAGGACGCGAAATATACTAACTCTAGACGCCGCTTCTAAATAAGCTGCTTCGAGGCATTACTTTTCATTCAGAGGCCAACTGCGAACGCGTTCCACGTCGTTGTGAAACAATGTCGTTCTCATCAGAGAAGTATCTGCAATGTTAGATCAGTGAGCTAGAGTATTGGTGAGGCCAGAGCGAGACTATTTTCGTCATGCCGTCGCTGCGGCCGTAAATAACACAGTGGACGACTGCGTCTTCTTGTTTCTGCGCACTTCGCATCCGTGCATGACACTTTCTTTAAAACAGTGCTCTCTAGTGCTTCACTCACTATCGTTCTTACTTTATGACGTACAGAACGCTACTCGCAATTTCGATCACAACAAATAGAGACCGACAAATTACTTTCCAGTCGTCGCTCTAGAAGCTACGATACGCTTCGTCTTTTCAGCTCTCCTCGTTAGCGAAAGGCAAATCCGTTTAGAACAATGATAATACCTCTTCGTCTTGTGTTCTCCATAGAGTGAAAATATGAAAAAGCTTGGCGCCGTTCCACCTGCTTCTAACTGAAGGGCGACCCCTGACCGTCGAATTCCTTTCGAGGTTGCTACCACGTAAGCTCATTTACTTTTAACATCTGAGCTGGTTCTACGTTTAATCTATTTCCTCTCCGTTCAATACAAGGAAGACAATTTCTCTGGCTACCCAGAGACAAGTCACTTTGATACTTCTACTGGACGTCTCCGACATTTAAACTTTGTTTTTCTCCTCCGACTGATAGACCTGCTGTTGACACATACAAGTTATGAGACTGTTATGTTTTGTTCTCGTCCAGCAATCACCTGCTGCGTGGCAGCATTTATTCACAATTATTTTTCTTTCGGAGCTCTGTAAACAAATCATTATACGACCTCTGGTTCGTCTATTCTTTTTGCTCTCACCTTTGTATGTCACACAGTGGCTCTGGCCGAGCCTAATCTTTTAACACTTAATGAAATTAGCAACGAAGGCAAGAAGCTGCGACGAATAGGGACTGAATAGCAAGACACTGGTAACTAGTCGTTCCTGAACATTTTTCGGCTCTGCTGTTAATAACACAGAGACTTTCATTTGCATTTTATCAATTTAAAAAGTTGTAAAATTCACTGATATTTACCAAATTTAAATATTACCGTGAAATTTTTCCCAAAGAATATATTAAATAGTTCAGTAATTCATGAATTACTACCTTCACCACTTTAAAACCACAAGGTCTAGTAAATAATTCCTACAAAAAATTGTTTTTATTGTTTGTATCTGCTTATTTCTATTCCATCCGAGGAGAAACTAACATATAATATAAGTAACAGAAAACTTCAGTTGAAGCTAAATTTTTTTATGTTTATGCACAGCATTGATAGTAAGAAAAGCAATTACATATAAATATTCTGTTAACAGAGGTTTAAATTATTTTTAAAAGTTTCAGGAAAAGTAGCTAATTCATTAAACCTTTCGAAACTTCTTACAATGTTCGAAATCGAAGAGTTTTGTTCCAGAAACTGCTAGACTTCATTTATTTTTTCACAAAGACTTAAGAAGTTAGTCCACATTTATTAAATTCTTTAAACTCTCTTTAGACCGCAAAGTTTTGTGTGTTGTGTTCTTATCTGACGGCCATCAGAATTTGATGGAAAACACGCGTTTCAGAAATGTTGTTCTGTGGAACTTTGAGATAGTTTCCGATGACAAAATGCGAAACTAAGATATTTCTGTCATCTTCGAAGCCGCACTTGATATCTCTCCCTCGCCCTGAACAATGGTATTAGTGAACGACGTGATGCAGTGGTTAAGATTCAAGCTACTTGACTCACAATCGGACGAACACAAACTTAAATCACAACCGGACCGTTCACGTTAAATTTTTCCGTAGGTTCTTTGAATCGGTTAAAGCAAATGCCAAGCCTGTTCCTTTGAAAAGCACATAGTTAGTTTCCTCGTCCATCCTTTTGCTATATAACCTGTGTTCCTTCTATAGCGAAGTCACGGAAAATCTAATCCTAGGTGACTTGACTGGACTTTTGAACTCTGCTCCTCACTAATGCAAGTTCATAGACATAATCACAGCGAGCACCCCGCCACCCCACTCATTTCTTAAGACTAGTTACTCTGCAGGAGAGTTTGGTTGTTTCAGTAATAAATCAAATCAGATACCAGCCCCTTCATTGAGACGGTGCTTTAATTATTCTTTTTTGTACTCTAATATGTAGTATAATCTTTTCTCCTCATTGTCGATCTTCGCACTGCTCTGTCGTTTCCTTCAGAAAACTGCAAGGAATACAGTAAAACTCCTACACACAAAAGTACATGTTTCTTTGATAATAAAATTAGGAGAAAATCAGTGTGTACTCTTCTTTCCGAAGCTATACCCACAGAAAAACACATATTTCTGTAAAAAAAATAATTGGAAACTGTGCTCATATGGTATACTTTTACCAATATACAATTGGAGTTCTAATACAGGAAACGAAAGATAAAGAGGTTTAGCACCTCTCTCTCCTACACCACTGTTCAGATTTTATAAATTGTTATTATGGAGCTAACAAGCCATAGTCGCGTATAATATGTTGTCTTGTAAATTTTTGCGTAATTGAAGGCACATCGTTCAATGGCATACTGTTTCACCATGAAAAAGAAATTTCAGTTTGCGAAATGACGAACATAAGCATAAGATTCAGAGAGGTTACGAGCAATGTCACTACGATTTCCATTCACCACATACTTGACTGTTAAATTTAGATCTACTGCAGACAATTTACGCATCACTGGTAATTACATACGTAATGATTATCCCGCACACATAGCTTGACGTACGTACTTCAAGAATTTAAAGTAGGAAGAGATTAAAAGAATATGTATAACTGGTAAGTTGGTGAAGGGTCATAATTACGCGTGTCGCCAGAATCAAGGTCTTTAGACACGAATCTCTTTCTCACCTCGGTAGACAAGAAGTGCGTTGTAGCCATACTGAATAAACCATCCTTGCATTTCTTCAAAGTAATGTAGGGTACCACAGAAAACTGGAATCAGGATAGCCAGTCGGGAATTTGGATCCAGTAACCTCTGAATACCAGGCCACTGACTTATTCAATGCATTAAATCTCTCGGTTACAGATCACATTTTTCTGATTCCGTCCATCAGTGTTCTGAACTAAATAAGATATTGTTAACTTGTTCGTACGACGAAATATAATTTTAAACTTCGCAGTTTATTCAGGCTTATATCTTAGTGTTCAACGTCTCGTCGCCATCGACGTACGGATCACTGGCTCAGTCGGACATGGGGAACAAAAAGAATCGTGCATGGCTTTGTCAAGAATCATTCTGACTTCGCTTAAACGCCTTTAGAAAAATCGCCTAAATTACGGTATCTGGACAAGTATTTAAACACAGTTTTCCCTATTACGAGCCCATGCCTTAATCGCTGCGCCATCTCCGCCTCCAAAGAGATGTGATTGCCTATCATCCTTACCCGTACAGAACCCCGTCGCTCAATCACGTACATTTAGTAGGCTGTTCTCTCCCGTGAGGTATCACCTTAGTCAGATCAGATGTACTGGGTACCAGATATACGTGACTCGCTGTACTGGTATCTTGTGTAACCGACTACACGTGCGATCTCCATTTTCTAAACCATATCCTCCAATTAGAACCACGTACGATTCCTCTCACTTTTAAGATATGGAATAACATATATCTTTATTTCTGCTTACTGATCACAAAGTATTTCCTGATCAGTAAATGGAAATAGAAGAGTAATTTATGTGTTCTTGTAGCACTCTGACTCCTCCGCATCCCTGTCAAGTCCCGTGATCTAGAATAACTTAGAATTTTAATTTCTTTCTAATCTAGCGAGATCGAAGTCAATACGGAGTTAAGTCACACAAAAAGGGCTATGAAGTGAATTTATCTTCGAAGAAAACGGCATGGTACATTTAAGATATTTTAATACGTTAATCCCGTTTGAAGACTTGAATTGGCAAAGGAATGTGTAAAACAGCACAGATTCGCTCAGAGAATGAAAATTTCCTACATATTTTCCAAGTTGTGTCACACTAATGAGAATAGCTTAGTACGTCTGGAGCTCCACCTCAGTCTTCCACCACTCACCTTTGAGTATGCTTGATGTCCACTGTTAATCAACTTATATGGAACCCAAACGCCTTCACAACATTACACTACGTCTTGTACAGGTGATTTGTAACTAAACTCTGTCACAGACAGACTACAATTTTCCAATATGCTAACAATGAATCGAAGTCTGTCATTTACTTTATCTGAAGTTGAAATAATGAGGTCCCTCGAATTCAGATACACGCGAAGTGTTCCTCTCAGTTCCTTATTCGACGTGACTGATTCCAGTTGTGAGACATGAATCATGTAATCATACAACTTTACACCTTTTTACATGAAGCAGTGCGCGAAAGTCTTTGCTTGTATTTGATTAAGATCTGCTTGGATATTACATCAATGTGTATAGTTATCTGCGTCATCTACTAAATGTATTATGTTGTAGCTAATACTGCCAGCTAAGTAATTAATATAGCAGGGGAACAATAACGGTCCTATCATATATCCGTGGTGCGTAGCCGAGATTGCGTATGTATTTTTGGATTAATATTCATCCAGGATAATATGCTGCGTTCCGCCTGTCGTGAAGTTCTCAGTCTTCTCGTAAATCCGTTTAGATATCCCGCACGAATATATTTTCGTTCGTAGATTTAGGTACGGCACTGAATCAAAACCTTCTCGAAAGATTAGAGACACAGAACCCATCTAGTTACCTCCTTGGATACCACAAATATGAAGCGTGTAACGTACAAAATTGTATTTCTCGTGATCGATGTTTTCGGAACCCTGTTAGTCGTCATTTAAACCCTCATTTTGTTCCTGGAGGGTTATTACGCTACGTATCAACAAAAATTTGTTCAGGTTCGTGGTGAGTGCCATAGAAAGGTGCTTCTGCGAATTAGTGATGAGACTTCTTTTGTATATTGAGTGTGATAACTTCTCTGTCCCAATATCTATGGAATTTTGAACTGTTAAAGCATGGGCAGTATATTATGATCAAAAGCAGTGCTAAATGGCTTGAAAATTATGTTCATAATCTGACTGCGACTCTAATGGACTCTGGGGCCTTGTTAGGCTGTGATGTAAGCAAGTGCCTTTTTAATAATACTAGTGCCCATAGCTTTGCTGAACATCTTTTAGCGGCGGGTCATTTGAGTCGCGAAATAAGATAAAAGTTAGAAATCGACTCTTCTCCTTTTGATTTCCTATTACCTGTTTTGGTACCTCTGTCATGAACTTGGCTCTGAGCACTATGCGACTTAACTTCTGAGGTCATCAGTCGCCTAGAACTTAGAACTAATTAAATCTAACTAACCTAAAGACAACACACACATCCATGCCCGAGGCAGGATTCGAACCTGCGACCGTAGCGGTCGCTCGGTTCCAGACTGTCATGATCTTGTCTTGGTCCCAAAATTGTTGTCTCTGATAGCTCTAACGCGCGACCAAAGTTTCTGAGGTTTTTGGAAGTTTTCTACGATTACATCTTGCTTTGTTACGCATTGAAGGCTGCGCACGTTGTCCTCCTGATATTAAATTATGTTTTTATTAACGCCCATCTATCCATCGGCTGATATTTACTTTATGTGTGCTACTCAGCAGGCGCCATTGCTCTAAAAACCTTCCCGATATCGTATGTATGCCACGGAAGTCTTTGTCATCTTTAAATATTTTTCTGCATTTATATTTTATTAGGTGGTTCGATTATCCATTTTCTTTTACCACATCGCCCCTGATGGTCGCTGTTTATATTAAATGTTTCCAATTCTCGTCTGAGAAATGAGACGACCTCTTTCTTATGCAGTTTCTGAACACACAATTTTTTCTACATCTACATCAATACTCCGCAAGCCAACTGGCAGTGTGCGTCGGAGGACAGGTCTGGTACCACTAACTGATCCCCCCTCCCGTTTCCATTCGCGAGTGCCATGAGGGAAGAATGATTGTCGGTAAACCTGTGTATTAGCTCTAATTCCATTTCTCGAGTTTTTCGCTGTGGTCATTTTGTGAGACGTATGTGGGAGGAAGTAATATGTTGTGCAACTCTTCCTGGAGAGAGTTTTCTCGAAATTTCAGTGACAAACCTCTTCGTGATGCACAACCCCTCTCCTGTAGCATCCGGCACTATAGTTTGTTTAGCAACTCAGTAACGCTCTCGCGGCGACTAAACGATCCCGTGAAGAAACGTGCCGCTATTCTTTGGATTTTCTCTATCTGTTCTGTCAGTCGTACCTGATAAGGGTCGCAGATTGATGAACAATACTCAAGAATCGGTCGAACAAGCTCCTTGTAAGTCACTTCTTTAGTGTATGAACCACATTTCCTTAAGATTCCTCCCATGGATCTCAGTCTCGCTTCTGGTTTTTCTACTATTTGTTTTATGTGATCATTCCACTTAAGGTCGCTCTGGATAGATACTCCTTGATATTATACGGTGCTTACTGTTTCCAGCAATTTTTCAATGGAATAATTGTACAGTAGTGGATTTTTTTCTTATGTCAGGCAATATGCAACATTTATTTACATTCGGGGTCAAGCCTTTCTGTGTCCTTTCGTAACTTTCTGTTCATTATCGCTACAACTGCAATATGACGATCGATACCCGTCTCTGTGTGAACATTTCCACAACCGACAATACGGTGGCGCCAGCAAATTTATTTTCGTACGTGCTAGTGAACTGAGGTTTCTCCCTGAAGTCTTTTGTGAGTTCTACAAGTGGATCAAGCAGATAATAAAAAGATACAGCTATAGCTTATAGTTTTCCGTCGATTTATTAATCTCGCCTAAAAATTTCGTGTACAAATACAGTTTCTATTTAGCTGACGAAAGTTTCTTACCTACGACTACGAAAACTCTGTCTCCTACACATTGCAACCTGTCTTTTCGATAATCGCAGGTTTGTTTCAAAGATCTCGGTAATGTTCACCTCAATAGCCAAGACTGCTAACTCATGGTTGTGGTGAGGCATTCAACTCGAAAGTGTCCGGCTCGACTTTTGGATTTGAATAAATTTTCATCGCCGTCATTTGGCCAATAATGGAATGATAGATGGTGGAAAGAGTCTCTGGACATCACACTTTACGCCAATGTCTCAGTATAAATTTTAAATCACTCCGCAGTTTGTTATGGAATGAGAACATGTAAGACTGTTGATGGCGAACCGCCATCCAGTTTTTGCAGTGTAGGACTAGCTTTGATTTTACTATCATTAGTTACTGGTTTAAGGCCACTTGCGGTTCCTAAAATGTGGAAATGTGAAAATGTGAGCCCTATTGATACTCAAAAGTTTCCGAAGTTATTTTTCGGACACTAAACTCATACATTCTGATGCCATATAATTTGTATGCTGTTTTATACCTCAAGTCTGGAAGGTTTTATCCTGCTGTATCAGTTGATGCATAGGATCTCATTAATTCACTTTCTGTCCTCACATCAGAGATGAAATGATTTCTCAACTCTACACCACTGTCAAGCTCAGGCCCTTAAAAGTTCGGGCGGGGGAGGTGGCGCAGTGGCTAAGATACTGTATTCGGGAGGAGCGTGGTTCAAACCTCCGTCCGGTCTTCTAGGTTCTCGTCGTCTCCATAAATTATTTAAACCAAACATGAGGATGGTTCCCTTGGAAGGGGCGCTCCCGATTTCTTTTCTTGTCGTAGAACGGTCACAGTCTGTGCTCCGCCTGTAGTGACTTTATTGCTGACGCGGCGTTAAACTTGTCATGTACATACTCAAATACACAAAGCCATTTTGGATTTGATACGAGACAGCAACGCGTGTTTATAAAATATGTTACATAACCAATCTTACCTCCATGGGTATTTGCAGCAATCGTTGTCAAGTTTTTATATATATTTTATTTTGTCTATAGATGGTATCAAACCTAGATTCTTCAGCCATGCACCGTCCGTGCGAAGAGTTCCTAGACTGATTTTATTCCGGGCGTACAAGCGTTATCAGCCCAGTAGCTACGGTGGCAGCTGGAACTAACAACTGTTAACAGCAGGTGTGAGCGGATAGTGTTAAGTAATGGACGTGCGGCCGCAGTGTGTCAACGTTATTGTGTCAATGGAGTAACGAAATGAACATCTCTAAATAAAGTATGCAAGGCATTCTCCTGAATGTTTTGAGAAGTGTGTGCAAAGTTTGTTCCGCACGCCTTGATGCCCGACCAAAAACAACGATGCGTGGACGCCAGAAGGGACTGGACTGAAATGCAAAACCGCAGTTAATTTTTGTCTGGAAAAAATCATCACAGCTGACGAGACTTGGCGTTATCAATACGAAACTACTACGAAACGATAAAGTCAGAAGGGTCAACGCTTTGACGTCAAAAGGGACATTGAAGCCAATAAGCTGCGTAAGTTCAATAACGTACCAAAGAATGAGTTTTGTGACAGTTTCACATGGTGGTACTAACGTTCTATGCGTTGTACTAAGGTGGAAAGAGACTATGTAGAACACCTGAAGCATTAAAATCACCATCGTAACTTTTCTCTGTTTTTTATCAACTCAGTCTCTAAATATTTTGGAATGACGGAGTAAGTATTGCGCCTATATGGATACTGTAAAATAATTTTAAATCCTAGTTCAGATTCTTTGCATTGAGATTTCTTTGTACGTATGTTTTTATATTTGTACCAAGCTGTTGGCACTACAGTTCAATAAAACTAAGCCAAATATGTTTTTTAATCCTCCCTTTTTCATATTCTACTTTGGTTCACACACAGATATCCAATATTGTGATCCTCTGAAGAGTAAGTTCTCGTCAAAACTCCCTGGTGACAGTGTACATGATTTTCTGTACCAGGA
Source organism: Schistocerca americana (assembly GCF_021461395.2). Lineage (NCBI taxonomy): Eukaryota > Metazoa > Arthropoda > Insecta > Orthoptera > Acrididae > Schistocerca > Schistocerca americana. The sequence goes on along the minus strand of NC_060130.1, from coordinate 270,158,031 downwards.
ATATTTCATAGAGTCCCGTTCCAGCGCAAGACTTGCAGGAAACTGGAGCTTTTCATGAACCAATAATTTACGTACGTATACGAAGCCGTGCTGAAAAGTAATAACTTCAATTTTTTTTAGAAAACTGTCAAAGCGTCTAATATAAAGCGAACATTATTAACATTCGACGTCTTTATTCTTCGTTTCTGCATATTTACTTCTCAACATAGTCATCCTGGCGACGAACGCATTTTTCCCAACGAGAGACCAGTTTGTTAACACTATAATCGTAGAATGTTTGACTTTGTTGGCGAAGCCACAACCTCACCTCTTCTTGCACCGCTTCATTATTATCAAAGTGAGGTCGTCGGAGGTGGTCTTTAAGTTTTGGAAACAGATGAAAATCGGATGGGGCAAGTAGAGACTCTATGGAGGATGATTCACGACGCTGAACCCAAACCGTGGCATTGTTGCAGATGTCGCAGCACTCGTGTGTGGTCTGGCATTATCATGCTGAAGAAGAGGGTGCTCCATGTATGGGCGAACGAACTCTTAGAATTCCAACCTCGATTACAGCACGCTGTTTCTAATGCACCGACAGTTACGTTACATAGCGCCATGTTACACGCTACAATTCGGATCCGACTACCGGCAAAGGACCGCAAATATGTAGACATGAAGAGTAAAGACGTAGAATATTAATAACGTTTGTTTTATTTAAAAAGATTTGAGAGTTTTCTCACAAAAAATTCGGAGGCATTATTTTTTCAGCACGCTCTCATATATATGGAAGCAAAAGTGGGGCTTATAAGCCGGCATCAGCCACAGCCACAGGAAATCCCGTGTTAGGTCACACACTTGTGTCTCGAATATAACTGCAATGTAAATTTGCACATTTCACCGAAATTTTGGTTCCGTTCTTTTCCCGCCTCTAGGCTACATTAGGGCTAGTTGAATGCAAGTTTTCGTTACCTTTTTAGGTACAAACATCCAAAGCTTAAATTTTTATCTGTATAGCATGACACAGTTAAACAAGGATCACTTTCTAACACAGTGGGAAGAAGGCACAGTTAACACAATAGCACTTATAACTTGAGCGAAAAGTCATACGTCTTCTCGAATTATGCTAAACGGTCTCTTTCGTGAGACATGTATCAGTCAGTGAGACTATGTCTAACTTTTCACTCATGTTATGGAGGAGATTATTGTTTAACGTCCCGTCGACAACGAGTTCATTAGAGACGGAGCGCAAGCTCGGGTGAGGGAAGGATGGGGAAGGAAATCGGCCGTGCCCTTTCAAAGGAACCATCCCGGCATTTGCCTGAAGCGATTTAGGGAAATCACGGAAAACCTAAATCAGGATGGCCGGAGACGGGATTGAACCGTCGTCCTCCCGAATGCGAGTCCAGTGTGCTAACCACTGCGACTCATGTTATAAGCGCCATTCTGTTTTTGTCTTTGGTTTCAAATTTCCGCGTTCCATCTGCACCAAGTTAATTTGCTAACCTACTGCGTGAGTTTGAAACCATCGTTTCGCTCGTAAGATTGACTTAGGGAATAAGTAGTGAATTAAAAAAAAAGGCCGAATCGTTATTCGAACCACGCTTGTCCCAGTAAGCAAAGAAGGACTTATGTTGATGGTGTTGACAGCAACCACAGCCACAAATCTTTATTCAAAAGGTACCACTACCGGTTTCGAATCAATTCAATTCATCATCAGACGGCTGTCATGCTTTCATTAGAACATGTGGTGCGTTTTTTATTGATTAGTCGTCGTGAAATTTCGGTCTGGAGTATTTGTTTTCATAGTTTTCGTCCAGAAATGATGTTCGTGGTTTTCGCCACATTCTTATCGTTGCACACATAAATTTGTATCACTGAGCAGAATAGATTTCTAACATACATCGCATGTTTTGATAGATATCTAGATACATAGCGTATATATCAAAATATGCGATTCATGTTAGAAATCTACTCTGTGACAAATTTAAAGTGCTCAATGATACAAATTTACGTGTGCAACGATAAGAATGTGGCGAAAACTACGAACATCATTTGCTGGACGAAAACTATGAAAGCAAATACTCCAGACCAAAATTTCATGACAACTAATCGATAAAAAACGCACCACATGTTCTAATGAAAGCATGAAAGCCCTCTGATGATAAATTGTAATCGTTCAAAATCGGTAACGGTACCTTTTGAATAAAGGAACATAAAATAAATTTGAGGCTGGTTGCTGTCTCAACACCATCAACATTTGTCTTCAATTAACAGCCACGGTCTCCAACCATGTCATCATATGGCAAAATTGCAGGAAGAAGGACTTTACTCGACGAACAGATATCTTCCCATACAAGCGATGCCAACGTCGTCTGGGGATACCGCGACTGTTTAGACCTGGCAAGAGCTCACCATCGCCACAAGATCTGACCGTAAAAGACGAGCAACGCCCCAGATTTGACAGTGATTAAAGAATGAATGGACTGCGGTGTTCTTGAACCATCCTGGCATTTGCCACGAGTAATTAGTATGACAGGAGCCGGGATTTGAATCAGGATCTCCCCTTACAGGATTCCAATGTATGTTCGCATTGCGGCACTGCTAATTCAAGTTCCACCTGAGCTTTCAACGTAGATACGTGACGCTATTTAAATTTCAATGAAGCTTCCACGTAGACTATCGGATGGCGCAACATTCGCTTGTCCGCAAGTTAGAAACATCCAAGCGTGTCTCTAATCAGATAGCTCTTGACGGTCAGTTGAGCCATACGCCGAGAAAGGGATATAGCATTGTTTGACGTTTGAAATCGATTCAACTAAAAATATATTTAAAGGCTTCAAGAAAATTATGTCCTTGATAAACGAGTGTTTTATTTTCTTAAGACGTTCGTGTCAATCATTCACACTACGGTGAGGTGTCGCAGGTTTGAATCCTGCCCAACTCATGAGGGGGATTGCGGTTCGTATAATACGTAACGCTGTCTCCATTGCCATAGCGACTCACACCAAGAAAGGACGTGCAGTGCTTGTGATAATTGACTCGCATTTGGGAGGAGCATGATTAAGACCCCGCCCGGTCATCCAGATTATGCTGTTGGGTTAGTTTCCCTAAATTCCGAGGTGGGCCCTTTCAAAAACACACCTCTGATTTACTTCCCTCATCCTTGTGCCATACTAGACTGTGCTCCATATCTATTAGCCTCTTCGTCGACTATAGAATAAATTCTTCACATCCTTCCTTGATTTTCCTGACATTATCCGCCTATTATAGCTATTTAGACGTATTGCAGTTCTTTTAATCTCGCTGAAAGTCAGCTGCCACCGTTTTCTCTAAAATCTCATCATCTGTAACTCGGTCGTTTCGTAATAATTACACTGTCTGGCAAAGAAAGTGAGGCATAAAGAAAGGTAGGAGGAGACAAAATAAAACTTCACAGGTTGAGCGGTTACGTGATGTTACACCATGTGATCAAAAGTATCCAGACATCCCCAAAAACATACGTTTTTCATATTAGGTGCATTGTGCTGTCACCTACTCCCAGGTACTCCATATCAGCAGCCTCGGTAGTCATTAGACATCGAGAGAGCGGAACGGGGCGCTCAGCGGAACTAACGGACTTCGAACGTAGTCAAGTGATTGGGTGTCACTTGTGTCATACGTCTGTACGCGAGATTTCCACACTCCTAAACATTCCTATGTCCACTCTTTCCGATGTGATAGTGAAGTGGAAACGTGAAGGGACACACACAGCAAAAAACTGTACACGCCGACCTCGTCTGTTGACTGAGAGCGACCGCTGACAGTTAAAGAGGGTCGTAATGTGTAATAGGAAGACATCTATCCAGAGCATCGCACAGAGATTCCCATGACAGTTAGGCAGGACGTAAGAAAACTAGGGTTTCATGGTCGAGCGGCTGCTCATAAGCCACACATCAAGCCGGTAAATGCCAAACGACGCCTCGCTTGGTGTAAGGAGCGTAAACATAGGACGATTTAACAGTGGAAAATGGTTGTGTGGAGTGTCGAATCACAGTACACAATATGGCGATCCGATGGCAGGGTGTGGGTATGGCGAATGTCCGGTGAACGTCATCTGCCAACAGTAAAATTCGGAGGCGGTGGTGTTATGGTGTGGTCGTGTTTTTATGGAGGAGCTTGCACCCCTCGTTCTTTTGCATGGCACTATCAGAGCAGAGGCCTACATTGATGATTTAAGCACCTTCTTGCACCCACTGTTGAAAAGCAATTCGGAGATGGCGATTGCATCTCTATACACGATCGAGCACCTGTTCATAATGCACGATCTGTAGCGGAGTGGTTACACTATAATAACATCCCTGTAATGGGCTGCTCTGTACAGAATCCTGACCTGAATCCTGTACAACACCTGTGGGATGATTTGGAACGCCGACTTCGTGCCAGGCCTCACCGACCGACGTCGATACCTCTCCTCAGTGCAGCACTCCGAGAAGAATGGCCTGCCATTCCCCTAGAATCCTTCCAGCACCTGATCGAACGTATGCCTGCGAGAGCAGAAGCTGTCATCAAGACTAAGGGTGGCCAACACCATGTTGAAGTCCAGCATTACCGATGGAGGGCGCCACGAACTTGTAAGTCATTTTCAGCCAGGTGTCCGGATACGTTTGATCACATAGTGTATTTCGGTAATTACGATATCAAGTCAAATTTACAAAATACTTGGCAGCATGAGCCCACTTACCTACATTACTTTGCTAATTCGGTTGGGAAGGGGGTCTTAAAGCTGTTGTATGCTCTCCTGAGGCAAGCTGAATCACAACTGTTGCAACTGGTACGGAATTGACGTCCGAGCTGGCCCCACACGTGTTCTATCGGCGCAGATCTGGCGAGCTTGCTGGCCACAAGAGTTCCACAATATGACGCAGACAGTTCACATAGACATCTGAATCTGTGGACGTGTATTGTCTTGTTGAAAAATGTCACCACGATATTGTCACATGAGAGATAAAACATGAGAGCGCAAGATGTCCATGAAGTTCCGTTGTGCTGTTAGAGTCCGCTCAGTCACTACCAGCTATGAAACGAAAGCGTACAGACTGGTTCGCCACAGTATGGCGCCAGACGTAACACCGCTGTGTCTCTCAAAACCATTGGAAGAATGGGATGTCTCCCCACGTCGGCGATGATTGATGATTGGTACCCAGGATAGTGCAGAACCGCGATTCACCGCTGAACACAATGTGACGCCATTCATCAGCGGTCAGTGCTCAGAGCCCGCTGTTGCTGGTCTCAGACCAGTGGTGTGGGCTGACGCGGTATGTTTCAGGGAGTCCATTGCAGGCGCAGATGTGATGGGGTTACGATGCGTTTGGTGCACAACACGCGATACTTCCTTGTGATCGTCAGACGTTGTCGATCGTAGCCTTGATGGCGAGTACACCTTCCCTACGTTCCCACCTAATCCAAAATCGGGCCAATGTCACATTCGAATGCCCCACAAATTTGGATATTGCGAGATTCAACCAGCTGGCCAAATCGAGATCTATCATATAATCTTCTTTCAATTTCTGATAGGTGCTGGTAATGCTGGTTCACACGTGTACGCGGCATATGTGTGTCCTGCACAGTGGTTGTCCAACATTTGATACTGTCCACACCCTTATATAGAGCGTGCAAAAATGTAACCGCACATATAGAATGCTCCACTGAACAGTTTTAGATAGGGAACCTGGGGTCGGAAAAGCCAGCTTAAGAAGATATGGAAGTAAACGTTTCCACCTCTTTGTCTACAGTACTGTTTTTTACAACTAACATGCGTACAAGTTTACAAGCACTGTGCTGTTTATTTGCATCTACATTTTTTATTTCCTGTAAGGAAACAAGAAAGACGAGCTTGATTACCAGGAAGTCATGATGCAGGTTTTGTTGAATTTACTTGTCAATAACTTGGCTCTGTTGTATCGTATTTACATTGTCCCACGACACAATGTGCTGTGAATCAACGACAGATCCATTCATTACTCAGTCCTATTCAGAGACGTAGAGTACAATACGACGTAGCAGTACGGGTACGGTATTTCTGGTTGCTGGATTAGAAGGGAAAGTCCTATTCCATGCTCTGCGAGGTCACCTCACCAGAATCCCCCTGCTTATTTCATGTGAGGATGTCCAAAGTCACTTGTGTATGAGATCCCGATGAATAAGTAGATGGAATTAGTTGCCAATGATGTGATTTGAAACACACGAGGGATATTTGTCAGGTTGCGTCACAATCTTGTCCGCCGATGTCATGCTTGCATCGAAGTTAATGGCCGTCAGTCTCAGCACATCTTGTAAGATACAGAACAAACGGTACGTTCATTGTGTCAATGATGGCATTTGCAGCTAAGTAATGTAAATAAAGAAGTACACAGTGATGTGATTTCATTCCTGTTACCTCCATAAGTTGGCTTCTCCGACTCCAGATTCCCTCCCTCAAATTGTTCACTGGAACGTTCTCTATGTCCTGTTAAAGTTTTGCACACTCTTACGAAAGCACCCTGTATACACTATAAGGCCTGGTAACAACACTAAACACGAACAAAGCTAGTACACTCTGGTGGCTGTTTCACCTGTCAGAAAATTTGCGACTTGCAATCATTTACATATCCGACTTTGGTGTGTACACTTCCGAAGTTCTTCTGGATGCTTCACATTTTGGTCATGCAGTATATCTAACGACTTCATCTTCTTAAGCATAACTGCTTCGTCTGCGAACAGCCTTAAAGCGCTGCAGATGTTACACGCCAAGTCATTTACTCACATCCTGAACCACAGAGGTCCTATCTCACTACCTTGAAGTGCACCGGACGCTACTTTTCTTTTCGCGTGACGTGCTGACATCTGTTTGTTGGGAAATCTTCAGTTAAATCGCACACCTGTTAAAATATCCGATAAATACATAATTTGTTTACTAGATGCCTCCTGGAAACTGTCTAAGGTTTTTCAGGAGTCAAGAAACACACTTTTAACTTTTGCTACTTTATCTAGGCCCAGATAAAGGAAGCGGGGCTTCACACTATTGGTGCTTATGGAATCTGTGTTGATTGCTACATTCTGGAACCGCTATATGTTTTACCATCTGTGTTTAATTCCGACGACCCTATTACTTAACAGATTGTATATGCTCAGTAGGTTCTATTGTATGGGTCTCCTAAAATTTATGCGTAGTTCGTACAAGTGCTCTATATGAAATCTCTTTTGTAGAAAATTGTAGTCTTCCTGTATCCTACCCGCAGTCGTAGCAATCAAAAAAATGGTTCAAATGGCTCTGAGCACTATGGGACTTAACTGCTGTGGTCATCAGTCCCCTAGAACTTATAACTACTTAAACCTAACTAACCTAAGGACATCACACACATCCATGCCCGAGGCAGGATTCGAACCTGCGACCGTAGCGGTCACGCGGTTCCAGACTGTAGCGCTTAGAGCCGCACGACCACTCCGGCCGGCTGTTCATATACAAAAATGAAGATTGGCTACTGCAGGAAGACAATGATCCGAAGCACTGTAGCAGTCTGTGCACTGACTGGAAAGAGGTGAAAGATGTGCAGGTACTAGATTGGCTCTAATTGACGCTGATCCCATTGAAAATGTGTGTTGTTACATCAAAAAGAAGTTGCAAGGAAAAAAGATCTTCACTGTGAAACACCTGTCAACGCAGATGCTACTCATTTGGACGTCTCTTCCACGTGAATATGAGGAAAACCTACTTTCAATGATGCCTCGGAGATGCCAAGCAATTATCGACGCTGCGGGTGACTGGACGTATTATGAACTGTAATTGCAATTTTACTTTGTTCATATATGATGTATGATACATTTTATTTTTTTGTCAAATATATTTTTCTATTGATTAAGCCGACCACGATCTCACTCATCAGACTATACAAAGAAGGGTGATGTGAATAGTTACAAATTGCTTGAATGCCGAGAGAGTGTAACAGAAATGTTGGTAAACCGTAACCGGGAGATCCTCGAAGAAAGAGACCACACTACTCGAGAGAACCTGCTAAGCGAATTTCAAGAACTGTCTTTCAGGGCAGAACCCTTGGATATTCTTCAGCCCCTTATGCATCTCATATATATACAGATACAATCTGACAAATAATAGGTCGCACAGGACGTGTAAGCAACTATTCTTCTCACACTCAACCTGTGAATGGGATGGGAACAAACCTTAGTATACGGTGTAATAAAAAGAACGGTTTAGATCTCGATTAAGATGTAGAGAGTTGCTTGACCTTCAGAATTTGTTGTTTCTTCGTTGTCAAGTTTACCTGGCGCTAACACATTCACCGTTTTGCAGAAATTGCTTGTAGCTTTCTGCTAGTGCCTTGAGCTACTATCCGCCCCTTTGTAAGCGAAGTTCGTAATAGAGACCTCGGTAACCCATATTTCGAGGACTTTGTTTCGGTGAAATACTGTGCCATTTGATGCTTTCTCACTGACCTTAGTAAAATTAACCGAGATTCAAATTAGAAAGGACATTTCGGCAAATTGAGAGGGGCTTCCCGAAGATGTATACGATGTGAGGTGATAAAACGGTGGGGGAAAAAAAGGAGGAGAAAGAAAGATGAAGACAAGAGGGAGGAGTGGCGATATTTCAGGGACAGGGCTGTGGGACGTGCATCATTTGGCAGGCGTGGCGTGGAGAGTTTCCTTTGAGGAAAGCGCAGGCTGACTTTCGTCGCCGATATTAGGCAATTGTGATGCAGCGTCCGCTTGCAGTGGCGTGACCTACTGAGCTGGCACCTGGCAGCGCCGACGCATTCGCCGATAACGACACTTAAAAAAAGCCACAAATTGCATTTTAATTACAGATTTAATGCTGTCATTCTTCTTCCTACCTCTGTTCCTCCTTTTTTATCTTACACGAATACTTTTTCCCGTTCACGGAGGGTGGGGCTTTACGGACGATTCGCCGTGCGTGCGCGCTCGGAGCCCGCTGGGTGTGTGTTTTGTACGCTTCCTGACGCTCTTTCTTATGCCTTTCAAATTTGAATGCAAATGGCTGAAGAAGCCATTTCATTTCAGCTCTATTAAATTCATGCACCATTTTTCTTTTGTGGATGGAGAAGGAACGTCGCAGCAGGCCTGTCGCGCAATCTTTATAGCTTCCAGACACTTCATTTCTGCAGAAACTGCCTTTGACAGGGAAAAAAAAAGAACCAAGTGGCGGAGGGAGCGGCGCCGGTACACAAACCGCTGGTATTCGCGGGATTCGTATATATTTATCATTTAATCCTCGGCCTTCCCTGCTTTAAATATTAATGGTTCCGGCCTTCCAATACGGTCGTCGCGGACCTGTAGTGAATGCGCTCGCACAGACATCATTGCGAAATCGAGTTTGCTGCGCATTAACAAGTTATCGTCAACTCCATTAATACGGCAACTGCCGTTCTCCCCATACTTACGGTTACTGCCGTCTGCACTCGTAAATTCGGCCTCCCCGAAGTCAAGAACTCACGATGACGGCATGGGACATTTACAATGCGCGTTCTCCTCACAGGTTACTGTACATAAGCTATTGGGAAAGGAAAATGGTGGGGGGGCTGATTCCAAGTTGCTTTCATTTAGATTGTTTTCTAACATATCAACACGCAATTGTGAGCATCGACGCAACGCTGAACGAAACGTAGTGATTTATAATTGCTAATTTTATTTTGTGGGTAAGACCATAGGCTGCATTCCGGGAAAAAGATCCATTAAGAACTGCAGATAGGTACCTGAAATTTGGAACCTACAGCTACGTCGGAAAATACTCCTTCATTAATACGTTTTTATGTCCAAAATATTTCAAATGCGAACTTTCATAATATTGTGTTTAAACTTAACCAAACGGCGATCTACTATAAAAGACAAAGTAAAACAATAATCTGCATTAGTTAATTTTATCTTCTTCCAAGACGCATTTCAAGGGCTTATCCCCTCATTTTTAGGTAGGTCACTTGTAATCGTTCTCTTGCATGTAGCCAATTGTCTGCCTCATGTTTCATTTCTCTATAAATTAGCTATTAAAGGAAAAGAAAGATTAGGGTTTTACGTCCCATCGAAAATTAGTTATTATGTGTCACTTGTTATCAAAGTATAGTAATGTAGTGCATTCTAAACATAGTAAAGGAACTTACATAACATTCCAGCAAAAAGCACATTGCAATTCGTTAAACAGACACATTTGCATTACTGAATATCACATATAAACACAAAATAAAAACAAAAACAAAAACAGTCAAGGCCGGCCGGAGTTGCCGAGCGGTTCTAGGCGCTTCAGTCTGGAACCGCGCGACCGCTACGGTCGCTGGTTCCAATCCTGCCTCGGGCATAGATGTGTGTGATGTCCTTAGGTTAGTTAGGTTTAAGTAGTTCTAAATTCTAGGGGACTGATGACCTCAGAAGTTAAGTCCCATAGTGCTCAGAGCCAAAAACAGTCAAGAGATCGCACCTGTAGAGAAATACAGTGCTTCCAAGTCAAAGAACAAGCTTACACTGCGAATCAAAGAAACAGACAGCATGCATATAAGCGTTTACATGTTTCGAACTTTCCTTCATAAACATAGCCTTTTAAGTAAAATGTATGTAGATACACAATTTTTTTTAATAATGAAACGTGGTTTCTCTACTCCCAAAGGTCAGTGAACAGTATAAAATAATACAGATTCCTGATCTTTCATTGCTTGAACAAGTATTCGAATGTCGACCAGCTCTATGATTAACGTTTTCTGTGGTTTCCGTCATTCCTATTGTTAATACCTGTAGTCATTGTCCTCTGTTGATTTCTGTATATACTACACGCTCGTTTTCTTTAATTTTATCTGTAGTAGTTGGCTGATAAAACCTAAGACTTTTCACTTAATTTATACTACGCTTATAAAGATCACAATCAAACATTTAGAACACATGCCTGCATTTTTACGTTTATTTGGCACGTTATGGCTGCTCATAGGTAGTCCTACCATTGGCTCTGAAAGCGTTTGTTACTGCTACCTTCACTATGCGAAAATCTTGCGGGTGACGGCTCTATTCACATGTTAGTCAACCTGCAGTAATGCTTACAGAGAAATCACGTGAATAAGTGATACAGCCGGCCGAAGTGGCCGTGCGGTTAAAGGCGCTGCAGTCTGGAACCGCAAGACCGCTACGGTCGCAGGTTCGAATCCTGCCTCGGGCATGGTTGTTTGTGATGTCCTTAGGTTAGTTAGGTTTAACTAGTTCTAAGTTCTAGGGGACTAATGACCTCAGCAGTTGAGTCCCATAGTGCTCAGAGCCATTTTTTGAACCATAAGTGATACAACATATGAAATAACTGAAAAAAGATTTCTTTGTAGTAATTAAAATATTTTTTGAAGACGACTACTTAGATGACAAAATTTCTTTTGTTTTAAGAACGTATTACACGTAAAATAAGTTGCAAAAGGCGGACTTGAGGCAACGCTCAGAAAAAAAGGCATTTCGTAGATCAGTGATCTGAACATAAAGACAGTGCTGCGTCTAGGATAAAGTAACGTTTTCGGTGCATTATGCATCTTTAATATAAATCCACTGTACCTTCTCTTTGTATAAGGGGTAGTTAACTGAAAAGGAGACAGATTGAAAGAAATATGTAAACTGTTTGTTATTTCAAAAGCAATTTTCGTAACTGTTAATACATTTATCCCACTGCGAGACGAGACGGTCAATTCTTTCATGGAAGAATATGGACGGGCCAACATGTTGCCAAGGTTGTTTCGATTACACTTCAGAAGTTTCGCTGGGACGCCCTTACACATCCTCCACACAGGCCCGCTCTTGTCCTTACGACATCCATATTTTTGCAGCCCTGAAGAAAGACATTTGTGGACGACGATTTTCTTCGAATGAAGAGGTGTACGCCTGGGTACAATCGTCGTTTCGTAGGAAACCGCAAACAATTTTCGTTGAGGGCATTGACCGTCTTCTCACACTGTGAGTTAAATATGTTAACGGCTACTGCGATTGCTTTTGAAATAACAAACAGTTTACTTACTTTTTTCCATCTGTCTCGTTTTCATTTGACTCCCCTTATAGTAACATGTACAAATAAAGTCCTCTTCCATACGTTGGCGTTTTCTGTTTCTTTTGTTTTTCCTTGCGTGGATAATTAGAACTCAGCGACACTGTTGTGCTTTTGTGCTGAAATTAAATAACCTTGGTCTATCACTTTGTCAGTTTCTCAATGCAGCTAAAGAGTGACAGAAGATTATTTTCGTGGTCTGTACAGAAACACTCATTTGGTCACCATACCCATGAGTGCTTCTAAGTGTGACTCACCATATTGTTATAACAAGCGTAGGCAACTATTTGAACCTTGTCTCATTTATTACAAGAAGTCAAAAAGCCAACTTTCATCCACTAGATAGGGTCAGTCGCGTGTAACGAGCAATCAGTGTGAGCTGATCCGATTACTTGTCATTCCTTACTGACATTTTGTAAACAGCGATAACAAAAGTTTTCCTTCCGCTTGTTACTAGGTGATGACTATACAGTGTCACGCTCCAGTTGAATACGACATCTGAAAAATTTGAAATTTCTCTGAGAAGTTGTTTAGCATCGCTAACCTACATTATTTCTTCTTTCTTTCTTTGTCTGAGCCTTGTCCCACAGTTACGCAGGGTCGGACACGGTTAATCGGATGTGGCATGGTAAGTTCAAGGGGTGGCCGGATGCCCTTTCTGCCGCCACCCCGTACCCCTCGGGGAGGAATTAGTGAACCCCAGCTGTCTGTGTCTAATGGAAGCCATGGAACAGTGCGAATGTGTTGCAAATGTCTGCGAGTCGTGTAACTGAGGCGGAACGTGGGGACCAGCCCGGTATTCACCTAGGGGATGTGGAAAACCGCCTAAAAACCACATCCAAGCTGGCCGGCACACCGGCCCTACGTCGTCAATCTGCCGGGCGGATTCGATCCGAGGCCGGCGCGCCTTCCCGAGTCCAGGAAGCAGCGCGTTAGCGCTCTCGGCTACCCTGCCGGCTAATCGCTAACCTACATTATCTGATCAAAAGTATCCGGACATCCTCATGCAATAAGGAACTGGTGACTAGATGTCACAAGAGGCGTATCTGCCAGTATAAAAAGAGACGGGGAGTGCTGAGTTGACAGTAGAGAAGCAGTAACAGCAGAATGGGTCGGTCATGGCCTCTCAGTGACTTCGATGGTGGACCAGTCAATGGATGTCACCTGACTGCAGAACCATTAGGGACATTTCAACCCTTCTGTTGGAACTGTGATCGTGAAGTGGAAACGGGAAGGAATAATCACAGCTAAACAGGTAGACCCCATGTACTGACGAACAGGAAGAATATATTGTGGAAGGTGGTTGCAAAACTCTCATGAAATCAGCGGAAGGAATCTTTGAAATTCGCTAAAGTCATACTAGTAGTCCAACTAGCTCAATAACTGTGCGTAGGGAATTAAAAAGAACAGGGTATAATAGGCGAGGAGCTCTTCATAAGCCACCCATTTATACAGAGTGGCCGGCCGGAGTGGCCGTGCGGTTCTAGGCGCTACAGTCTGGAACCGAGCGACCGCTACGGTCGCAGGTTCGAATCCTGCCTCGGGCGTGGATGTGTGTGCTGTCCTTAGGTTAGTTAGGTTTAATTAGTTCTAAGTTCTAGGCGACTGATGACCTCAGAAGTTAAGTCGCATAGTGCTCAGAGCCATATACAGAGTGTTTCCGTAAGTGCGTGCAAAAATTTAACAGGACATAGAGGACGCTCCACTGAACAATTTGAGGTAGGGAACCTGGGTTCGGAGAAGCCCACTTAAGGAAATAATAGGAATAAAATCACACAACTCTGTACTTCTGCATTTACAATTTTTAGTTGCAAATACCATCATTGCCACAATAAATGTACCATTTGTTCTATATCTTATAAAATGTGCAGAAACTGACGGCCATCCACCTCAATACAGACATGACAGCGGCGAACAAGATTCTGACACACCTTGACAAATATCTCTGGTGTGTTTCAAATCACATCACTGGCAGCTACAATTCTGACAACTAATTCCATCTCCGTATTCACGGGGATATCACACTCAAGTGACTTTAGATATCCCCATAGGAAATGATCAAGTTGATTCAGATCAGGCGACCTCTCTGGCCGTAGAATAGTGCCATCCTTTGCAATCCAGCGGCCGGGAAATATTGTGCCGGTACTGCTCCGTCGTCTGAATAATGAATGGGTCTGTCGTTGATTCATAGCACTTTCTGTCATGGGACAGTGTAAATACGATACAACAAGTCCACCTTATTGACAAGTAAATTAAAGAAAACCTGCATCATGACTTCCTAGTAATCAGGTCGTCCTCCTTGTCTACTTGTAGGAAATAAAGAATGTACAGGTAAATAAACAGCACGGTACGTGTAAACTTGTACGTATGTTAGTTGTAAATAAGCTAGAAAATAGTAATACTGGACTAAGCGTTAGACAAGTTTACTTCCATATCTTCTTAAGCTGCCTTCTCCGACCCCACATACCCTGTCTAAAATTGTCCAGCAATGGTTGTGAGCACTATGAGACTTAACATCTGAGGTCATCAGTCCCCTAGAACTTAGAACTACTTAAACCTAACTAACCTAAGGACATCACACACATCCATGCCCAAGGCAGGATTCGAACCTGCGACCGGAGCGGTCGCGTGGTTCCAGACTGAAGCGCCTAGAACCACTCGGCCACAGCGGCCAGCTCGGCTGGGATTGTTTGCGTCTGGACGCCGAGTGGGGCCCGATGGGAAGACTGGGCCGTGATTTTACGGTTAATAGTGTGGACAGCGGCGTGGTGTACCGTTTAACTTGATTCGCAAGGGGAGCAAAATCTCGGCTGTTGTAGTTTGCCGCGTCTGAATTTGAAATACCTTCTATGTGCGGCGGGATGTCATTTCGTCCTCCTGTCTCTCCGTCGCTGGGATTGCTATCCTCATTTACCGTCCCATGGATGTACACTCCTGGAAATGGAAAAAAGAACACATTGACACCGGTGTGTCAGACCCACCATACTTGCTCCGGACACTGCGAGAGGGCTGTACAAGCAATGATCACACGCACGGCACAGCGGACACGCCAGGAACCGCGGTGTTGGCCGTCGAATGGCGCTAGCTGCGCAGCATTTTTGCACCGCCGCCATCAGTGTCAGCCAGTTTGCCGTGGCATACGGAGCTCCATCGCAGTCTTTAACACTGGTAGCATGCCGCGACAGCGTGGACGTGAACCGTATGTGCAGTTGACGGACTTTGAGCGAGGGCGTATAGTGGGCATGCGGGAGGCCGGGTGGACGTACCGCCGAATTGCTCAACACGTGGGGGGTGAGGTCTCCACAGTACATCGATGTTGTCGCCAGTGGTCGGCGGAAGGTGCACGTGCCCGTCGACCTGGGACCGGACCGCAGCGACGCACGGATGCACGCCAAGACCGTAGGATCCTACGCAGTGCCGTAGGGGACCGCACCGCCACTTCCCAGCAAATTAGGGACACTGTTGCTCCTGGGGTATCGGCGAGGACCATTCGCAACCGTCTCCATGAAGCTGGGCTACGGTCCCGCACACCGTTAGGCCGTCTTCCGCTCACGCCCCAACATCGTGCAGCCCGCCTCCAGTGGTGTCGCGACAGGCGTGAATGGAGGGACGAATGGAGGCGTGTCGTCTTCAGCGATGAGAGTCGCTTGTGCCTTGGTGCCAATGACGGTCGTATGCGTGTTTGGCGCCGTGCAGGTGAGCGCCACAATCAGGACTGCATACGACCGAGGCACACAGGGCCAACACCCGGCATCATGGTGTGGGGAGCGATCTCCTACACTGGCCGTACACCACTGGTGATCGTCGAGGGGACACTGAATAGTGCACGGTACATCCAAACCGTCATCGAACCCATCGTTCTACCATTCCTAGACCGGCAAGGGAACTTGCTGTTCCAACAGGACAATGCACGTCCGCATGTATCCCGTGCCACCCAACGTGCTCTAGAAGGTGTAAGTCAACTACCCTGGCCAGCAAGATCTCCGGATCTGTCCCCCATTGAGCATGTTTGGGACTGGATGAAGCGTCGTCTCACGCGGTCTGCACGTCCAGCACGAACGCTGGTCCAACTGAGGCGCCAGGTGGAAATGGCATGGCAAGCCGTTCCACAGGACTGCATCCAGCATCTCTACGATCGTCTCCATGGGAGAATAGCAGCCTGTATTGCTGCGAAAGGTGGATATACACTGTACTAGTGCCGACATTGTGCATGCTCTGTTGCCTGTGTCTATGTGCCTGTGGTTCTGTCAGTGTGATCATGTGATGTATTTGACCCCAGGAATGTGTCAATAAAGTTTCCCCTTCCTGGGACAATGAATTCACGGTGTTCTTATTTCAATTTCCAGGAGTGTATATCGATGGGCTACGCTGCTTTCCGTACTCTACTAGACGCTGGTGATGGAAGTGCGTCGTTCAGCGGCACGTTAGTCTGGGTGCTTTATGTTTGATCTTCAAGTGCATAGTCTTCGAGTGGCACTCCTTAGAGTTTGCCTTGCGCAGTTATTTTGGAGTTTATTTTGTCTTGTGGTGCTTCCGCTTTCCGTTAACGAAGGTTAAGCTTGATTCGGCACTCCGTACGTTACTTGGCACGCTAGCAGGCGGGTCGGAGCCAGCTTCGCGACTAAACGGAAGCCTTTGGACTGAGAGGTTTGCATATTGTTCATAAATTGTTGTTTTGGTATTAAGTTGGCTGAGGTTTCTTATGGATTTCCCGGCATTTGGTCTGTTATCCGGCCCGGGCTAGGTCTCGTTATTTTAAAAGTCGGCCCTTGTTTTGGCTTAGTACGATTTTGGTTTACTGCCTGGTGGTTCTGGCAGTACGCCGGGCCGCTGTGGTTGTGTTGCATTTTGTATGGGGCTGTGTGCTCGGAGCCGTGGAGTACTATTTGTATGAACTGCTTCACTGGGGACTACTGATCGGGCCATTCTTGGTCCTCTTTTGGAAAGTAACATTATCTCTTAAATGATGTGGTGCACCACAGTTGCCTTCGCATCAGTTCTGGATAACGCCATTTTGCCAAGCACGGTATACTGTAACGACAACGACACGCAAACAGAATACATACTTAGTTGTTTCGAAAAAGCTTCCACCCTTGTTCCAAAAGTCAATGATCATGCTCTTTTGGAAGTCAGATAAATCGCTCCTTTTGTGCATTGCATCGGCTGCACTGTTTTCCACGTACTCCCGATACACGCTTTATATACCCCCCCCCCCCCCCCCCCGCCCACACACACACACCACACCACTGCTAGTGCTGCCATCTGCCGGCTGTGAGTGGTTATTGCACGTCGACGTAGAACACAGGCGGTAGTCACATTAATGCGGCTGTACCGCGTATATTGCCATACGATGGCATCACGTACCGTACAGATAATCTGTATGCCACCGACAGAGGCACACTGCACATGGTCAGTGGCAGAACATAGTTGGTATTCCAGTACACTCCGTACTTGAATCACTGTGTCACGTGCCACAGTGCTGCCAAGGCACACAGTGTCTCCGTGTCTCACGCTATTTCGTGGATGTCGAGGAACCTCTAACGTGTAGACATGAGTGTGCTTGCCCGTCTTTGGAGAATTTCACCTGCACGTCTTATGTTAATAGAAATCTGAATTCATCGTGCCCTGAAGAGTGTCATAAGAGTTGATGATTGTAAACAAAACTGCTATCATTTCAGTCCTCCGAAGACGAAAGTAGCGAAAAATTCTACTAAAAATGAAAAAAAACACATTATAAAAGGGACATGAATTTTTTTTATCGACTTTGAGGCTATAGTGCCCCGTAGACGACAAGGTCGTGAGATGAAGAGTAAGTTCGAACTGTGCAATGATGGGTAAGGAAATCAAAGGTGTCCTTCACAAAGAAAATGGTTCAAATGGCTCTGAGCACTATGCGACTTAACTTCTGAGGTCATCAGTCGCCTAGAACTTAGAACTAATTAAATCTAACTAACCTAAGGACAGCACACACATCCATGCCCGAGGCCGGATTCGAACCGGCGACCGGAGCGGTCGCACGGTTCCAGACTGTAGCGCCTAGAACCGCTCGGCCACCCTGGCCGGCCACAAAGAAACCACACTGATTTTTCTCGTAACTGATTTTGGGAAATCTGGATGGTGAACAGTGGTCTCAGTCCAGATCCTCTCGAAGACGCGTCCAGTGTCTTAACCCTGCGTTGCTACTGTGTTTGTTTGTACCACCGTTGCTACGAGAGGTCTCACAGACCCGACCTGTGCATCAGTCTGATTTGTTAAGGATAGGGAGCACAAAAGGACTTCACATTCTCGTATGTTGTCTAGATGAAGGAAACAAACTCGTTTTGCTTTGGGTTTGAGTAAATTGTTGTCCTTTATTACTACGTAAGCAAATTAGACAGTGATTCTAACATTTACATTCAGTACAGGACAAAAATGGTTACACAATGTGACTGTCGTCTGTCATAGCACACAAAGTAGACCAATGAAAGCTACGAAAACCAAACTCAGTTATGAACAGATGAGTAGTTTTACCACACCAGGCCACTACATGCAATCTTTACAAATTAAACCTGAGTGTTTTTTGAGACACACAAACTTAGAGCATTTGTAACAAATATATTGCGTTTTGCTATCTTCACACCGATAGCACCGTCCTCTCTTAGGCACCGTACTCTGGTTCACACTCCCAACGTCTTGCTGTTCGACCCCCGCCAGTCTGTTGACAGATCTTTTGAGAGGTCGGTTGATATGCCTACTGCCAGCCCTGTGTAGTAATTGGCCTCTGACAAGAGCCTCCGCAAGTGATTTCAGAAAGTCTCTCCTCGTGGTCTCCACCTGGTTGTTAGCTCTGAAAATGACGAGACTATTTATGCCTACTACATTCAGTAAGCAAAAGAATAAAGCCAAAGGTCACCTTCTAGTTGTTCTTGCTACATCACAGGTGGAACACATCTGATCCACTAAATCTACCCCACCCTTAGTAGCATTATACAGAGTTATCATCTCCGGCCTCATTTCTTCTCCAGTTGTTGCATCTATTTTGTTGTCATGGTGCATAGTCCTCATTACAAGTAGTCATCTGTTTTTCTTTGGTACAAAACTCACTAAGGCGCACGTCTTCTGAAAGCCAAAGATAAAATTTATACTTCTTGTGTTCACGAATTCTGGGAAAATTTCCTTCTTGTTCGTCCTTACTGTTCCAAAAAGTGTTAATTTATGGTCTTTCAGAAGTGGCAGGGCCGGTTCATAGCTCGTAAATCAGTTATCCATCATTACGTTCCTTGATATTTTGGAAATATGATTACACAACCTTTTGACATCAGTTGCACGATTAATCAACTTATACGGTCGATTTGGCTGCTCTCGTAAATAAACTTCCAAACTTGACGTGTAAGCAGCTTATTTATCGTCATACTTGTGTTTGTTGCATTAAAACCAACAATTTACCTCATACATCAACAGAGAAGTATAGGATTTTACGAAGGAAGACTAAGGAACGCTGGTCTTGGGTGGAACCAGCGTGAATCTGATATGACTAAAATTTGGTGGAATTCCTTAAGTGAAAATGTAGGGGATCAGTATTAATGTGATTTACGAGGACAATTATCATTGACGCCATACATTTATCTTGCAAGTCACTAATAACCAGTTATTTGTACCTTGTATTGACACATTTGTAGGCTCAGTAACACGTAAAATGGAAATAGGTATACGTTGTACAACTTTGCAGCTGTATGTATCTTTTATATTTTGACATCCCTTAAGCGAACTGTCGAAACTGACTGTACCAAATGAAAAAAACTGTTGCTTTCCATGAATCAGGATTTAGCGGAAAATCACCTCGTAAGATTAAATCCGCTTCCGTTGCCGAAATCGCCAAAACACGCCTGTGAGATGGTTGACTCGGAGATAGTCAGTTCTAATTCCGATGGCGCGAGAAATTTCCGCCTCTAGTATTTGGCCGGCAAAGAGAGGAGTGGTGGAGGTCTAATGTTCCTGATCAACAGACTTTGCACCAATGTTCTGGATTAAGTTCCAGGAAGTGAGGGCATGTGACATCGTTATTGCTGATCGCACATCGGAGGAGTACGTTAAGTCCGACCGCCCTCTTCGAGAGAAGTAGGCGATGTACGGACACCAGGTTTCACCCTTTCCTTTCCCTCGTAGTCATACAACACAAACACGACCTCACATTACGGGCACACTTGTTGTACTACATCGAATAGATACACTTAACACAAAATTCTTATACATAAGCCATTGTGCGCCGAGGATGAAATCCCATCCGATTAACTTGCTGAACAAATCTGTTGGGTCTCCCAGCCAACAATGCCATGTGCTTCTTTTTTATTTTAGGAACTTCAGAAATTATATTTCAGGGATGGTTAATCCGGTGCGGTTGAGGGTCTGACTAGATCGTTTGCAAGTTTCAACAGTGCAAAAATAGACTATCTGATCAAAAGTATCCGATCAACCCTTAATTGACATTAATAAGAGGTGTGTCCACCCTTCACCTTTATGGTGGCTTGAACTCTGCTGGTGACACTTTCAGTGACATGTCTGAATGGCCGTGGAGGAATTCTTCCCTAAGACCGAAGCCAGCGAATGGACAGCGATGGGGCCGCGCGGAATTAACCGAGCGGTCTGCGGCGCTACAGTCATGGACTGTGCGACTGGTCCCGGCGGAGGTTCGAGTCATCCCTCGGGCATGGGTGTGTGTGTTTTTCCTTGGGATAATTTAGGTTAAGTAGTGTGTAAGCTTAGGGACTGATGACTTTAGCAGTTAAGTCCCATAAGATTTTACACAAATTTGAACATTTTTTTGAACAGCGATGGGATAGCAACCTGACTGTCACCCGCCATGCTGCACGACAACTAGGAGTGATGGGGTGGGTTGCCATTTCCTTTCATGGCAGGACCCCTTTGTTTATCATTCGCCGCAGCCCTAACAGCACAAAAAATGGTTGAAATGGCTGTGAGCACTATGGGACTTAATATCTGAGGTCATCAGTCCCCTAGAACTTAGAACTACTTAAACCTAACTAACCTAAGGCCATCACACACATCCATGCCCCAGGCAGGATTCGAACCTGCGACGTAGCGGTCGCGCGGATCCAGACTGAAGCGCCTAGAACCGTTCGGCCACACCGACCGGCCCTAACAGCACAGCGACACGTCGACGATATTCGACGTCCCGTTTTGTTGTCCTTCATGGCAAGCCATCCTGGGCTTACATTTCAAAAGGATATCGCCCGCCCGCACACGGTAAGAGTTTCTACTGCTTGACCTCACGATTTTTGCCAAACCGTTCCTTGGTCAACAAGGTCGCCGGGTATCTTCCCTGCTGAGAAAGTTTGGAGCATTATGGGCAGGGCCACCCGATCAGCTCGGATTCTGACGATCTAACTCTCACAGGAGGACATCCAACAACTCTCTAAATCAATGCCAAGCCGAGTTACTGATTTCAGAGGGGCCAGAGGTGGACCAACGCTTCACTCACTTGCTCAGTTTGGAAAGGTCTTCCTGTGAATAAATCATCCATTTTTTTCTGAAACTGCAGTCATTTCGTTGTCTGTACATGTGCGAGAGTTTTTGGGGACCCATGTTCACCGTGGAACGATATTACTTCTATTATCGTATACTTCGAACCGTGTCAGTTTTCGCTGTTATTTGTCACACCCTGTACGTCACGTCTCTCGCTCTTTCCATCCAGCTTATTCTCTCCATTCTCCTCCACATCCACATCTCAAGTGCTTCTAACCTTTTTTCATCCTCTCGTCTCAGATTCCATGTTTCTGACCCACATAGTGCCACACTCCAGACAAAACATTTTGCAAGCCTTTTCCTTAGTCCTTTATCTACTTTGCCACATAAGAGTCTCCTCTTTCTGTTGAATGCTTCCTTCGCTATGGCAATTCGAGTTTTCACCTCCTGGTGACATCTCAAGTCTTCAGTTATTGTGCTTCCGAGATATTTAAATTCACTTACTTGGCTAATGGTAGAGTGGCCTATTTTAATATTGGACAGACTGTGTCTTGTACTGATGACCATTATCTTTGTTTTTACTGTGTTTATTTGCATCCCATATTCCACACAAGCTTCATTCAAATCTTTGAACATGTTATTCACTGTCCGCTCACTTTCTGCCACTAATACCATATCATCAGCAAATCTTTACAAGGTGATAGACGACATAAGGGGAAGAGGAAATTATGCAGACCTGAAGAGGATGGCAGAAGACCGGACAGCCTGGAGAACTACCATGTCAAAACCTGCCTTTAGGCAGAACACTGATGATGATGATGATGTACGTCATGTGTTCTCGTGTTGTCCTTCCGCAGTCCATTCTGCATACTGATGTCATTAGGCAACTCCTTTCTGTCGCGGATCTCGAAGATCCACGAAGATGCGGACGTGCGAGCAGATTCATCGAGAGCGCGAATGGGGAGGACAATGAAGCGAGTTTGGAAGCATTCCGCGAGCAGGGCGCTTTTTCCTACGAAACGTGGTGTGCGCGGCACGGCGGAGCAGCGGGACGTGCAGAGGCCGCGTTCCCACGCGGGCGAGCATCCGTCGTGTCCCCATTGTCCGGCGGCGAATACATTACACACGCGCGCTGGCCGTTGGGAGGCGCTGCGCGTCGCGTCGCAGCCCGCCGCCTGGCGCGCATCGCAAGCGCCTTCCTGGACGCCCGGCCGCCGCCGCCGCCGTCGCCGCCGCCCACCGCTTATCTGCATACGCGGACAGCCCGACTCTTTCGCGACGCGGAAGTCCGAGCGCCTCACACCGACGAGCACGCACCGACAGTGACTTACGGGTCAGCGACGAGACAGTTCGCACAAGGACGCGCCGGGATTCCCACGATGCTGCGAAACCGAACTTCGGGAGGTATTTATCACTAACGTCTCATTCTTCTATAGGGAAACTGTCCTCGTAGTCACCAGTCGCGTTTGCAAAAGCGGACATAAGCTACATCTAGCTGGTCTAGCACCGACACAGCATTTTCTGGTTGGGGAATAAACACTATAGGTATAGCGCATGGATTGATATTGAATCCGTTCTTTTTCTTCTTATATACAGGGTGTTACCAAAAGGTACGGCCAAACTTTCAGGAAACATTCCTCACACACAAATAAAGAAAAGATGTTATGTGGACATGTGTCCGGAAACGCTTAATTTCCATGTTAGAGCTCATTTTAGTTTCGTCAGTATGTAATGTACTTCCTCGATTCACCGCCAGTTGGCCCAATTGAAGGAAGGTAATGTTGACTCCGGTGCTTGTGTTGACATGTGACTCCTTGCTCTACAGTACTAACATCAAGCACATCAGTACGTAGCATCAACTGGTTAGTGTTCATCACGAACGTGGTTTTGCAGTCAGTGCAATGTTTACAAATGCGGAGTTGGCAGATGCCCATTTGATGCATGGATTAGCACGGGGCAATAGCCGTGGCACGGTACGTTTGTATCGAGACAGATTTCCAGAACGAAGGTGTCCCGACAGGAAGACGTTCGAAGCAATTGATCGGCGTCTTAGGGAGCACGGAACATTCCAGCCTATGACTCGCGACTGGGGAAGACCTAGAACGACGAGGACACCTGCAATGGACGAGGCAATTGTTCGTGCAGTTGACGATAACCCTAATGTCAGCGTCAGAGAAGTTGCTGCTGTACAAGGTAACGTTGACCACGTCACTGTATGGAGAGTGCTGCGGGAGAGCCAGTTGTTTCCGTACCATGTACAGCGTGTGCAGGCACTATCAGCAGCTGATTGGCCTCCACGGGTACACTTCTGCGAATGGTTCATCCAACAATGTGTCAATCCTCATTGCAGTGCGAATGTTCTCTTTACGGATGAGGCTTCATTCCAGCGTGATCAAATTGTGAATTTTCACAATCAACATGTGTGGGCTGACGAGAATCCGCACGCAATTGTGCAATCACGTCATCAACACAGATTTTCTGTGAACGTTTGGGCAGGCATTGTTGGTGATGTCTTGATTGGGCCCCACGTTCTTCCACCTACGCTCAATGGAGCACGTTATCATGATTTCATACGGGATTGTCTACCTGTGCTGCTAGAACATGCTCCTTTACAAGTACGACACAACATGTGGTTCATGCACGATGGAGCTCCTGCACATTTCAGTCGAAGTGTTCGTACGCTTCTCAACAACAGATTCGGTGACCGATGGATTGGTAGAGGCGGACCAATTCCATGGCCTCCACGCTCTCCTGGCCTCAACCCTCTTGACTTTCATTTATGGGGTCATTTGAAAGCTCTTGTCTATGCAACCCGGGTACCAAATGTAGAGACTCTTCGTGCTCGTATTGTGGACGGCTGTGATACAATACGCCATTCTCCAGGGCTGCATCAGCGCATCAGGGATTCCATGCGATGGAGGGTGGATGTATGTATCCTCGCTAACGGAGGACAGTTTGAACATTTCCTGTAACAAAGTGTTTGAGGTCACGATGGTACATTCTGTTGCTGTGTGTATCCATTCCATGATTAATGTGATTTGAAGAGAAATAATAAAATGAGCTCTAACATGGAAAGTAAGCGTTTCTGGACACATGTCCACATAACATTATTTCTTTCTTTGTGTGTGAGGAATGTTTCCTGAAAGTTTGGCCGTACCTTTTTGTAACACTCTGTATAAATTATCTTCCATCAAACATACACGAAGTAGGACAACAGGATAACCCAAGAGTCCATTTTTTGTGTTAACAGAAGAGCCAACACCGTGTTACTAGTGGAGGCCGAAATGCACGCGTTTTAGCTCACGCAGGCTGGCGTGAGGAGGGAAGAACTGTACTGACGTGAGGTCTGGAACATGACAAGGAATGAGAATTCAGAAAGCGGACGTAATTAGTTTCATACTTAACTTTAATCCATTAATGATGAGCGTCGCTCTTGACGGTACATGATCCACAATATTATCTGTTCAGAATACATTCTTGAAGATATGAATTATAGTAACTGAATATGGCACCTTGCTACGTCGTAGCAAATGACGTAGCTGAAGGCTATGCTAAACTGTCGTCTCTGCAAATGAGAGCGTATGTAGACAGTGAACTATCGTTAGCAAAGTTGGCTGTACGACTGGGGCGAGTGCTAGGGAGTCTGCCTAGACTAGACCTGCCGTGTGGCGGCGCTCGGTCTGCAATCACTGATAGTGGCGACACGCGGGTCCGACGTATACTAACGGACCGCGGCCGATTTAAAGGCTACCACCTAGCAAGTGTGGTGTCTGGCGGTGACGCCACACCATTAATATTTGAAAATGCACTAATTCACGGCATAAAATAGCTAGAGGGGTAAAAGTTGACACACATGCCTCAAATAACACGGTGTTCTATTTAAACCAAAAATTAATGCAAAACTAGTCAATAGCTAGCGATGGACAGCAACATCTCAGTGACGCTGCATGAGAATCGTGTATAAAATGAGCTGTAGTGAGAGATGAAGTCTACGCACCTACATCGAACACCTCCACATCTCCTATACTATTCGAAAACTAGATTCCAATTACTCCACTGTCTCCCCTCTGATCTTCAACGCCTCGCCTTCACAAGCATATCCTTTCATCCATACACCTATACGCACTCCATATCATATCCCAACGCAATTTCAACTAACTCTCTCACCCAGACAATGAGATCCGCCCCAATATTTATCCCTCCTTCCAACTTTTACTCTTCCCCACCTATTCCACTCCACATCAGGGCCCCTCTCTCCTTGTCCCTCTGCATCCAACCCTCTCTCTCTTTCCTCTTGTAAGCACTACCACCTCCACACACCACACTACACCTCACACTCTGTCTTTCTCACTGACCATATTGCCACTATCCGCCTCACCTCTTACCTACCATCTCCGTAGTTTCCCTACCTAGCAGCTCTCAATCCTACTGAACATATTCTCTCCTCCGACAATAGTTCCCACATTGTGCGCACCCTGCTAACTAAGTGAAAGTGCGGTGCTTTAGTGCTTTTTAAGAGAAGAATTTCACCTTTCTGCGATGTGTTATTAGAATGCAAATATTTTCGTTTCTTTAGCTGTCTTTGATTTTTAATTTGAAAAAGAAAACAGCACCAGACTTTGTTTCTCGTTCTATATTTTTCAATTCGCTTGGCTTAGGGGCAGAATATTGTATTGCTGGCAGCCCACCCCCGCCCATATGGGAAGAAGGGGCGAAATAACAATAAATGAAAGAAAAGAGGGAGTCGGATCATCCCTAACCATGCTGATAAACACGTGCTGGGAGGTACGACTTACACAAAATGCCTCTCCACCCCGTATTGCTACACATCTGGAAGATGTTGCGTACATCGTTTGGTGAGGATTGCGTGCTGAGCCGTCACGTCCGTCATACTTGACCTTCCAGGTCCCTAAACCTCAAAATGGCTCTGTGCACTATGGGACTTAACAGCTGTGGTCATCAGTCCCCTAGAACTTAGAACTACTTAAACCTAACTAACCTAAGGACATCACACACATCCATGCCCGAGGCAGGATTCGAACCTGCGACCGTAGCAGTCACACGGTTCCGGACTGCGCGCCTAGAACCGCGAGACCACCGCGGCCGGCCCCTAAAC
Organism: Schistocerca americana; assembly: GCF_021461395.2. Taxonomy (NCBI): domain Eukaryota; kingdom Metazoa; phylum Arthropoda; class Insecta; order Orthoptera; family Acrididae; genus Schistocerca; species Schistocerca americana. The sequence continues at coordinate 270,131,422 of NC_060130.1, read as the reverse complement.
CTCAATCCAAGTGATTATTGGTAGTGAGTTTAACTGAAGTCGCAAGTCTACTGCGATGGTCCGATTTTATTAGGGATGCGAAAAGACAACCTTCCATGGCCGATTCCCACCACATCTACTGATATCCTGTACAGTACTGTTCACAACATTGTCCCTCGACTACAGGTATTGTCAATAAATGACGGCATACATGTTGAGCATTTGTCATTAATAACATCGTCTTTCCTAAAAATCAGTTGTTACGCTAATTATCGCTTTTGTATCATGTGAAGCGCCATCTGGTGGTCGTTTCGTGCACTTTCTTGGTTTCAATGAAACCCCGTATCATTTCAAGCTTGTGTGTCAAATGGTTCAAATGGCTCTAAGTACTATGAGACTTAACATCTGAGGTCACCAGTCCCCTAAACTTAGAACTACTTAAACCTAACCAACCTAAGGACAGCACACACATCCATGCCTAAGGCAAGATTCGAACCTGCGACCGTAGCAGAAACGTGGTTCCGAACTGAAGCGCCTAGAACCACTCGGCCACCGTGGCCAGCGCTTTTGTGTCAATTTTTATCTCTCTGCCTACTTTATTCCTCGACGTATTGAATTTTCAAATGTTAACGGACTTTCGGGTCTCACTGTAGTTAACATTGCTTCAGATGCATTTACTTTCATTATGCTTAATGGAGTAACTTCAGCTCTTGAAAATGTAAATATTATTTCCCTGGAAGTTAATAACTGATCCTCCACAAATGGACCTTCACCTAATTTAGGTAAAACTCAATGCATGGCATTCAGCACACTGCACAAGGCCTGATCACACCTTTAGTAATAATGCGCGAGGACAGACCATTAAAAGAGACAGAATATTCAAAATTATGAGGGGTCCCATTTTGATAAGAACCTGAGTTAGACGTCCCATGTTAAGATCTTCTTAAACATCTAAGCTCTGCAACTTTTAACTTACATAAATTTTGGGGATCAAAATGTCAAAAAGTTGACCTAATTCCCCTATTTTCATTCGCTAATGTCTTAAGGCGTCTAATTTTTTGGTAACTCGTCATTCAATAAAACGAGTTTTTGCAGAGAAGCGTGTAATAAGGATAATATGTGATGTCCACTCTAGCGCCTCTTGGAGACAGCTCTACAAATAATCTCACAGTACATACACTCCCTTACCAAGTTTGTTGACAACTACCAATCATATTTCTCTCTCTCTCTCTCTCTCTCTCTCTCTCTCTCTCTCTCTCTTCCTCCCTCTCCCTCTCCTCCCACCCGTTATAGTCCCACACTGCCACGCATAATTTTGAAATTTCTTTTAAAGATCCCTACAACCTTTCTATGAAGTAGTGCAAAGGGTGGCGCCCTGTGACGCATCCTCGGCGCGGCAACGCTTCCAACAGAGAGGTGTCGACACATGCGAAAAATAGGCCGCAGGTCAGACCTTCATGTCACATGTAATTTGGGTTAATTATGTCAAATTCTCACCAAATTTCACCACAATTCCTCCCAACGCCAGTGCGGTATGGTGAAACGGTGGTGACGTCGTCTCAGTTATGTGACTGGATTCATGATATTCTATCAGAGGTCACAGTTCGTAGTAATTGACGAAAGGTCATCGAGTAAAACAGAAGTGGTTTCTGGCGGTCCCCAAGGTAATGTTATAGGCCCTCTGCTGTTCCTTATCTATACAAGAGATTTAGGAGACAATTTGAGTAGCCATCGTGAGTTGTTTGGAGATGATGCTGTCGTTTATCGTCTAGTAAACTTATCAGAAGATTAAAAAATTGCAAAACGTTTTAGGAAAGATATCTGTATGGTGCGAAAATTGGCAATTGACCTTAAATAATGAAAAGTGTGAGGTCATCCACATGAGTGCTCAAAGGAATTCGTTAAACTGCGGTTACACGATAAATCAGTCCAATATAAGGGCCGTAAATTCAGCTACATACTAGGAATTGCAATTACGAACAATTTAAATTGGACAAAACATATAGAAAATGTCGTGAGGAAGGCAAACCAAAGACTGTGTTGTTGACAGAACACTTAGAAAATGTGACAGATCTACTAAAGAGACTGCCTACTCTACGTTTGCCCGTCCTCTTTTGGAATACTGCTGCGCGGTGTCAGATCGTTACTAGATTAGGTTCAACGGAGTACATCGATAAAATTCAAAGAAGAGCAGCACGTTTTTTATTATCGCAAAATAGGGGAGAGAGTGTCATTGACATGATACAGGATTTGGGATGGACACCATTAAAACAAAGGCGTTTTTCGTTGCGCCGCAATCTGCTCACGAAATTTCAATCACCAAGTTTCTCCTCCGAATACGAAAGTATTTTGTTGACGCCGACTTACATAGAAAGAAACGATCATCATAATAAAATAAGGAAGATTAGAGCTTGCACGGAAAGATATAGGTGTTTGCTTTTTCTGCGAGCTGTTCGAGAGAGGTATAATAGAGAGTTATTGTGAAGGTGGTTCGATGAACCCTCTGCCAGGCACTTAAATGTGATTTGCAGAGTATCCATGTAGATGTAGATGTAGATACTCTCTCTTGGTAAGGGAGAGTATCTACCCCTTCTTTTTACGCTGCAGGTCAGAACCGCCGCACCCAACGTCGAAGTCACGCGTTTATCTAGTGGGTGGTCGAGGATAGTATTTTTCAGCCACACCGCCGCTCCGAACAGAGACGAAAAGCCCTCAGGAAGTGGCATAAAGGGGGTCAATGGAACCTTTTCTTCCGTCGGAGCGCTGATTCCCACACATCTCGAGGACGAGAACGACAGTTTGCACTGCGATGAACTACAGGAAAATGTCGGACACTGCTGACACCACCAGGACGATTCAACCCTACTTTACGGACATCGTAGGGCTGTAACCCCACTGCACGTGATCTGACCCCTTTGAAGTGTTTTTAGTACGACCCCAGTTTTTGCTCCGGTATACAAGGTGATCAACTTGGGACTCTTCAAAATCATTCGATGAAAATTAAACATGTTCCTAAGCAGCAGATGGTGTTCATACTCCTTCAGCCGTCCTGTTTCGCGACCTTCTGTGACGTCATCACAAGGGTTGCAACACTGACATGCCACACACTCCTTTGATGAGCACGTTAAAAATTTGCCTAGGAGAGAGTTCGACTCCCATTCAACTAAGTGGTGCCTCGTGGCTTCTTTAGCGTCTGAGGACAGGCAACCCATTGGAACCCCCTTACGTGGGGGTTGCCCATCACTCAGCCATAGTCTGGCATACAAAGTGGTGAGGTATTTGACCACCTACCTAGTGATGTAAAAAATTTAATTTATAACGAAGTTAGCTTCAAATAAAATTGAAATCGAATCTGTTTGACGACTCCTTCTGCCCCATAGAATAATTTCTGAATTTGTAGTTCTATGGTGTGTGTGTGTGTGTGTGTGTGCGTGTGTGTGTGTGTGTGTGTGTGTGTGTGTGTGTGCATTTTTAAGAGAAGGAGAGAGAAATTTAACATATTTAACTAACCTCTAAATCTAATACAGGGAAAAAGAGATTTAACATAGTTAGCTAAGTCACTGTACGCATGTGGGAAGGGGGGGGGGGGGGCAGGGTAAAATATATTAAGAAATCATGTCAATGCTTAGTATGCTGCAATACTTTTCGCTGAGAAAGCGTACTGTAATTGTAAAAGTAAAATCTTCCACCTCATAGCGAGTGGTCGCAATCATAATCCACGTAACTTCCAAAAAACTAGCTAACTAATTTGAACAACTGAAGGATTAGCCATCTACATCTACATCTACATCTATACTCCGCGAGCCACCTTACGGTGTGTGGCGGAGGGTACTTATTGTACCACTATCTGATCCCCCCTTCCCTGTTCCATTCACGAATTGTGCGTGGGAAGAACGACTGCTTGTAAGTCTCCGTATTTGCTCTAATTTCTCGGATCTTTTCGTTGTGATCATTACGCGAGATATATGTGGGCGGTAGTAATATGTTGCCCATCTCTTCCCGGAATGTGCTCTCTCGTAATTTCGATAATAAACCTCTCCGTATTGCGTAACGCCTTTCTTGAAGTGTCCGCCACTGGAGCTTGTTCAGCATCTCCGTAACGCTCTCGCGCTGACTAAATGTCCCCATGACGAATCGCGCTGCTTTTCGCTGGATCATGTCTATCTCTTCTATTAATCCAACCTGGTAAGGGTCCCATACTGATGAGCAATACTCAAGAATCGGACGAACATCGCAGACAAGATGCAGCCAACCCACTGTTGTGTCATCTTCCACCAACGGATTCTTTGGAAATCAGTACGGAAGAAGTATGTCCCCAGTTTTGCCTCGCAAACGTGAGCAGCTTGGAACGATCAGAATTACTTTTCGCTTTTTAGCATCACACTGTCTTAGCTTGGTATCTGCTGTGAATTATATTCTGTTTTGAAGATCAGTCATTAAGTTCAAGTAGCTCGGTTTCTGATATCAGAAGAATCTGAATCGGAACAACATAATGAATGTGATATTGTATTCAGTGGAAGCACAAGATAAGAACAGTCCCTCTGCATCAAAACTCATGAAGGCATCCGTTAGGATTACAAATCATATTAAAGAGCTACAATTGCCCTGAAGTTAAAATGAATAAATTTAATAGTGTTCTAGTTTCTGTCTTTCCCGGCACATCTCTTTACTCGTTTTTTTATTTAATCACGATAACGTACAAAAGAATAGGAGACCAGTTGATGAGAGAGATTTTACTTATAGGTTCATTTCATCACGCTTAGACCATATCATAAATCTCCGCCTCTTTAAGATAAATGGTACATTCTTATGTACTAAAAAGATCACCGACGATTCGAAATGTTAGCATTTCAGGTATGTGTGAGTGTGTGTGTGTGTGTGTGTGTGTGTGTGTGTGTGTGTGTGTGTGTGTGTGTCTGTGTGTGTGTGTGTGTGTGTGTGTGTGTGTGTGTGTGTGTTTTGACTTTACGGGCGCTCAACGGCGAGGTTATCAACACCGAAAGCATTTCTATCAAGGAACTGTCCATGCTATTGCAGTACGCGATCAGACAGCGTGGATTTCTTTCATTACAAACTCACATAGGCCAGTGAACTAGAGATAGGGTTCGTGTGAGTTTGCCCACATGAGAGCAGATCGTGAGTAGCCACATGCTGCAGGTGTTTAGAATGAGGACGCACGGGTCTCGTGGAAAGCTATTGGCAAAGGCGCACGACGCCGTCTTCACCTAGAATACTGAAAATGCTGTGCCATTACCAACATGCCTTTAGCGAATCTCTTACCTGATCGCCTATGGAAACTTGTTATAATGACCTTGCCTGGTAAAACAAACGTATCCATAACAGTGCTACGCGAATATATCACGCCTTACATTCCTTTCAGTTAGGCTATCTCTTAATATTTCTTTGAGGGTGATGTTAATTAATCTCGTCATTTCTGTCCAGATGGGACGTAATATTTATTATTTTCCTAATAAACCCTTGGAGCAAGTTGGTTTCCGCAGAGAAAAAGAGAGAGAGAGGAGAGAGAGAGAGAGAGAGAGAGAGAGAGAGAGAGAGAGAGAGAGGTGTGAGTGGGGGTTTCATTGTCCTCCATATCAGCGTCAAGTTTATCCTGTAACCGAAGAGCGAGACGCAGATGACTTAAGTGCGGGAATGCTTAGGCTGAGCTCAGGCGCGACCATGTCGGAAGTGTTTGCCACAGCTCTATTTGCATTCTGCTCGTCCCCGGAACTCCGAATTGGGAGCGTACCACTGTCTGCCTAAGCGCGCGTTTGCATGTCGTAACCTTACTGCTACACGAGAGCTCAACCTTGGAGGGACCTCCGTCTACCAAGATGCTGACATTCAACAACATTTATCAACTGCTTGCCAAGAGGCTTCTTCGATACAGTGAGATTTAGACTTTGTAATTCTAACAATATTATTTTTTCTTGAATTCGTGGCTCCCTGTGTGTGTCAGACTACAAATCCAATTGTACAGAATTCGATTCACAGTTCATATTGGGCATTTTCCTGACGATTAGTGTGATTTCGCCCATATTAATTCATACTCAAAGTGAGAAATCCAAAATTTTACAATATTTCGAATTCCATGTTAAACTGAAAGTCCCCAATAAACGGCTGAGTAAGCTCAAAGTTCTAAGAAGCCATGGCTACATGATTTCAAGTGCACCCATGCGTAGGCGAGGCGCTCTATTGCTTAAAACAGCTTTAGAGTTAATGAATGCTTTCATGTAGACAAATGTAGTCAAATAAATTACTTCGTTGAAATAATGTTCTATAGACTCTGGTAAGCCAAAATCTTCTGACGCGAGGCCGACCCCTGTGATCGAGCGGTTCTAGGCGCTTCAGTCCGGAACCACGCGGCTGCTACTGTCGCAGGTTCGAATCCTGCCTCGGGAATGGATGTGTGCGCTGTCCTTAGGTTGGTTAGGTTTAAGTAGTTCTAAGTCTAAGGACTGATGACCTGAGAAGTTAAGTCCCATAGTGCTTAGAGCCATTTGAACCATTTTTCCGACAAAAGAAATATGCAGAATATACGAAATGGATGCACAAATGTAGAAAATAATATTGGTGTGAAGAAAGAAAATGGCAAATACAACGGGAGACACCGCAGTGCGATGCATTCCAAAAACAGTGGTTCAGATTTCGATCCGGTCATCATGTTCGAGGTTTTACGTGGTTTCCATAGTTTGCTCTTAGAGAATGCCGGGTTACTCATCCTTTTCCCCGGGACCTGATTTCTTCTTTTTCTGCACAGTTCAACACAACAGTTTTCAGCATGTTGCGAACATACTTTGGGTGCCTTAGTGACGGGCCGTGATTGCCTGCATAGGATAGCGCGGGAGAAAAAGATAGTAGGCGAATGTACCACAGTGTGATCACTGACACAGCGCGTAAACCGAACAAATGCTCTAAACCAGAGACCACAACTAATATACATTCAAGTGTCGTGCCTGAAGTATCATTGTCTGCGGCTCAAAACTGACAGCCGCAAAATATATATATTACTTAGAGAGCAATTTTTTAAATGATGAAGCTTGACGAAAATTCATAAGTTACTTATAAGTACTGAGAAACGAACAAAAGGCCAAACCGGATTACCACACTTATTTTAATACTTAAACTCTAAGCTAACGTATAGATCATTAGGTATGAACGGTTAATTCGTTTCGAAAAGGATTCGAAGGAAGAATCTCGTGTGATGACGAGGCCTAGACTTCCAGGTAGTGAAAGATTTTTGTTTATGGGAAATGATTATATTTGTGAACAGAACACGTGGGATAGGAACTGTCGCTGCGCAAAGCATTTACCGCAATGAGTGCGTAATTCCGCGTAATGTCCTATCCATAGATTGTCCGTTTAGTGTCTCCACCAAAGTAGGAGGAGACATTGAACACTGGCTGTTTCAACTGCAGAATTCGATAACCATCAAACACTTTCAGAGAGCAGGCGAAGAAACTGTGACAAAAGACAATCCTGTAGCATTCTATTGATATACTTATCAACAGTGTAAGGGTTAAGACAACTTTCGCTCACCACTGAAATCAGAATTCAGTAATGATTAGCCGACTTTGGTAATCCGAGTAATTGATACCCAAACGGATAGAAATGTCGAGGCACGTATCAGGTGTGGCTGGGAGTTTTCTTTTCTTTTTATATATGTTACATCTGCTTGGTGTCCTTTGCCGTTTTTACGTAGCATCAAGTCAGAATTAATTGCGCTGTTAATTCCATGTCTCAAAATTACTACACGAGTACGATGGTCATGATCGTAAAGGTTATTGGCAATACTAGCCCAACTGTAGAGCCAACAAACAACAAGGGGCTGCCCGGCACATGATTTATGCGATGAATAGTGTAGGAACGAGACTTATTCGCAATATTTCCCTAGCTTATCCTATAACAGTAATGCCATCAACATGCTAAACACTCTAAATCGGAGAATCTTGAAGGATACGATGAATGTTGTCTCTGAGACCAATGTTGGCAAGATTCCCACAACTGTGCTGCGTTGACATTGAGAAAACAAATCGCTGTCACACGTGGGAACTTCGTGGACGGCTCTTTATGGCAAGAGAAAATTGTAAGCATCGTATACACATTATTCTTCTCTCGAATGAAAGCTCCTACTAACAACAAGAAGAAGGAAGGATTTGGGTTTAAAGTCCCGTCGACATCGAGCTAATTAGAGACGTAGCTCAAGTTCGGATTGTGTTAATGATGGGGAAGGAAATCGGCCGTGCCCTTTCAAAGGGACCATCTCGGCTTTCGCCTGGAACGATTTAGGGAAATCACTGATAACATAAATCCTAATAGCCGAAAGCCGGTTTGAACCGTCATCCTATCAGGGAAGTATTTAGTGTGTTGAGCAATCGTAACAAATGGCAGTTTTATGCCGGCCTGAATTTCGAGACAAGTCAACAGCTTTTCTTTGGTATTACTCTTAAAATAGCTATGTGAGAACTCCTCGCTGACTCTTTAATAAGCTTCAGTTTGCCAATTCTTCTAACTTCCTTCAGCAGATCGAGGTAGGAGGTCGAGTGGTTAAGATATTGCTCTCGTAAAGGGGTGGAAAGCAGTTAATTTTTCTGTCTGGCTGTCTAATTTAACTTTCCCTTAATATCCACGGTTTCCTTGCTTTTGAAAAATGGTTCAAATGGCTCTGAGTACTATGGGACTTAACATCCTCATCACACACATCCACACCCGAGGCAGGATTGGAACCTGCGACCTGCGACCTGCGACCGTAATTGCTTTTGAAACATCGTTGTCCAGTGCTAGCTTGTAGTCGTCTCTATTAACCTCGTCGTCCGGATGTTCCACAGTCCCTTGTATCATCCTTCCTTCTCTCTTTCAGGCTCCTCAGCGATTCTCTTCCGCCGGCTAGTGTTGCTGAGCGGTTCTAGGCGCTACAGTCTGGAACCGCGCGACCGCTACTGTCGCAGGTTCGAATCCTGCCTCGGCCATGGATGTGTGTGATGTCCTTAGGTTAGTTAGGTTTAAGTAGATCTAAGTTCTAGGGGACTGATGACCTCCGCAGTTAAGTCCCATAGTGCTCAGAGCCATTTGAACCATTTTTTGATTCTCTTCCTGATACTGAAGATTCAGCTCTCATGCGACGCAAAGAAAAGTGGAGTGACACCGGGGTTTTTACAGGAAATAAATCTTTTATTGTCATAAGAATATCCGTTGCGTCGAACAACCTACATCTCTCTCCGTCATTCGTCCGAAGGAAGGAGTGGCAGCAGAAGTGCTTAGTTGTACCGTTTCCTCCTAGAGTATGTAAGTCTACGTTCCGAAAACCACTGTGAAATGGCTTTCTCGGGATCATTGGTGTCTGTCTACCACGAGTGATGCCCGTCTTTGCGTAAGTGCAACAGCCCCTGTTTGTCCTGTGTGCGGGATTAGCCGAGCGGTCTGAGGCGCTACAGTCATGGACTGTGTGGCTGGTCCCGGCGGAGGTTCGAGTCCTCCCTCGGGCATCGGTATGTGTGTGTGTTTGTCCTTAGGATAATTTAGGTTAAGTAGTGTGTAAGCTTAGGGACTGATGATCTTAGCAGTTAAGTCCCATAAGATTTCACACACATTTGTCCTGTGTAGTATGGTTCCCACACACTTGAGAAATACCCGAGCAATATGCTTCAGTACACGTACGAACACGGCTTGAAAGCCGGCAGGAGGATTCGAGAGATGGGAGTAGAAGCGGAGAGCGACGTTGGAGATAGTAGTAGCGCGACAAGCCACATACGGAAGCGTGGCGTATGAGCCGCGGCGCGGCGCTTGGCCGCAGGTACCGTTGCGTCGGCCTTGCCAAATTCCTGGTCACGCGCTGGCGCTAGCACAGACGTTGACCTGCCCTCCGAGCTGCTCCCTGCCTCTTCGGGCAATCGTGCCGGCGCACTCGTCCAGTTTCGGACGACCGAGCGAAAAGAGCCGAAAGGAATGCGCTGTAGGATCCGTGTGCGACACGACTAGTATTCACAAGCAGGGCCGTGGGCGATAGTGCTAGCGAGGCGGCGAGCTGTGCCTGCCGTCGAGCTGCTGCCTCAGGCGGACTACCAACTAGTCGTCTTGTAGGGCACTGAACAGCTGAATCATCATCTCCAGATCATATTTGGAGAAAGCTGTAATGAGGTTATGGACAAGAAGGAAAGCTATTGGAAGCGACCTCTGAGTGGAACGAGGTATAGACGGAAATAATGGGTTAGTTTCTCTCGTCGGCGTCAGTGTTGTTATGGAGGTAGCAAGTAGGGTTGGGAATTTACACTGTCGCTTGTACAAAACTGGCCATTAAAATTGCTACACCACGAAGATGTACTACAGACGCGAAATTTAACCGACAGGAAGAAGATGCTGTGATATGCAAATGATTAGCTTTTCAGAGCATTCACACAAGGTTGGCGCCGGTGGCGACACCTACAACGTGCTGACATGAGGAAATTTTCCAACCGATTTCTCATATACAAACAGCAGTTTCCTGGTGAAACGTTGTTGTGATGCCCCGAGTATGGAGGAGAAATGCGTACCATCACGTTTCCGACTTTGATAAAGGTCGGATTGTAGCCTATCACGGTTGCGGTTTATCGTATCGCGACATTGCCGCTCGCGTTGGTCGAGATCCAATGACTGTTAGCAGAATATGGAATCGGTGGGTTCAGGAGGGTAATACGGAGCGCCGTGTTGGTTCCCAACGGCCTCGTATCATTAGCAGTCGAGATGACAGGCATCTTATCCGCATGGCTCTAACGGATCGTACAGCCACGTCTCGATCCCTGAGTCAACAGATGGGTACGTTTGCAAGACAACAATCATCTGCACGAACAGTTCGACGACGTTTGCAACAGCATGGACTATCAGCTCGGAGACCATGGCTGCGGTTACCCTTGGCGCTGCATCACAGACAGGAGCGCCTGCTATGGTGTACTCGACGACGAACCTGGGTGCACGAATGGCAAAACATCATTTTTTCGGATGAATCCAGGTTCCGTTTACAGCATCATGATGGTCGCATCCGTGTTTGGCGAAATCGCGGTCAACGCACATTGGAAGCGTGTATTCGTCATCGCCACACTGGGGTATCACCCAGCGTGATGGCATGGGGTGCCATTGATTACACGTCTCGGTCACCTCTTGTTCGCATTGACGGCACTTACATTTCAGATGTGTTACGACCCGTGACTCTACCCTTCATTCGATCCCTACGAAACCCTACATTTCAGCAGGATAATGTACGACCGCATGTTGCAGGTCCTGTACGGGCCTTTCTGGATACAGAAAATGTTAGACTGCTGTCCTGGCCAGCACATTCTCCAGATCTCTCACTGGAGGCTATTACTGGGAGAACAGGAAACGGAAAGTTCTAATGAACGTACACTACTCTCCAAAACTTAAGGACGAGGTGGGCCAAGTAACATAACGTATTGACTACACTGCTCTGCAAAAGTGAAGGTCGAAATAGACAAACAACGTATTAACTACTCGGAGGAAATGATTGAAACTGCGGGAGCATGTCTCTAAAGGTTTTCCAGTCGTGCACAGAAATTTAACGCCAAATGACGTGAGGTCAGCGTGACTGTACCGCCAAATGTGGTTGATGCTGCAACACGAGGCAGTTGAAAGAACGGGAAAAGGCAGTGTGTATCAATCAACGAGCAGGTACGGTGCACTGTGGTGGTGGCCTTTATTACAAGATGGCACTGAGACAACATCTGGATGATTCAGACGAGGAATAATCACCGGGAAACTGGAAGAATCACGTAGTGTGACGAGTATAGCCCACGAGTTTGGTATTGCACGCAGCATTGTTTCACGTGGTTGGGCAGGGTTCCCAACAACAGGCATTGCTGCCGGAAGGAGAGGAAGTGTTCGACCACAGGCAACTACATCAGCAAATGACCGCTACACTATTCAACAGGCAGGAAGCGACCAACGTCACACAGCGAGTGCAATTGTAACCATACCAACAGGACTGCAAGGCACGCAATCACAAGCTCCACAGTGACACGGCGACTGCGTGGGCGTGGTCACTTTGCCCGACGACCAACACGTTGTGTCCCATTGACGTCGGTGGCAATCGTTTGCAATGGTGCCAAGAGTATAGGTCTTGTGCTAAAGAGAACTGGAGTCATGTTCACTTCTTAGATGAGAGCAGATTCAGTCTGAGTGCTGATTCTGGACGGACCCTCATAAGGCGAGGGATGAGAAAGCACCCAGGAATATTATCGAACATGAATATTTTGGTGTTTCACTTGTAATGGTGTGGGGAGGGTTAGCCGGCCGATTGGCCGAGTGGTTCTAGGCGCTTCAATCCGGAACCGCACTGCTGCTACGGTCGCAGATTCGAATCCTGCCTCGGGCATGGATGTGTGTGATGTCCTTACGTTAGGCAGATTTACGTAGTTCTAAGCCTTGGGGACTGATGACCTCAGATGTTAAGTCCCATACTGTTTAGAGCCATTTGAACCATTTTTTGACCATCCAACAGTTGTCAACCGTGCTCGTTATGGCATGGACCGCCCTACCACAAAAACTAATTACCAACTTTGTAGCTAGCATGCATTTTTCAGAGCATGCACTGGTGTCCGTGGTGATCACACACTGCATGAAGAACCATGTCCTGTCTTTTTTAATGTCCAGGAGAGCATCATAAATCGTGATGACTTCGGTGTAATTACTGTCTTTGAGTAAAAGTATAATTTCTGTTCGTCTCATTGCGTATTTCTTTCAGGTATCTTCTTTACTATACTGTAACAGTTCTGTCTATGTATGATCCAAGCTTCAGCGAGATACGTTACTTGGAAGTGGCATATCTTGCGAAAGTTACTTTTATCATTAAGTATGTCAGCAAATGAGTGTCTACGAACGAGTTTTTTGTAGCCATAATGCACATGTTCACATCGTTCCCCGGCAGACGTGGGTACTGTTCCCTATGACGGGAGCCGTACTGCTCTTTGTACTTACCATCACAGGGATCGATGTCCGACCTCGTCACGTCACTGGCTGGACGTATCTATGCTTCCTACCGGACGCACTACCTCCAGTGTTGGAACACGTACGGTACGCTGGGTCATATAACTGGTACATGCTCGCACTCCAGCACACTTCACCTTTTGGTGGGGAACGGCAGTATATCGTCTACTAGAATTTTCTCGTTTTTACCTCCAATGAAATTGCCTCCAGCACCGAAACTATATATTTCGGGATAAATGTCAGTTACACGTTGTTCTTTACCCTTACAGCAATCGACTCCCGCAGTTTGTCCCCGTTGTACAAAATCACCCTGTATGCGTCAGTTAAGATACCGGTGCGAGGAATTTGTTTTTCTTCACTGCTTTTGAACTCTTCTGTTCTGAGTGGTGTATGGGTCTATCTGAATGTGGACTGAAGGGGACAACTTAATAGCAGAAATCACGGGTCAGAGTTTCCTGCAATTGGCGTCGATATTATTACTGGTGGAGCAACAACTAAGTTGGGCTACAACGTGACAAGGAGTCATCTTTGGAAAACGACACATTGTCAGTGGAGACGTGTGAGCAATTGAGTATCGTCTTTTATTTCCTTACTACAGAGTCGCAAGGCGCGATCTGTTCTGACCAGTCAGTGGTCAGTATAAAACTAAAAGAACATGCTGGAAACGGCGACGTTGATTTGCTAACATAAGTATTAACTGGACCAAAGTCGATAAAGAAGCGGGACGTCACATCCTTCGTTTCTAGCAGGTTGTTTTAGTCTGACACTGATCACTGGCTGGTCACGCGCTGTTAAATGCTTTCGTTAATTTGTCGCAAGGACATCATAGAAGATCTGCTACTCTGATCATGGCAACATCTCAGCATTCGCCTGAAACTTTATAGGAAAAACAAGGCTGAATGTTAGTAAACATCTGGGACCCGCTCCTCCTGAGGTAACAGTCCAGTATCTTAACCAATGTGGTGTCTACTTGGCATCAGTGACGAATGAAAATCTACAAAGAAAGTAGAAATCAAGAAGTATGTGTTCTCAAAACTTCAAAATCTAAATCTGACTACTGTATTGCCTATATGCAGATTGATCATAGTGTATATGTTTAACATTATGCCACATAGTGGTCTGTCAGTGCATTTCTCTGACCAGCGGTTACTATATCTGATGCATAGTTGTATGTTAGGGATGACTGTTACAAATGTTAATGCAGCTTACTGTTGTTATGGATACGTGTGTAAATGAAGAAACAGAAGTCAGATCGGCGCCACTACAAATACTGCTACTCTAAATTCCACCAAAAGTGCTTTTGCGTATAATGACGACGAATCACCACCAGAATTATTAACATTTCAAAAGTCTTGCACACTGTGCATGCGCGACCGTCGCGGTGGCATGATCAAGTTGGAATTCATGTCTGTTGTGAACGAGACTTTAGACGTGATTGTGGTACATGTGTTAGCTTGCTCGAATGACTGTATAGTGAGTGATTCGGTTTTAAAATGGAATCTGAAATCGAATCAGGATGGATTACAAGTAGTGACCACTGTTCCTACATCAAAATCGAATCCCTACGGAAATTTACGACGCTTCGAGAGAGATATGTGGGAGTAGTGTACCGGATTGTAGCACAGTGTCATGGTGGTCTGTTCGTTTCCGTCAAGATCGGGTGAGCACTAATGACAGCCCAAGAAGTGGAAGGCCATCAGCTGCGACAGACTACACCTCTCAGGTTATTGTTAATGACATTTGAGAGACAATCAACGAAAAACACGTGAGGAAATTGCATATGAGGCCAAAATCTCTCTCTTTTAAGCTTACAGAACCACAACTGAAAAGCTAAAGATGAGAAAAGTCGATGCATGGTCTGAGTGAAGAGCAGAAATTTCATAGGAAAATAATCGCAGAAGAAGTGACTGAACAACATTGGACAGTAGGAGAACAGTTTCTGAAAAGAACTGTTTGACTTGATGAAACCTGAAGTCTCAGTCGTCACAATGTAAAAGTTCCGATTCTCCAAGCCGAAAAAGTTCTGCCACCAACAATCAAAGGTGGTATTGATTATGATATTTTAGTAGGACATGAATGGAGTCTCAGTCACTAATAAAGTGCTCCAGGGGACGTCTGTAACAGACGCGTACCACGAGCTTTTTCTCGCAAAATGTTTTTCGCCCGAAAATCCGTCGAATAATGCCAGACATAACTAGTGTCTTCATTTTGCATGATAATGCAGGACCGCATATTGCCCTACCTGAGACAGAAACGCTCGATAAACATGGATGAAAAATACTTCCGCACCCACCATACGGTCCTGATATGAGCCCGCCAGACTTTGATTTGTTTCCCAAATGGTAGGAACTGCTCCGTGGAAAATGTTTTATGCAACTCATGAAGCTTCCAGTGAAGTTACTGGAGTAATCCGACAGCTCAACAATGAAGATGAACTATCTGGAATAAAGAAGTAATGTTGAGAAGCTTTAATAACTAATAATGGAGATAATATTGAAGGCCTGTAAAAGTATTTTGTATAAAAAAAGTAATTTCTTACAGTGTGCAGAACTTTTGAAATGATCCTCGTACATTGCCTCACTCTATGGAACGTAGTGGAAATGTTTCGGCTATAGCCTATGCTACTGGCACAGTCCAGTGATCGGAAACAGTGTGACACCATCTGTCTCCTTGTTGCCATTGAACTGCTACTTATAGAAATTCCTTCCACCAACTATGTTTGAAGCATCAATATTCAGCTCAAACGTCATCCCATTAGCTTTCTTTGTCAGTTTATCCTACGGAGTTTAGTTGGCAGTAATATTAAGAGCCTAAATTTTGGAATGAGTGTACAGCACATATTTAACGTACATTGAACATCAGGTTTCAGTTGTAAGACAGGCACTATAGATAAATATATTCCAGAAGCTCCGTATCACAATTGGGAGAAGTGTGAGACAGCGGAGTACACCAAATGTGAAAACTACTTAAAAAATTAATTCTACACGGCATGGCAGGAAGAACATCGTATACCAAGAAAGGAAGAAGGTAAAACAGAAAGCAGGTGGATTAGGAGTAAAGTGACTCCAAGATTACGTGACGAACGGTCCAATTAAAGATGACGACGACTTGGAGGGTCGAAAAGACTGTCGCTGGACCATAATGGTTTTTAGTTCCAACCAGAAAAAGTAAAAAAGAAAGAGCTCAGTGACATTGACGAGCGGCAGACTGCTCGGAGCAGTTCAGACAGCGAACTGCAGGAGTTATCTGTTGCGCACTTGGCACTTTTCCCCCGCAAGATGATGTTAATATGTCGTAAGCGTATCTTTTCAGAGATGGTGGCCATGAGCAGTGTTCCACACAGAAAATAGTGTTGTGTCTGTAGTACTGATGATGGAGACAGGAGTCGACAGGTAACCTACTCATGTGGTAATAGCAAATGATGGTGCCAGAATTGATGTCATTCACTGTATCAGATTCTGTACTATCTGTTCATAAGACACGAGAGGTTTAGGACTTAAACAAAGACAATGATGCACATTTTAGTGCTTTGAAATTGTACACCGGCGGGTCATCTCCAGCCATAGTTATTGTCCTAAACTGTGAGGTAATATTGTGCAATGGGGTGCCACGTTGCATGGCAACGAGTACCTCACTAGCGATTCTGAGGGCTGTCTAAAGTGGTTCATCCCACGCTGTGGTACGCAGAGGAAAGGAAGGACGCTCAGAGTTTGAAGTCCCGTTGACGGTGATGTCGTCAGAGACTGAACACAAGCTCGGAATGGGGGAAGGAAATCGGTTGTGCCCTTTTCAAAGGAACCAACGAGGCATTTGTCCTAGTAGAGTTAGGGAAACCAGAGAAAACATAAATCTGGACGGATCTGAACAGTTGTCATCCCGAATGCCCTTCCAATGTGCTAAACAATGCATCATCTGGTTCAGTTGGTAGCCAGTGGAGCGAGACTTCCGTTATCGGTGTAATAAGGCAAGATTATTCTGTATCGTTCGGACGGTTTTGTTCCGTGGGTAAATTTGTGTTATACTCTGAAGGTCACTTGGGGGCACCCAAGCGGATGAAAAATTTCTTGTCTCCGTTGCGTTTCACCCGATCTAGTAATTTCGGAAATGGAATGAGCTCTGCGTCGAACACAGTGAATTCTTTTGATGGACGCATAATACGATAATATCAAGGAATTCACCCAAACAGCCACATGAATGTGCTTGCTTGCGTAAGTTAGTATAAGAGACAAACATTTTTGGTCCATCTCAAAGGTGTCCATGAAAGAAATTACAACATACACGTTGAGCAGTCATGTACAGTAACAAGTTATCCCCATCTGAAGCAAACGCTCTTTCATCATGTTCATAGTCTCCCAGAAACTGGTAGGAATGTTTCTGGAATTAATACTCACGTTGCACGTTGGAGTTTTTCTTTGCGTTGTCTCGAAAAGTTCTGGGGGGCGTTGCACTTAGAAGCAAAATAACCAACGTTCTGGTATACGTTAGGTTTACAGATATCTAGAGAACTAGCTGACGTTGATACGTTAATATGGAAATTAAGATTGGAAACAATAAATTTCGTTCTGCCTTCTGCAAACGACACTGCCGTTGAATCAGAAATTGTGCTGTACGAAACGGCGTCTTGCTACAAAGAAATATTTCTTCCTTATTTTTCTTTATAACTGTCTTAGCGGCATGGTCTTGACATGTGAAACAGTTCTCTAACAGTAAGTACACAGGTGGAAATATGTAATGACCTTGTGCGTTGAAGTATAGACTTTTAAACCAAGATACCTAAGAAAACATCTCCAGTTTGCGATGACAGTGACTATCTCATTTCCAGAACTTCATTACTGTAGCATATATGGTTGTGAATATCACTGTGTCTACACAGCACTTTCTAAATATTTGTCCTTAAAAAGTATTGTTTGTTACATGGCACTAGCATTGCCAGAATGGATACGACATATTAGATATTATGTAGCTTAATACCGCTTGGTTCTTTTATACGTATGTAATGGTTATTTACTCGTTAACGTTAAAAGTATTCAGCACCGACTCCACCGTCTGCGACATTAATTCTCTCACCAAAACGACAACCATTCACCACTTTTATGGATATTATGAATGGGCAGACATTTGTCTCAATGTATATCTAATCACTTTCTTAAAACACCCGTTGAACTCGTGTCTTCGTCCGTGCTTTGGAGTCACACTTCTCTTCGACTGATCTCCACAAAGGCCCTCCAGAGTTAGTTCCAAATGAATTACGTAACGCGCCCGGCTCGCGGTGTGACTTCCGAGCGCAACATCTGGTCGCTGAAACAATTTGACGCCTCCTACAGCGAACATCGGTGCTATATTTACCACAATGGTTTCTCAGAGACATGGCTCCGTCGTTCGGGAACTACCACAGGGCAATATCCAATCTTGCCTTTTACAAAAACATGGATGCAACCTTTGTCGTACATGTAGTGAAATGTAGATTTCCAAAAACAGATTTTGTGCTAGACTATGTAGTGATTTACAGCGTTATCCTAACGTTTTTAGGAAGTGTACGCACATCCTGGTCTACATATGAAGTACTAAATGCAGTAAAACTGTTCAGCCGAAATTAGAGCTGATTGCTGGAAAATACCATTAGTTGGCAGTTAAATTACAGCAGTTCGTTCTCTCATAGACAAACAGCACAGATGCCATAATATTTACTGTCACAAAATACCCAACATACAGGATGGTGAACTGTTGTGTTCTACCACAACTTTGACCCTTGTCTGTCACCTAAAAGCCATGACACTGCAATAATTTTATTTTCTTATAATATATAAATAATGGACAGAGATGATATCACTGCTAATTCGTGGTGATCACGATTGGTAATAAATTTTTGTTTTGAATTGTTTATGTTATCCCTTCAGCTATAAATTGCACTCTTATTTCACAAACTGCGCAAAGCACATATTCAACTATTTGATGTAGTTTAAGAGACTTCCATTTCCCTGTCAACAGCGAATAAGAGGAGTAACACTGACACTAGTACAATATTAACAGAAAGGGATGTTCTGTCATTCATCCGCTTTTTAACTAGAAATAGGTGTTGTGGAGATTTACGTACTTGCATCTGCTGTTGGTTTCCTCTGACTCAATTAACAGATCAAGTTTTAACTACAATCTGTTAAGCTAAGGTAGCGTATTCACTACAGAAGGCAGAGAAAGAAGTATTCAGCAGGTAAGACAACGGCGCAGGTTTTTCCGAGTATGCGTAGGCGCGTCGTGACCAGCTCGTATAGCTTAACACGCTTTGTGCTTCCATCTCAGACAAGAAGTAAGCAAGTCATGAGTCTTGTAACAACACTAGATTAATAGCTGATACGGGAACAAGCCAGCTGTGTGGTGTGATTTGTGGAGAATTTTCTGCGTACGTAAAAGATAGTGGCTAAGTTAGTTCACTATTTGGACTTCGAATACTAACAGCGGTACAACTTAGAGGTGCTTCCTGAACTATTCTTAAGAAGATTTCTCACGCGGTATATGCCCGGGGAGGTTGAATGCCTCAAGATACTGTACAGCCCGCAAGGTGCATGAAAACAAGCTGAGAGCTAGTAGCGAATGGTAATAGGGATTAGCTTTCAATAGTCCAAGCAGCCACACTTTGTAAGGTAATCAATAAAGCGCCGACTGAAAACGTGAAGGACAGGAATGGATATTCCCAGCGTCCCGTACCACACTATAGGCTTACGTATATCTTTACAGCAGAATAAATAATAGAACTCCACAGTGTCAAATTACGTTAGCAGACTTACGGAACGTCCGAGCGAGAGGACTCATATTCACTATGCCAGGAGTCCAAATTTCCTTCGGACCTTCCAGATTTACGATGTTCGTGGTTCTTCTAAAGCGCTAAGGCAAATGCCATGATAGTTCCTCTCAAAAGGGCACGAGCGATTTCTTAACGCATCCTGTCTCAATTCGAGCTTATGCTTCGTCTTAAATGATGCCGACGACACGGTAAACGTTGATATTTACCATTACGAAGCAACATGGAATGGAACGAGCAAGTGAAGTTGATAGTTAGAGAGGCGATGGAAGATTTAGATTTATTGGATTCTGGGAAAATGTTGTGCATTTGTTATGGAGAACACATATACGACGATATGCCACCTATTGAAGAGTACTGTTACATTTTTCGAGTCAAAAAAGTAAGCCTTACAGTACGTAACGAAAGAATCCAGTGGCAGGCAGCTAGGATTCTAGAAAATTATTGCAGCAGAGCTGAAAGGAACACTTGACCGAAAATCGTTGAAAGAAATGAGACATTCTCTCGCGAAACTCTTTTAGGTAATTATGAAACAAAATCCAGATTGCTGCTATAGCAGTTTAATGATGTATTTATTGTGAATGATCCATTTCGGCTAGATTGCCATCTGAAGGCCGTCTGCAAACGTTACATATTATTTTTTATTTTATTATAATGTCGGTTAACCATATTTTCTGATATACAAATTTGGTACTTCTGTCCAGTGGTCGCTGTCAGTCAGTAGTATTACAACGTCGTGTAGGTTTAGGACCCTTGTGCTGTAACCCATTTATGATTTGTCCCTGTTGTTACTGGTCATTTCTAGTAATTTTTATAATTTTACATTTTATCGTCAGATTTGACATACTGACAGCTGTGAAAGTCGGCCAAACATGCTATATGGTTACAGTTGCTATGGCGTGTTGATGTTATCATTTCGGGCTATATGTATGATGTCTGTAATGGATGTGTCTGTGGGTAGTTGTTTATGTTTATCCGTTATCTTTGGTTAGGGATTCAATAAAATTTTGTGTGCAATGTTTACGTTTTAAATCCGTTATTTCATTTATAATGATGCCAGGGGGCAGTATTGCGGGTATGTAATATTTATGTGTCTTCAAGTACGTTCATTGTTAAAACTTTGGGTAATATGTGTAAAATCTTCATTATTAATTCCATTAGTTATGCGTTGTGGTTATCATTCAGTAAATGGTTGAAGGATGTAGATGAATTAATTAGAAAAACAATAGCTGTGGTAGAATGAAATGTGCAGTGGCCAGTTGAGTATATAAGTAAATGGATGTATAGAAATTGGTGTCACGAGACCTAAAATTAAGGTATGTAGTGGGTTCGACACTGCTTTTCATTCTGACTTATCCGAACAGGACTCATTGTTCGACAGAAAGTTCCCATCGCAACTTTCTCGTTCCTCCTGTACACTTAGTCGTCCTGTAGAAAAATGGCTCTGAGCACTATGGGACTCAACTGCTGAGGTCATTAGTCCCCTAGAACTTAGAACTAGTTAAACCTAACTAACCTAAGGACATCACACACATCCATGCCCGAGGCAGGATTCGAACCTGCGACCGTAGCGGTCTTGCGATTCCAGACTGCAGCGCCTTTAACCGCACGGCCACTTCGGCCGGCAGTCGTCCCGTAGACCCAATACCGTAGCAAACATAACACGGCGGAGAATGTCCTAGACGGTGCCTTTTGTTAGTTTTAGAATTATCTTGACAAGTCGACGGATTATTCAGGATACATAAATGTCGACCATTTTGATCTTTTTTCGAAGATTTTCCGTTTTAGGAATGATCTACCTTATGTGGTCTCCACTTCCCATTCCACCAACTCCACTCGTGCATGAAATACAAACTTTTCGAAACAGTTAGCGTATTTCAATGAGAAATAGTGAGACGCATTGTCCGATTGCATTTATCGAAGATATGTTAACATTCTGAAGTGATATGCCCTCAAACTGAAGGTTTTTTCCCGTCACGCACCTAAAGCACTTTACAGCATTCACTGACAGTTAATTCACCATTATTAAACTATTCTTCATCTTGCATAGACTTATTCATATCAAGAAAGCGACTAATTTCCAATCGCTAGTGGGGAGATGCTCCTGCTTCGTGTTTGATTACTGTTAGACTACCAATAGTTTTTCAGATGAAAACCTTAAAATTTTCTCTGATTCTAGAGGATACTTTTATTTTTCACAATATCACTCATCGCTACGAGTAGTGCATGTGTAGACCTAACGAAATTGGAAATGTTTTTGACAGGACTACAAACATCAATATATATTATATGATCGAAAGTATCGGGCGAACCTCTTAGTGGATATTAATCTGGGTGTGTCCATCCTTCGCTATTATGAGGCGACACTTTCATTGAGGTGTCTGAACGTCTGGGGAAGAATGGCAGCCGATTCTGTCTCAAGAGCCGAAACCAAAGAAGTAGTCACGTTCGACCCTGGAGTCTGCAACGAAGTCGACATTCTAACTTACCCTAAAGGTGTTCAATTGGATTCAGATCGGGACGCTGGGCAGGCCAGCCCGTTTCCGGAACGTTATTGTCCACATACCACTCCCTCACAACCGCTGCCTTATGACAGGGTTCATTATTAGACCGATACAAATATCGCCTCCGGACTGTTCCTCTACTGCACACACTCGTACTGTCGCACATCCTCTGTACTTCATGGTTGGAAGTACACACGACGACAGTAACGTTATCCCGATTTTCGCTAAACCCAAACCCCTACATCGGTTTGCGATGGGTATAGCGTGATTCATCACTCCAAATCAGTCGTTTCCAGTCATCCACTGTCGAATTACGTCGTTCTTTACACCACCTCAAGGACCGCTTAGCAGTGGCTAAAGAAATGTGTGGCTTATGAGGAACTGCTCGGCCGTTGTTAATAGCTCCGTACGCCCTGTCATTGTGCTAGAAGGATTGCTGGTAGCACTTTGGAACTCACGAGCGATTTCTTCCGCTGATTCCATGCAATTTTGTACAACCACCCTCCGCAGTGCTGGTTAACTCACATCCGTCAGTACATGAGGTGTACCTACTTTTGGATTAGCTGTGGTTGTTCCTCGACATTCCCACTGTTGCTTCCTTCGATTTACAAGGACTGAACTGTCTCTGATGGGTTTGTTACTCGAGTGACATCCTATGATTAGTCCAAGTTCGGAGTCACTGAGCTCTACCGCCCGACCCATTCCGCTGTTATTTTTCTTGTCTAATGACGTCGCAATACTCCCAGTCTCCTTTTATAGCGGTGAACACCTTGAGGTCCATACCGCATTACGTAAGAGGAATCCGGATAGTCTGATCAGATAGTGTACAGACTAAAAATTATGTAGACCGTCGCATGTGCATCTTAAGTTTAGGGGAGAAACGTTTCAATTAAAAATTTTCCTTTATTACGTGATCTGCCAGGTGTTTACATCAGCTGGTAATTTTTTTTAATAGTTAAATGGCAGTCCTTGTCATTTTCTACACGTTTCTTCACGAACAAGTATTTATGTCCTTTTTTCAAACAAACAAAAAGTTTTCTACTCGCAAGCAGGATATCTCAGATCCCATGAAGAAACCAAGACTAAGGTTAGAAACTATTTATTTCTTCCATTAGTACTTAGTCATCAAAAGCGACTTATCTGGGACTAGTAAAAGTACATACACGTGTCGTATTAATCATAGTAACCCTAGACAAGCTCGTTTTGGCTTCGTAAAATTGTCTAAACGTGCAACTCAAAATTAGGATTTTGCAACCCAGTAACGATTTTTTCAGATTTTTGTAACTGTAAAAGTGTTGAAAATCCTGCGATAAACGTTTCTGTTGAGTATACGTACACTTCTTGACTAGAATGCTACTGCAACGTTGCTACTTGGGCGAGGGAAGTGAAGCTTGCAAGGAAAGGAGTGTCAGTGCGAAGGCCAACTAGAGCATGTTGCTTCCAAAGAGAACGGAGAGCAGTCCCCGGCGTTGGAATCCAATCCCGCTATTTAGTGCCAACAGATCGTGTACAGTCAGAAACTTACAGAGCCGCCGTCGATTCCACAACGAAATGACAACCCAACTCAATGAAACACGCTGCTCAATGTCTTATATTTGTTTTACCCTTTAACGTACTGTTGACAGTGAGGTCCTAACTTTTTCAAATGAAGGTCTGTAATTTAACGCACGTTGTGTAGTTATCTTGAATGATGATGACAAAACCAGCGCCCGTATTTGAATTTAACGTCACTTATTCTTTTTAAAACATGCTACCAGTTTCGATATCACATGGTGTCAACTTCAGGCCCCGAAAGAAACCTACCACCCACAAACTTCACACATTCAGTTAACAGAATCATGTGCACCGGACCAAACTTAACTGGATTCCGTACCTTCCGTGGCAGTAACAAACCCAGCATGGCGTCCCAATTTAAATCTGTGGTCCATCTCTGATGCCCTGGTCATCGACGCATTGTTTAACCCTGTCGTCTGACCATGCTTGGCTTGTTATTGCCAGGGAAGGTACGGAATCCAGTTAAATTTGGACCGCTGCATACGATTCTTTCATTGCACATATAAACTGTTGTGGATGGTAGGTTACGTTCCGGGCCTGAAGATCACACCACGTGGTGTCGAAACTGGTAGCATGTTTTAAAAAGAATAAACGGCGTTAGATTCAAATACAACCGCTGGTTTTGTCATCATTATTAAAGTGCTACGTGTCCGGCTGCAGTCCCACTTGATGAATTACCAGAGACAGTTAAGTTGAATGAACTAGAAGGGTTGAATAAAAACGTGGATAATCCGACGAGGTGAGGCATTAGCCATGCGGTATAGCCTCGGACAGCCACTGGCAGCAAGAACCGCCTTCGTTTGCTTAGGAACCGATACAAAAACGCCCCAGATGCTGTATCATGAACTTTTATCATCACTCTTAATGCAAAATTTGCTAAGGTGGCAAATTAAATCAGGTAAATAGAGTAAGTACTATTCTCTGCTACAGATCTTATATGTGTTGTTATGTGGAAATTTTGTGATTGTGCTTCAGCAACAGTAATTCCACGAATTAAATTTTATACTTCTGACATAAACGATGGCAATGGCAAGGTTCTTGTCATCCAAAATGTTCGTATAATCGTCGCCCTTAACCGGATCTGCCATGTGGTGATGAGACCGTAGAATCCCACACCATAGCTGAAGATAACAAGCCGGTGAGTCCTGTCCGTGTTTCAAAGCACTCTATAACGGAAACCTGGGACGGTGAGTTCTATGTGAAAACATAAGCTCTTGCTTGGGAGGTGGTGCAGTGGATAAGACACGGAACTCGTGCCTGTGAAGAGCAGGACTCAAATAACTCCTCTGGCTCTTTAGATTAAAGTTTCATATGGTTACTCTAAGTCACTTATAACGAATACTGTTACGGTTCCTTTGCAAAGATCTCCATATCCCTTTCCAGTTTAAATCCGCTGGTCATTGACGCGTTGTTTAACCCTAACCTTGTTTTTTTTTTTTTTCCTTGTTGAAAATGGCCTGAAGTGCGATTCATTGTAGAGTGAGCATTACATTGTTTGTGGGTGTTACGTCACTCGACCCTCAGCTGACTCTATAGTGATTTTGTTAGCACATCTCGTCCACGAATATCTGGTTGTGTGGTTTGCTTCTTCCTTCTTTCACTCAACTGGAAGCTGAAATTATTTTATTGGCCTGGGAACTATCTCTGTCAGTATTTTCCTATTATTCATGATCACGACTCATATCGACGCTCTGTTTGTATCTGATGTAGGTCTAGATGTAGATAGTCATTGCGCTTAAGAAAACACTACATGCGGAAAGATATTAACATATTTTACAACACTGTCTGCTGCGTACAGTAGAAGAACAGTTCTCAGACGATGATTGTATCAGCATGACAATGCACCATCTCAATAAAGCAACATCTGTAAGGTAGTGGTTTGCGGACAATAACATTCCTGAAGTGGCCTGGCCTTTCCAGTTTCCTAACATGAACCCAATGGAACACCTTTTGGATGTGGCTCTTGAGGCTCTGCTATTCCTCCACAGACACTGAAACTCATTGAAAGTCTCCACAACAGGGTGGTTCGATAAACCCTCTGCCAAGTAGAGATCTAGATATCAGTTTACGCATTCAACAAAATTAGTAAATGCGACCAAGGACTTTGATCCAGTACTTCGTGAAATCTGTAATAAACTGGTCACGTCAATCGTAGATACACTAGCTGCTTGAGTTTCAATAACTTGCCATTTCCGAATATCCGTAAATTCTCACACGACTGAATTTACTATGTAGTGGACGTAATCTGCACATGAAAAGTGCTCCTGTTCGGTGCTTGCCATATCGAAATAACAAATATTGTCGTACAACATCCAATATGAACAATTTGAGGCCCAATTGACTGTTAGTGTGGAGTGTAAAACTGGCGAATTTTACCACCCTGAGAGAGCAGTGTTCTCTTTATATTATTCGACATAATTATCGATGGTGATCTTCAGGGCTGAAACCAACAATCTTTCAAAACTAGAAGCCTATACTTTGTCCCTCACAGACTATGCTAGGGTTTCCGTCCACGTTTCGTAGATCCACTAAGGTCCGTCTTCTTTTCCAAACGATTCGTATATGTTAATTTCCTAGTGCATCTATTAGTGTGGGTTACTCTGAACAACAGCTAATTAGACAGCCTATTGCCATTTCAAACGGAAAATATAGAAAGAACAGCGTGAAAAATGGAACAAAAACGCAACATGTAGAACATTATCCACGGAACCTGTAAGTAGAAATTAAAATATTACTGCGCCATAGAAAAGCCAACCCCCAAAAGCTTTTATAATATATATAACCCCAAACGTAAATTAAATAGTAAAAATATGTGCATATTCCAGGCCACTGAAGATGCCTTGAAAGAATAAAGACGAAACGCGTATGGCAGGAAAATTGTTTCATTCAGTTGTAGTTGGACAACCCAAAAGAAAAGTTACCAACATACCGTAATCGACAAGATTGTACCCTACTGGCCATTAAAATTGCTACACCAAGAAGAAATGCAGATGGTAAACGGGTATTCATTGGACAAATATAATATACTAGAACTGACATGTGATTACACTCTCACGCAATTTGGGTGCATACATCCTGAGAAATCAGTACCAAGAACAACCACCTCTGGACGTAATAACGGCTTTGATACGCCTGGGCGTTGAGTCAAACAGAGCTTGGATGGCGTGTACAGGTACAGCTGCCAATGCAGCTTCAACACGATACCATAGTTCATCAAGAGTAGTGACTGGCGTATTGTGACGAGCCAGTTGCTCGGCCACCATTGATTAGACGTTTTCAATTGGTGAGAGATCTGGAGAATGTGCCGGTCAGGGCAGCAGTCGAACATTTTCTGTATCCAGAAAGGTCCGTACAGGACTTGCAACATGTGGTCGTGCATTATCCTGCTGAAATGTAGGGTTTCGCAGGGCTCGAATGAAGGGTAGAGCCACGGGTCGTAACACATCTGAAATGTAACGTCCACTGTTCAAAGTGCCGTCAATGCGAACAAGAGGTGACCGAGACGTGTAACCAATGGCACCCCATACCATCACGCCGGGTGATACGCCAGTATGGCGATGACGAACACACGCTTCCAATGTGCGTTCACCGCGATGTCGCCAAACACGGATGCGACCATCACGATGCTGTAAACAGAAACTGGATTCAT
The DNA here is from genome assembly GCF_021461395.2 of Schistocerca americana. Lineage (NCBI taxonomy): Eukaryota > Metazoa > Arthropoda > Insecta > Orthoptera > Acrididae > Schistocerca > Schistocerca americana. The sequence continues at coordinate 270,103,968 of NC_060130.1, read as the reverse complement.
CCGAAAAAATGACGTTTAGCCATTCGTGCACCCAGGTTCGTCGTTGAGTACACCATCGCAGGCGCTCCTGTCTGCGATTCAGCGTCAAGGGTAACCGCAGACATGGTCTCCGAGCTGATAGTCCATGCTGCTGCAAACGTCGTCGAACTGTTCGTGCAGATGGTTGTTGTCTTGTAAACGTCCCCATCTGTTGACTCAGGGATCGAGACGTGGCTGCGCGATCCGTTAGAGCCATGCGGATAAGATGCCTGTCATCTCGACTGCTAGTGATACGAGGCCGTTGGAATCCAGCACGGCGTTCCGTTCCGTATTACCCTCCTGAACCCACCGATTCCATATTCTGCTAACAGTCATTGGATCTCGACCAACGCGAGGAGCAATGTCGCAATACGATAAACCGCAATCGCGATAGGCTCCAATCCGACCTTTATCAAAGTCGGAAACGTGATGGTACGCATTTCTCCTCCTCACACGAGGCATCACAACAACGTTTTACCAGGCACCGCTGGTCAACTGGTGTTTGTGTATGAGAAATCGGTTGGAAACTTTCCTCATATCGGCACGTTGTAGGTGTCGCCACCGGCGCCAACCTTGTGTGAATGCTCTGAGAAACTAATCATTTGCATAACACAGCATCTGCTTCCTGTCGGTTAAATTTCGCGTCTGTAGTACGTCTTCAGAAAGTAAGTCACATATTATTCTCTGGCAAGTGACTTTCATCGAATGCTGCACTACACTTCAAAGTGACACGTATATGACACTATTTTTGGAGATAGTCACAAATTCTCTGCAAACAACGGTCGAGACATTATACCAATTGTTCAGTTCCTGTACAGTAAAAATCCGCTCATTGGCCACGGAGCCACGGGAGAACCGCTATGTGAACGTTGTCATCGTTGGAAAATCTCGTTCCCCTCAGATCTTGCTTCAACTTGCCGAAACGATGGAAACCGCATGTGCAAGATCTGGATTTCCCAATCAGCAGCATCCACATCTGTGTGGCCTTGGTCAAATTGTTGGCACCATTTCACTACCAATGGACGCGACATTGCATTTGATCCATACACCGCCAGAATTTCACCGTGAATTTGTGTAAAATTTAGACTGTTTTATTGCCATTTACAATTTCAGCTTTTTTGTTATTTCCAAGCATGAGATTTGATGTTATATTATTACATACAAACAGGTTAAATGGTTCAAATGGCTCTGAGCACTATGGGATTTAACATCTGTGGTCATCAGTCCCCTAGAACTTAGAACTACTTAAACCTAACTAACCTATGGACATCACACACATCCATGCCCGAGGCAGGATTCGAACCTGCGACCGTAGCGGTCACGCGGTTACAGACTGAAGCGCCTAGAACCGCAAGGCCACAGGTTAATAATGACGTACTTGTAGGATGGTTATATTGTCAAAGGTTGTTTTCACTGGCATGAGTAGATTTGTTATTTGCGTCCAGGTAACTCAAATTTTATGCTTGAAAATGACCTAGAACTGCAACAGCACAATAACAGTCACAGCTAAAAGCGAACATGACGTCTTTTAAAGTCATTATACAGGCCATTGGTCCGTATTACAAGACGTTACTACACATACTTTCGTACTGAATACTGATGGGTATATGTTCCGTGGTAGGAATGATATTTTCGAGAATTACAGCAGTATAAATTATGACGACAAAAAAAAAAAATGGTTCAAATGGCTCTGAGCACTATGGGACTCAACATCTTAGGTCATAAGTCCCCTAGAACTTAGAACTACTTAAACCTAACTAACCTAAGGACATCACACACACCCATGCCCGAGGCAGGATTCGAACCTGCGACCGTAGCAGTCCCACGGTTCCGGACTGCAGCGCCAGAACCGCTAGACCACCGCGGCCGGCTTATGACGACAATTTTTCTTTGAGAGCCACTGGTTTATTGACTTACGTCTCTCGCACTGATACTCGGAAAATGTATTTCCGCAATTGCAATAGACTTTATTCCATGAAGTCAACTAGAAGGAATAAATGTAGCTGTAGGAAGAAAGGAACTAGTTTCACGATTGCGGAGATTATATACTTGTGACAGAATTATGTTGGTTAGCAGAACATCAGACCTCTTATGAGACGCATGTCATTTTGACGCCACGAAGAACCACGAGTGACGAGTGGGCTGTCGTAGCAGGCAGCTACACGTAGCCAGGGTTTTTGACGGACGTCCTTATTAGACGAAAAGGCGAGGAAGTAGGCCGAGCAAGTAGCTGGTGGGCGTATCTTAAGCGCTCGCTCTGCCATTGCTGCTCACAGGCGGCTTCCCTGTCTGACACTCGCCACAGCTTGTATGTCTTTAGATAGCTCCAATATGTGAAGCACTCAGTATGATACACAGGTACCAAGTTATTGACCGTGACATAAAGATGCGCAAAGAAAAGCAGGTAGGTGTACGAGTAGCGTAGCTTCACTGTGGGATACAACGCAGGGATCAAACCGATGGACTTGCATTCCGCAGGATGGGACTACAAAACCTTCCCATCCATCTCGATTCGGGCCCTAAGTCATTTGCGTAAGTCAACACAGGTGAAGGCTAGCAAAATAAAATGGTTCAAATGGCTCTGAGCACTATGGGACTTAACACCTGAGGTCATCAGTCCCCTAGAACTTAGAACTACTTAAACCTAACTAACCTAAGGACATCACACACATCCATGCCCGAGGCAGGATTCGAACCTGCGACCGTAGCGGTCGCTCGGTTCCAGACTGAAGCGCCTAGAACCGTGCCATAGTGATGACTTGAAGTTCGTGTCCATAGCAGAGATTAACGACTTCGCTTCATCAAATTGACTGGTGTCTTTAAATTGCCCTCTGTACACGTCTGTTATCGGTTTCTGACCCTGTGTGGTGACCTGCATTGCAACTGGCATTCCAGGCTTTCTTATACTTTTTGTTTACTGTTGCTTCACGTACAAAATTTCGTTCTCCGTGTTCTCAGGTACGACGGAAAATGCGTGCATGACATACTGATTTATCAGAGTGTGACGATCGTTTCTGAGTGTAATAAGAGTTCTACTCCCCGGTGTAAAGAGTGGCTTGTACAGCTTCTCTGGGAAAGTTTTCCAGAAGTTTATTGTTAGTACGCAGGTTTTCCGAATCGAGTACAATGCAATCTTAAAGTTCGGGTATAGAAAACGTCACAGATTTCCATTTAGAGTGTTTGGTTAATTGCATATCGTATTTCCTACCCGATAGCAAAGTTTTTTGTGTTATTCGCTTCATGATCCCTTAATGCAAACTGTATCACAAACACCACAGCATTGACAGCAGGTTGCCCTAGGAAATAATATTTCTGTAAATGCCACTATACAATCCAAATTTTATACTCCATATTGCAGTACTTAACTAAGATATCTTATCGACGTATTGCACCAATGCGAAAGTATATCCTTTTCACTCTCTTTTCATTTCAATGGCGAAAATAGAGGTTGAACAACCAATTTCATGGAGAGTTGACCCACGGTCTTTTAGGGTACTAAAACCGAATGTAGGAACCGTTATCACATAGGAAAAAGTAACCTAACGCAGAGCAGCTGACATAACGACAGCTAAAGGATTCCACTGCACAACCAATGACGGATTTAACGCAACAACAACAATGAGTAGCGTCATAACGTTAACCTAATCTTAAAGTATTTTCCTTTTCTTGTATTTCAACTGCCGAATGGAGTATTCCATATATATTTTTAGTTCGTACTCGCCTTTCTGTTGTAAGACACTTTCGTAAATAATCTTAGATCCCTCTTTCTTAACTGTCATCATAGACAGATTTTAATTACCAGTAGTTTGTATTCTTCTCCGGCTGTCTATGTTAGCCATGTACCCTGCGAACGTGAGGCTTCGTCATGACTGTTAGTCACTCTCATTAAGACAATTCTGCCTATGGTCTGGCTGTGTTGATACTAGGCTTCCGATCAAAATTTCTATGCTTATTTATGTAATTTTATTCTTAAGACAGACTTTTCTAAATCATATGTACACAGTGGACTATTATTGATTCAGTGTTACGCCTGACGTGACAAGAAATCGGAGATATAGCTGCATTGACATATTGCTTTCAACCGCCACTGAAGATTCGTATCACCACTTTTAATGAAATACGCCTTTGAGCAAAGGTAGGAATAGTGTTGCTCTCTTACGATATGCATTACAATGCTTGTCGTAAAATAAAACATGTGATAAATGCTGGCTAATCTACTGCCGAAGCGCGCACTAGTTGTTTTGAACATATTAGATGAGGTATGTTAGGTAACGTCTTCCGTTTGTTAATACTATGACGGTCACTTATTTGCTCAGTAAAACTTATTATTTTACACAGAGCATCAATAAGTAAACTTGGAGCTTCGACTGCCACTCATTTTCTCCTCTGTCAATATTGAATGTGTATGTGTAACGTACAGATTACAACAGAAGTTACAAACGACAATAGGATAATGCGGTACCCATAACGTAATAGTTGGTAGAAATTTGTCACATTATGTTAATAAAAACACGAAGCTAATACATCTTCCAGACTGATAACGACTCACTACGCTCTTCCAGCATAATCGGTTCTATTCTGAGTTTACACGTCATGTACATCATTGTATGCGCTGCCGTCTGTAATTAGGATTCACACTTGTTCAAATACTGACTTTCAATAACGCCTTCATCATCTTTGGATCCGCCTCCATAGCTGAGTGGCCAGCGTCGAGGGTTGCCGTGTGATGGACCCGGGTTCGATTCCCAGAACTGCCAAGGCCATCGATAAATACAGGCCTGAGCACACGTCGGTGTGACATCAGCAATGTAGTCTTCGTGGCCAACGATAAATACTTACCAAAGCCGTTCGGTCAAATCATCGACAGTGTAGCAGGGAAGCTTTTAGCGAAGATCTTTGACAAAAAGTCAGAGCAAGGGGCCAGCCGCTGTGATGGAGCGGTTCTAGGCGCTTCAGTCCGTAACCACGCTGCTGCTACGGTCGCAGGTTCGAATCTTGCCTCGGTCATGGATGTGTGTGATGTCCTTAGGGTAGTTAGGTTAAAGTAGTTCTAAGACTAGGGGACTGATGACCTCAAGAGTCCCATAGTGCTTAGAGCCATTTGAATAGAGCAAGGGCCATTGCTTACATGTTACTTCGCTTACTTTAGTCATGTAAGCCATAAAATGACGGAGTATATTTGGTGCTTGCCTACTGTCAGTGGGCTACAGTGAGAGCACATAAAGAACAACGAAAATTATTTGAGAATGGGCGAGCAAACATTTCCGTTTGCCCTCATGAAAGTGGCCCCTCATAGTTTCATACACGATGACATTTCTTAATTTCATTCATCATCATCGATGTTTTCGGAAAGCCTACAGATGTGCCATTCATGATGTAAATAATGAAATATTGCACTAGTTACGTATATTCCCATGTTTAATATGACGTTTTTGGAGAATTTATTCTCATTGTCAAAAGCAAATATTCACATCGGAATTTTATGCGGTGTTTATACGCTTGTTTTTCTGCCTCTCTTGCCCTGCAATTGTGTTTTTATGGTTTTCTGCAACTGGACAGGTTTCTTTTGTCCGATTTTTCGAAATATCGCATAAAGTACATATGTAAATATTTGTATTTGATCATGAGAATAAATTCTCACAAAGCATCGTGCAAATCGCGAAAAATACGCAACTAGTGCAATGTTTCATTATTTAAATCATGAATGATATTTCTGCTTTATGGCCGGCCGAAGTGGCCGTGCGGTTCTAGGCGCTACAGTCTGGAGCCGAGGGACCGCTACGGTCGCAGGTTCGAATCCTGCGTCGGGCATGGATGTGTGTGATGTCCTTAGGTTAGTTAGGTTTAATTAGTTCTAAGTTCTAGGCGACTGATGACATCAGAAAGCCGGCCGTTGGTGGCCGAGCGGTTCTACGCACTTCAGTCTGGAACCGCGCGACCGCTACGGTCGCAGGGTCGAATCTTGCCTCGGGCATGGATGTTTATGATGTCCTTAGGTTAGTTAGGTTTAAGTAGTTCTAAGTTCTAGGGGACTGATGACCTGAGATGTTAAGTCCCATAGTGCTCAGAGCCATTTGAACCATTTGATGGTTCAAATGGCTCTGATCACTATGGGACTTAACATCTATGGTCATCAGTCCCCTAGATCTTAGAACTACTTAAACCTAACTAACCTAAGGACAGCACACAACACCCAGCCATCACGAGGCAGAGAAAATCCCTGACCCCGCCGGGAATCGAACCCGGGAACCCGGGCGTGGGAAGTGAGAACGCTACCGCACGACCACGAGATGCGGGCGGAACCATTTGACCTCAGAAGTTCGCATAGTGCTCAGAGCCATTTGAACCAATTGTTTTCTGCTTTAGATTGTTTTTTGGCTACGGTAAGATTTTTGGCAACAGGAGAAATATATTTTAGCTTGCAATATAGTACTCAAACCTCTGAGTCTACCATTTTACGTATTATTCCATTAACATGTGAACCAATACATAAATCACCTAATGTGGTGTTTATGACGGTTAAGTTGGTTTTTAAGAGTACAAATGCACTTATTTCACCTGTGTACACTTTGAACACACTTGGCTTTTCACATGTACATCTCCTTCTACATCCTTATATATATGTGTGTGTGTTAGCTTAACTCATCCACAGTGCAGCAACCCCGAATCCATCTGATTACTGCAGCTATTTCTTTGTAAGATTCCAACCGCTTATTACGGTTTTTGTAGTCAGTGGGCTTTGTGTTATGCAGAATTTCGTATTCTGCATACTTTGCAATGATCACTGGGTTGGTAGGCAGGCATCAAATATACTCCGTCGTTTATAGCTTACCTGCACTAAAGCAAGCAAAGCGACATTTATACAATGGCCCTCGCTTTAAATTTTATCAAAGATCTACGCTAAAGGTTTCTCTGCTACACCGTCAAAGATTTGACTAAACAGCTTTGAAAAGTATTTGTCGTTGGCCACAAACACTACATTGCTGACGTCACAAAGACGTGCGCTCAGTCCTGTGTTTGTCGATGGCCACGCCTTGATGGGAGGATTGGCTCGGGGTGTCCTTAACTTCGTGATGCCAATTGACGAGCTACTTGACCACGTAGTAGCGGCCCCACGGTCTGGAAAGCCTGCAAAAATGGCCGGGACGGGGAGACGGGGAGGGGGGGGGGCGGTGGGAAGGGGGGGGGGGAAGGGGGGGGGGGGGTGCCGACCATTTCGCACGGCAGAGGGATGACACGACGGTCGGTAGACATCCCTTGGGTCCTCACTGCCTGGACGAGGATCTCGTTCATCATTTCTAGAAAATATGGGAACACAGAAAATCTCGACAAATATGACTGAAGAAAACTCCTCGGGAGGGCGAAGATGACGGGTAGGAAACCTGGTGACTACAAGGGATGCTCTCACTCGGCTGATATCCCTAGAATATTTCATTCTCTCTAGCAAAGTTCGACTGATTTTCTCGTGGGAACTATTTCAAGATATTTCTCTTTATTCCTTTCTACGTCACACGTTCCATCTTTTGTAGTTCAAAAAAATGGCTCTAAGCACTATGGGAATTAACATCTGAGTTCATCAGTCCTCTAGACTTAGAACTACTTAAACCTAATCAACCTAAGGACATCACACACATCCATGCCCGAGGCAGGATCCGAAACTGCGACCGTAGCAGCAGCACGGTTCCGGACTGAAGCACCTAGAACCGCTCGGCCACAGCGGACGGCACCTTTTGTGGCATTTTTAATATTTCTTTTTCACTATAGCGGACTGTAATTCACGGGATACTGTTGTCAGATTTGGCGTCACGTTTCAATGACCATAGAAATGAAATAAGAAGAAGATAATTTATTACATAGGAAACAGAAATATCGTTGATCGTTTACCGAGTTCATGATTGATGCTCAACGAAGTACATCTTCGTTTGTAACAAAATTATATCATATATATATATATATATATATATATATATATATATATATATATATATATATATTTGGGGGGGGGGGGAATCTGTATTTGATTGGTGCTACGCTTGATGTTTTGATATATGTTCGACACCAAAAATTTTTGGGAAATTTTCTGTCAGATTAGCTGAAAGTGTTACAACACAATATTGAGAGAGAGATTTGGCTACTGTGTAATGTATTGTACTTTTAGAGCGACACACAGACGCCTCAAGTAGATAGGACACTGACTCGCGAGGACAGAAACCTCAGAGTGCAGTACCGATGCCACAGCCGCACAGGGTGCAGGTGAGTAATTTGGGGCTTCCCAGACTTGACGGCTCTTTTATGGCGTCGTTTGCTGCGAATCCTTAAACAAAATGGGAGGGTGAGGAAAAAGGTGAAGAGGGTTTAGGGAGAGCAAAGTCGTTAACAGCTGCGAGGTGGGCGTGTCGGCGGTCACCTCTTACTTAGCATGAAAGAGGGCCGGATCGGCCCCCGCCCTCACAGGCCCCTCCGCAACGCCGGATCTTTTTGGCAGTCAGAAAATATATTCAGCATTTTTTACGGTCGAGTTGTTGGAACGTGTGAGGCGAGGGCAGGGCGAGTGTTTGCATGTGTGCGCGCGGGGTCTATTATCGCAGTGCGGTCCGCTGCCAAAAAATTGCCCCAAAGGAGGAGGCGGATAAGGTCGGCACCACCTATTAACATTGATCTGGCCGGCTGTGTACGCTTGGCAGGCTCCTGTGAACTGTGTCCACGTCCGGCTTAAATCACTGCCTGCGGCCCTCGTCACCACTCTCGCGGCGAACGCCATTTTTTTTCTTTTTAATTCTTCGCGCTATAGGCGTCGGACACACTGTGACCGTTAGCTGTTCGCCTATATTATTTCCGCTCTCACACGTCTGAGCGTGGCTCCTGTAAAGGGACATTCGGTCGTTCGCTCCAGGAGGCGAACTGTACAGTGTCTTTGGGAGACTAGCCAGCACAGATCTGTGGAACCAATACTATTTGCGCTCTCTGAAACTTTCCGGCCTGATAGCCACGATGTTTATCCTTTCTTGTAATCTTTACAGTGGAACTACACCTATATCTGCACTCCGATAGCCAGCTTAAGGAGCCGGCCGTGGTGGCCGAGCGGTTCTAGGCGCATCAGTTCGGAACCACGTTTCTGCTACGGTCGCAGGTTCGAATCCTGCCTCGGGCATGTATGTGTGTGATATCCTTAGTTTAGTTAGGTTTAAATAGCTCTAAGTTCTAGGGGACTGATGACCTCAGATGTTAAGTTCCATAGTGCTCAGAGCCATTTGAACCAGCTTAAGGTAGCGGACAATACTTCGTTTATCACTCTCAATTTCCCCCTTTCCTGTTCCAATCGGGAATGGTGGCCGGGAAGCTTCCGTGCTTCATGGCCTTCTCCCGAAGTATTCGAAAGAGGAAGAAATATATTAGTTGCCTCTTTTAGTAACTTACGCTCTCGGATTTGTAATAGCAAGATCATGTCGTGAAGTCTCCGCGCTTACTAGGCTAACGAAATGCCCTGCTCTTCTTTGTAGTTTCTCATTTTCCCCTAACACTCCTCTCTAGTAAGAACCTCACACCAACGAGCAATACTCAACTATCGTACAAAAGAGGGTTTTGTAAACTACCTCCTTTGTGGGTGGACTACATGTCTTGAGGATCCTTCCAAGATACTTTCAGTTAAAGAAAAGTTCATTTACGCACCTACACTTTAGTACATATTCATCGTGTAGTGGAGACAGTCTAACACAAAACACGCAATAAAGATGAAACTGGAAACAAGTGTTATCAGTCTGAACAGTCTGTAAAAATCCCGCCCGGTTTCCGTTTATTTTTCTTGTGAGCAACCGCGGCTTGTATCATTGTTACCAAAAACTTGCAAGGCCCTTGTTAATCAGTTTTATTTTAAGCTTAAGAATATGGTTGATTGTTACTTGAATGTGAACACAAATTTATATTAGTCATATCGATTTAACAGCCGATGAACTTCAACTGTAATCATCTTCTGACCAAAAAAAGCATAGACACTATTGTGAGCCATACTAAGATTAATTCACACCCCAGATGACCTTTAATCAGGTTCATTAACGCGAGAGTGCTCCTAACTGTTTACTAGCTAGGCAGCAACCGCACTCACCCTCTACCTGTTGACTTGCTGCGGCGCATACCGAGAGCAGCAAGCATTATTGTACTCTAAAATAGGGCCTATTTTTCAGCATTTGCGGATTTCGCATGCGCGTTGGTATTGCGTAATATTATGCCTCAACATCACTAACAGACGTATAGTAGTAAAGAAATAAAGAAAGCAATAAGTTAATATTATTCGCCATTTTTTCAAATGGTTCAAATGGCTCTGAGCACTATGGGACTCAACATCTGAGGTCATCAGTCCCCTAGAACTTAGAACTACTTAAACCTAACTAACCTAAGGACATCACACACATCCATTCACGAGGCAGGATTCGAACCTGCGACCGTAGCGGTCGCGCGGTTCCAGACTGAAGCGCCTAGAACTGCTCGGCCACCCCGGCCGACTCGCCATTTGTATTAGGTATTGATCTTGTCTGTTTGTCGAACATTTTCCATTATGACGCCACTCATAGCTGTTTGTCTGGTACCAGCAGCTGTTAGTTCTGGGATTACATTCTACGTCGCTCCCACCGCACTCGAAATAATGGTGGCACTGTGACGACTCGAATTGGCTGACTACCCTTAGTCGATGCAATGGCACAAATGACACCTTAAAACAATCTTCCAACCTGTTTATTTACTATCCTCAGCAGTGTTGTACTACAGTTCATTACTTCGGTCCTCGACAGTCTTCTGGGTCCAAGGGAGGTGACGTACCGTGTGGCACATTGGACTCACATTCAGAAGACAACAGAGCCCATACCCACGTCTAAACATTTTGATTTATCTTTCCCGTGGTTTCGCTGAATGTGATTAAGGTGAAGGTCAGAGTGGTTCCTTTGAAAAGAACGTCGCCAGTTTTTGTTCCTAGCCTTCCCTTGTACTTGCTTTGCTCTGTGGCTAATGACCTCGCCGTCGAGGGGAGGTTCCTTCAGTGTCGTGCAAGCACGGTCTACAACCAGACTGCATCAGATTCTTGCTTATTACTCAGACTGAATAACGCTGTTGGAATACCGCTAGAACAGACTGCCCGTTTTTACCCTCAAGCCCTAACTCCATGCAGAAACGTTTTGCAATGTAAGAAAGGTTGCGTAGAATGCTTATTCCCAGAAATTTTCAAGCAGCATATTACACGAAAATTTACTCACTACACGTCACCTAACGATGTATCTGGTACCAACATAATCCCTCATATTTTAATCAATTCTTCAACGCTGAGCACGAGAAACAATTGCTCTAAAGCTTCTCTAATTCATTTCTCGTGCTATGTGCGCGTAGAAGGTGATCTCTTGTTGCCCCGTGAAGACAGTTGTTCGGGATTTTAAAAAAATAGTTCTAAACGATGAGCGATGCGTTGCTTGTAGCGCCTGTGATTCTAAAACTTTCGTGATGAGCAAACGTACGCACTACAGCGCATGTTGCTTTCTTCTGAGCCGTTGCAACCTAAAGAGATTTCTCGACTTGATTGGGATCCCAGACAGGTGGGAAACAGTCGAGGTTTGTTCTCACATTTGCTTAGTACGCTGAACCTTTCATACATTTGAAAATAAACCTCACTCACTCTAACTCCATTTTTCCAGCCATCTTACAACACATAAAACGTGCATGTAGGGATAATAGGTGAATCTTAAACACTCTTTGTTTTGTGACATGTTAGAAAACACGCATGCAGCATTAGTGTGATTTTAATTCCTATTCAGCGAATGTTATTTTATTTTTCTGTAATTTATATAAAAATCTTCACGTAAACGCCTTTAACAAGAGTGCGACCAATTTGCTGCTTCATCTTGCCCAACATAGCTAGCGCTCCGTCTCTGCTGACCTCAGTGTTGACAAGAGTCTAACCTCTAACCTTCCTTTCTTCTAGTAATTTATTCCGGATGCTGTACTTCAACGGAAAACAAGGTTTGTCTTCCTGCACACATTGCGCAGCATCTCTTTAGATTTAGTCAGTAGTTGGTCAGTTCACTTTTATGCAAGTCTTCCAAAGGTCACTTCTATTCCCAACCTTCCCATCCGATCGGCGAATTGGTGGTGTCTGCAGATTTGCGTTCGCTCTTACCTTTGCTTTCTTTATATTTTTATTTTTTGGAAATTACGTCGTTGTTAAGATTGAAGATGAAGTTCGAGCAGTAGTCCCGCTGATTGGCGAAATAATACGAGGCTGTTCGGAAAGTAAAGTCTGATCGATGCAAAATGGAAACCATAGTGAAAAATCCAACGAAGTTTTGCACACTCGTGTTGGACAGTGTCTCTAGTATGCCCGTCGATCACAACACGTCACTCTTTTCAGTTCTGAGCGCACAACTAGCACGTAAAGATGCCTAGAAAATAGTGTCGCCCTCCAAGTATAAAGGCCTGGTGAGAGATTTCCCCTGGTGTCATACAGCCCACACATCATAACTGTCATGCGTTTCCTTCTTGATGAGAATTCTCGGATCACTCTACAGGAGCAATGCAAATGCTCCTGCAGCGTTTTCAGTGGAAAGTGTTATCACCCACAATTCAGCCCGTAATTGGTTCCCCTGCTCACATGAACCGCTGGCTATGAAGACGATTTTTTGGCACAGACAACGAGCCGTAGGCCAGTGCAGAGAATTGGCGGAAAGCACTGGAGGCTGCCTTCAATAAAGAGGGTATTGTAAAGTTTGTACAGCGCTGCGACAAATGTCTAAATCTGAGTGGTGACGATGTGGAGAAGTAGGTGGAAGGTATATAACTGTTGCAAATAAAACATTTTTTTTTATTTTCACAGAGCTTATCACTTCGCGACGGATCGGACATTACTTTCCGAATAGCCCTCGTATGTTGTGGCCATTTTTGGTGATCTAGTCTGGCATTTGTTTCCAGTGGTTTAAGTCCACCACGATTACCCAAATCACTTAACTCAGACCCGAATCTATAACGCATTCATCTCTACACTAATCAATATTCTTGGCTACAGACCCATCTCACTAACTTCTCTATTCATTGATAAGTATAGCTCACCGAACATAACCACGAGACCACAGTTGTTATAGTGGCAATGCGATCAGGAGTTCTTATATTTTTCTTTTCCTGTGGTGCAGATAAAGAACTAAACGCATTAGAAGTGTCTCAGACTTTTTTTTTCCTTTTGTCGAGTGTTCTGTATCTCGTAGCCTGCGCACGAAATGGACGTATAAATAGTGGCGTTTTAGCGCATCTGCAGTTTATGGAGTGGCCGGCTATTGTATTCACGGGCGGCGAGATGAGCTGCAGCGGGCGCGGAGAAACGCTCATAACGCGACGTAATACTGCTGCCTGTGAGCTTTTAAATGGGTCAATCCGTTGCAGAGCGGGTCGCACCACGTCGCTACAATGGCACATCCTACACTCTGGCAACTCGTGCTTCAAATTATAAATTATCGCGCCACGACACAAGCAGCAGCTTGCCTTCGAATTGCCTTTTCGAGTCTGCAGGAACGGGGACCGCTGCCAACGGCAAATGAGAATACAGAGGCCACGAAGTCGGCCCTCACATCTTGTTATTAGATTGAACCAGTGGGAGATTTTGTATCTGCCTGCCTGTCTCTTGCGTGGTATGACACTGAATGGATGTCGAAGCATTGTCGCCAGTGTCTCATATGGCGATAAAAATATTTTAATCGTCCTTTGTTTAGGAACATTCTAAGCAGATCGAGTGAGATTACGTAACAATTTAATTGGTCCTGTATTTGAATGAGGTGACAAGGAGACGGTAATAAAATGAATACCAGATAAGACTTATAAAATATAAATCACAATAAATGAAATGGCGTGAGCGACGACGCAGGCAGCTTTTCGTCCCTATTGTCCAAACCAACACAATATTTGTTTTTGGAGGGGGTCTACCTTGAGCAAAATATAATTTTATTTCTTTTTTAATTTCGCAGGCATGTTTCTCTGAAGTTTCAGCATCATCACTGCTCTTTTATTTTCTTGCTATTAAACAGGAAAAATGCTTGTACACACATAAATTTGAGTTTTTAAGACAGTATTTACAAATTTGAAGAGCAAACAAAGTTTTGTATCTATGCCTTGTTACCACATGGTGCGGTTTTCCTGGTTTTTTATATTTTTACTGTACCTGTCTTCTTTCATAGTTTGTCGTCTGCAACCATACAGAACATACCGTAGAAAAGTTATTTACTTCGAAATTTTACGACTAGGACTGTTATCGTTAGGCCCGACATTATGTAATTCTGCGTGGAAGATTGTTCAAATGGCTCTGAGCACTATGGGACTTAACTGCTACGGTCATCAGTCCCCTAGAACTTAGAACTACTTAAACCTAACTAACCTAAGGACAGCACACAACACCCAGCCATCACGAGGCAGAGAAAATCCCTGACCCCGCCGGGAATCGAACCCGGGAACCCGGGCGTGGGAAGCGAGAAGCGAGAACGCTACCGCACGACCACGAGATGCGGGCTGGATGATTGTGTGTGTGTGTGTGTGTGTGTGTGTGTGTGTGTGTGTGTGTGTTGTGTGTGTGTGTTTTTTTTCAGTACGTTTCACCTGCTTTTTTTGGTTTCCCCCCACATACACACAATCCTTAAGGCGTTAAAAGCATGTATTAGTATTGTTATACCTGCTTTGGGCTGATTTTTCCAGATGTGATGTGTTTGTATTTGTCGTTCTAGCCCGCCCGGTTAGATGTGTTCTAACGCACTGCTTTCCCGGAGGGAAGGCGTGCCGGTCCCTGGTACGAATCCGCCCGGCGAATATATATATATATATATATATATATATATATATATAGAGAGAGAGAGAGAGAGAGAGAGAGAGAGAGAGAGAGAGAGAGAGAGAGAGAGAGAGGGTGTATTACCCAAAATTTACCAATTTGTTCAACCATTTACGCGGAAGTGGTAGTGTAACACCTAGACAACGTAACAGAAGAAAACAACTTACGACTGAAGAGGGGGGAATTTAATGTTCTTACTGCTGCCACTGTTGATCAGCACTTTAGCTCCCGCGTAATCGCACGTGGAAGTGGCATGAGTTAGTTAAATGCCCTAGGTATTCTCCAGCGACATAGGTTCCATCCTTATCACATCTCTCTCCACCAACAGCATGGAAATGATTATTAGACACGCATTAACACCTGTACGTCGGCATTGAGACAGCATCTTCCAGATGCATCATGTATCTTGTTTAGTGATGAAGTCACATTTACCAATCATGGCCAGGTAAACCACCGAAACATCTTCTTTTGATCTCTTGACAATCCCCGTTAGCTTCGTCAGGTGGTACTTCAGCGCCCATGGAGTGTAAACGTGTGGTTTGGGAGAGTCAACCACCAGCTCGTAAGGCCGGATTTCATAGACGGAATATTGAACATGCACAAGTATAGCAGGCTCCTAACAGACCATCTTCTCGGATGCTAGAAGACATTCCTCTGCAGACTGGGAGAAACCTGTGGTACCAACATAATGGCTGTCCAGACTATAGTGCAGGAAATACTATAGAATGTCTTTACCAGTTGCTTCCAGATCGTTGGATTGGATGCAGAGGACCTGTACGTTGGCCGGCTCAGTCCACCGATTTGACGCCTGTAGACTTTTTTCTGTGGGGAAAGCTGAAAGGACATACTAACTACAGCGGACGATATGCAACAACGTATTACTACAGCCTGCTCAAGTATTTCCGCTGAAATCTAGCACGTGCTCAACAGTCGTTCCATACCAGACTGGAAGCATGTATTGCCGCTGCCGGTGATCATTTTGAAGACAACTTGTGATGGTAAATTGTTTCATTACTGGTCAGAATCCACATAACTAATGTATGTACTTGCGTTGGTCTTTAGCGTGTGCTACCACGGGTATTGTACAAGTGTCGCTGTGGGAACGTTTTAAAATAAGATACCTCGTAAACGACTCGTACCAGAAACCTGCAACAAACACCAATGGCACTGTTATTTACCCTACTTTTAGTTTGCTAATGTCGACAGTTATTGTTACATTTAAAAAAGTGTATCTTTCCACAGAAAATACACTTTCTAGGTATTATTACAATCTGTTTATTGGCTAACAATACGAGCCCCTGACTACCAATCCATTATGTGAAAACCGCACATCAATAACACTTTCCACTTCCGCAATATTTTCGGTGCAAATTTTACTTGATACGCCCTGTATGATAGCAATGTCACACAACATACAGTCGTCCTGACGAAGACTGCCTGCAACATTCATTGGAACTTTGATCTACAGTTTACGTGGTTAGAGTCTAACACGTCCCACTTTAATTATGTCGAATCTAACTGTTATATAGCTTAACGGTCGACTGTTTTGCAAGTAGCAGCATTACTGAATTAGAAGATAGTGTTTTATTATTTTCTTCTACACTTTAGTGGAAAATACGTGGACAGACTCGGCTGAAACGCATATGACACTTCTTTCTCTAGACGCTCGAGGAACGACGCGTTTAATATGCAAGTACATGCCGCGGTAATCGAAAATTCTATTACTCAACTCTGCGTAACATCAATCTAAATGTGAATTAAGTGAGGTGACGGAGTAGGTACGAAACTGGACTCTAATTCAAGAGGACCCTAGTTCAAATCTCCTTACGGGCAACATGAAATAGGTTTTCTGTGGTATGGTAAATCACTTGACGCACAGGCAGGTTCCATCTACAAGACAATAGCCGATTTGCTTCCACATCTTCATGTAAATTAGCTACTACTCCGTCTCTGAAGAATATTACGTCATCTTGACATAGCTGTGCAACCTCCAGTGTTCCCGTAAAAGTAGCACTTTGTGGATTCTGAATGTCAACATAATGCACTTAGGAATCTCTTAGTAAGAATTAAAAAGAAAGAATTCGAATAAAAAAATTTATTTTATTTAGAGGTAAAAACGACTGATGTAACAAAGACTTTACATTCTAGCTCTGTGCCGTGCCATTAACGAGAAAGTCACTCGAAAGGACAGATACTATGACTTCTGAACAGATTTATTCAAAAGATCAGAAATTGTTTCGCAAGTTTTATAAACATCTACGAGTTGTGCAGCTGAAAGAATCATTAACAGCCACACTTTGTTTACTTAAATAAGGTCTGGCACTGTTATTTTCAGCTTTTCTTCTACCCTCTTCCTAGGAACGCGTATAGGGGGCCAAATACGAATAAAAGCCGTGCATTATGGTCATTCAATAAGCATTTTCATTTGACCGCCGCTGCTGTAGTGTAAGTCACAAAACCGTTGTTTCACATTTGCACCCAACTATAACTTAGCATTTCTGCTACTGTAATAGTGAGAATGCTATATTACTAAACAGCTAAAAGGGAGCACGGTCTCAATTGCACGTTGCCGACCTAACGACTTCTAGGGACAACAAGAATTTGATTTTCAACATTTCACATTATTAGCGACTGGATTTAAAAATTTAAAATGCAATTACAATCTACTCGTTAATAGGTATATCTTACGTTAAAGGCTTAACACAATAAGTCAAATATTAAAGACAGAAACTATATATACACTACTGGCCATTATAATTGCTACACCACGAACATGACGTGCTACAGGCGCGAAATTTAACCGACCGGAAGAAAATACTGCGATATGCAAATGATTAGCTTTTCAGAGCATTCACACAAGGTTGGCGCCAGTGGCGACACCTACAACGTGCTGACATGAGGAAAGTTTCCAACCGATTTCTCATACACAAACAGCAGTTGACCGGCGTTGCCTGGTGAAACGTTGTGATGCCTCGTGTGAGGAGGAGAAATGCGAACCTTCACGTTTCCGACTTTGATAAAAATTGGAAACGTGTATTCGTCATCGCCATACTGGCGTATCACCAGGCGTGATGGTATGGAGTACAATTGATTACACGTCTCGGTCATCTCTTGTTCGCATTGACGGCACTTTGAA
Source organism: Schistocerca americana (assembly GCF_021461395.2). Taxonomy (NCBI): domain Eukaryota; kingdom Metazoa; phylum Arthropoda; class Insecta; order Orthoptera; family Acrididae; genus Schistocerca; species Schistocerca americana. The sequence continues at coordinate 270,085,975 of NC_060130.1, read as the reverse complement.
CAGTGGGCGTTTCATTTCAGATGTGTTACGACCCGTGGCTCTACACTTCATTCGATCCCTGCGAAACCCTACATTTCAGCAGGATAATGCACGACCGCATGTGGCAGGTCCTGTACGGGCCTTTCTGGATACAGAAAACGTTCGACTGCTGCCCTGGCCAGCACATTCTCCAGATCTCTCACCAATTGAAAACGTCTAGTCAATGGTGGCCGAGCAACTGGATCGTCACAATACGCCAGTCACTACTCTTGATGAACTGTGGTATCGTGTTGAAGCTGAATGAGCAGCTGTACCTGTACACGCCATCCAAGCTCTGTTTGACTCAATGCCCAGGCGTATGAAGGCCGTTATTACGGCCAGAGGTGGTTGTTCTGGGTACTGATTTCTCAGGATCTGTGCACCCAAATTGCGTGAAAATGTAATCACATGTCAGTACTAGTATAATATATTTGTCCAATAAATACCCGTTTATCATCTGCATTTCTTCTTGGTGTAGCAATTTTAATGGCCAGTAGTGTATACTACTAAACAGCTAAAATGGAGCACGGTCTCAATTGCAGGATTCCTACCTAACGACTTCTAGGGGCAACAAGAATTTGATTTTCTATATTTCACATTATTATTGACTGAATTTAAAAATTTAAAATGCAGTCAGAATCCACTCGTTAATAGGTATAATCTTACGTTAAAGGCTTAACACAATAAGTCAAATATCAAAGATAGAAAATATATAGTATGTCTTGAGGGAGCGTAACTCACTGCATGGAAATTACCCAGATTATATTGATTCAGTATTGAGAATGAGAGCACTGGGAGATTTGCAACAAGCCTTATACAGAATTTCAAATCGTTTCCAAATTTTTCACCTTGACGCCCTCACAAAATAAAGAAAGGAAAAAGTTTATCGCTTATTGCATTTTCTCTGTTCATGTAGTAAAACTTCAGCTTCAGGAATGAAGTTTTATTTCATTACTTCTTTACTACTAACTCCATTGGCGACATTTTGCAGACAGTATCCACATATACAGCTGAATATACTTACAAAATTATATCATTTACGACACATAGTTCAGGAGATATGGCGTCATATAAACATTGAGATGCGTGGAAAAGCCGGCCGGGGTGGCCGTGTGTTTCTAGGCGCTACAGTCTGGAACCGCGTGACCTCTACGGTCGCAGGTTCGAATCCTGCCTCGGGCATGGATGTGTGTGATGTCCTTAGGTTAGTTAGGTTTAAGTAGTTCTGCCCGAGGCAGGATTCGAACCTGCGACCGTAGCGGTGGCGCGGTTCCGGACTGTATCGCTTAGAACGGCCCGGCCACCTCGGCCGGCCAACGTAATAAATGCATGCGCTGATTAGCTCTCAGCTCTCAGGTGCGTTAAAGCAGTTTCGGCGCATAATAAGAACGTGAATCAAATGGTAGGGCGTGAAAGCCTCAAAATCAGCCAACATCACAGAGAAAACTGGAATCTGACGTACTAGACAGCAAGGGTCTCCTTTGTAAACGATTTTTTACGCCCCTCTAGACGAAACCTGGAATTGCTCCAAGTTGCTCCTCGTGTACTCTGCGCACAAACACATGTAAAACAGTTTACGTTCGACAAAATTTACGGGTACAGCACGTGTAGCAACAGCGAAACTGTCCTCTGCTTAATAAGACTGAGTTAATCCGTTTCTACTGGTCTGCCTGCCGACACGCCGCTAAAGCCCGAGGAAATGGGAACGGGTTCCGACATGCCGCTAAAGCACAACTAAAAGAGAATGGTTATGATCTGTGTCAGTTATTTAAATGTTTTTCTTCACTGACACCATTGTGAAATACACAGCCTGAAAAAAAAAAGCGAAGCACGCAGAAGGCATAGCCAGATGCAAATGTAACTTAGTATTAGTGCGTACCAACGGCGGATATGACAATGATTGGAGTTGCGATTTTGTACATATTCTGTCACATGTAGAACGGCCACCAGAATGTTGATCGTAGTTAGAGTTGTCACAGGCTTGGCAGGGTATAGGATTGCCGTATTGTGCACCAAGCACGTTATAAACCCTTCATATCTGCACATGCCATCCGTGAACAAGTAATGGACGCCCTGCGTCATACTCTCAGTCCGCACCATTGGTCGGAGACCAGCAGCAGTTTTTTAAGGAAGTACCGCCCTATACGGATGTTGCCGTCAACACAACACAAAATGTGGCTGCGTTTGGAACGATGCCGTGACCAGAAAACAAGAACTGCTTATTAATGGCGTCGCATTATGTTCAGCGATGAACCACAGTACTACACTACCTCGGGTGATCATTGTCGGCGAGTATGGCGGCGACCTGTGAGTAACCCCATTCTTCCAATGTTTTGGAGAGGCACGGCGGAGTTACCCCTGCAGTGATGGTATCGGGAGCTATCGGGTATAATTTCAGGACACCGCTGGTAGTGACTGAAGGATCTCTGACCGCACGACGGTACATCACAGAGATCTTGCGCCCTAACGTGTTACCTGTGGAGCGATAGTATCGTAGTGCCATTTTTCAATAGGAAAAGGCACATCCACACACATCACGAGTCTCTGTGAACAGATTGCGTGATGTTGTCGTTTTCCAGTGCCAGTAAGAACCTCACATCTGTCCCCGATAGAACGTGTTGGAGCAACTCGGACGTTAAAACAGTTGTGGGCCAGCGTGCCTCAGGAGGGCATACTACGGTCTTATGAGACCCTTCCCAATCGAAACAGAGCATGCATCCACGCCAGAAGGGGTGCAACGTCATACTGATAAGTAGGCTCATACTGCCAAATTATTTGTAAATATGACTTGGTTTTTCGTAATCACTGAAATAACATCACTTTTCCTCTCAACCCCTGAAGTTTCATTCGTTTGCTCCTCCCCTTCTGAGTGCTTCACTTTTTTCTCAGCCTGTGTAATATATACTCCACATTAGAAACCTGATTTTAATTTGATGATGATGATGATGATGATAATGTGGTCTCATACTCCGAGGAGCGTAGGGGACGATGCGGGAGACCCGCACCGCTGTACTAGGCAAGGTCCTAGTGGAGGTGGTTAGCCATTGCCTTCCTCCAACCGTAATGGGGATGAATGATGATGATGATGAAGACGACACAACAACGCCCAGTCATCACGAGGTAGGAAAAATCCCTGACCCCGCCGGGAATCGAACACGGGTCCCCTTGCGCGAGAAGCGAGAACGCTACCGCAAGACCACGAGCTGCGGACGATTTTAATTTAAAGGGAATAAAAAAAATTATACAGTGTGATTTTTCTTCACCGTGCAAAAACTCTAGAGATTGATCGATGAGAGGATACGAAACAAAAAAGGTCAAATAAACTTATGTCCGGAAATGCTTGGTTTCCACGCTGGAGACCATTCAATGTTTGCAGCAGTGTCTCGCCGTTTGTCTGAGACAGGGACCTTTCAGGAAGCAGGTAATCATGAAGGACGTACACGAAATGTTCGTACACCAGACTTGGAGGAAAATGTGATTAACACTGTGGAAGGCGACCGCCGTGTCAGTACCAGGCAGTTGGCCCACCAGTTCACGGTAAGCCAGAGGACCGTGTGGAACATTCTCTATGGCAATTGTTACTGCCCTTATCACTTACAGCGTGTGGAGGGCATGTTAGCGACATACTTTCCACATCGGGAGCAGTTTTGTCACTGGTTTCTTCACCAGGCAACCACGATTCCGTGATTTGTGTCATGTCACGAGCAGCCCACCCGCCAGTACAAAAGGAGACATGGAGTTTTGTGTGCCGGCCGGGGTGGTCGTCCGGTTCTAGGGGCTACAGTCTGGAACCGCGCGACCGCTACGGTCGCAGGTTCGAATCCTGCCTCGGGCATGGATGTGTGTGATGTCCTTAGGTTAGTTAGGTTTAATTAGTTCTAAGTTCTAGGGGACTGATGACCTCAGAAGTTAAGTCCCATAGTGCTCAGAGCCATTTGAACCATTTTGAACTCGTTGACAGCCGAAATATCAGATTATGAACTGCAAACCTACATTGCCGACAGACATCCTAGAAGAGGTCAGACATCGTGGGAACGAGACGCAGCACGTCAGAACAACTAACTGCAAAAACTTTCCCAAAGCAGCGAGGAGATGAAGTGGTTGAGAATCAGAAACGGTTTCCAGAGACTCTGACAACCATCTCCCGATCCCTACACCTTAAGTAGAACAGCAGCGCAGCTCCTGTGAATCCTGATTTGTGCCTCAGCGTGCCAGGGGCTAACTATCAAGACAAATTAAAAAAATGTCCTTCGTGCTTATACTAAGTACTACATTACTGTAGCATAGTGCGGCATGCTGTAGTGTTGTACAGAAGTGTAGTCCAAAATTACAAACTGCAAAATTTCTAATGTAACAACGAAGCATAGTACAGTAGACCAGTAGCATGTGCCTTCTGGATTCCGGGTGAACTTTTATCTTTGCATCTTATGGCCAAAGGATAGCACATTGATTTTTTAGTTATTATTTTTTTATGTAGGTGTTTCGTGCAGACTTTCCCCCCTTAATAGTTAGTTACAATGCTTGGTTAAATGCATGATGTTTATTATACTATCCCATTTGAAATTTTGTTAAAATATTACGTACTATTTTCAAGCAAATTCATGTGCAACATTTGGATTGTCCTTGTATCTAGATAACCTTCTCTGATTTATGGTCTTGAGAAAAACTGGGCTGCCGTTCCACCGCATACATTTAGACACCTCACTGAAAGCGTTCCCAGCTGAATTCAATCCGTGATACAGGCGAAGGGTTGACAAATCCCATATTAATGTCTGCTAATCAATGTCCAGATAGTTTTGATGAGATAGTGTATTCGTAGACGTCTTGTATCTTCTGACTGTTACCAGATGTCATCTAAACATGCTCACATTTTTCTATTTGTCAATTTTCAGAACGAGAAAGTGGAGGTGAAGCAGAAGTGGGCGTCCCGGCTGCTGGGCAAGCTGCGAAAGGACATCACGCAGGAGTGTCGGGAAGACTTCGTGCTCAGCATCACGGGCAAAAAGCCCGCCATGTGCGTCCTGTCCAACCCTGACCAGAAAGGCAAAATGCGCCGCATCGACTGCCTGCGACAGGCTGATAAGGTAACACACTTCTCCTAAGTAATAAAACTGTCAAGTCACTTTTCCAGCAAAAGAAAATTCCAAGTTATTTCTCAGACTTCGAGACAGAAAACTCTTTGCTGTCATACACCATAAAAAAGTCTTGTCGTTCTACCATACACATTCGGATTTCAATGAGAGACAAACTGCTAAGCTCAGATCTAATGACAGAACCCTTTCAGAGATAGACTAGTTTCAGGTGACACAAAATGACAATCGCACCAGTAAGGATGCTACGGTTGTTCCTCGGACGGGCAGTGAAGTACCGTTTTTTAGGTCAAAAATACACTTACTTAATGATGAAAACTTTATTTAGATGAAAAGACTATTAGACAGATTTCATAGTTAGTACATTCCATCACAGAATTGCTATTCTGGATTGCTTATAAAACCTTTCAACTAGTGACACAACCTCTTCAGTATAATCAGAACATAATTCTTTACATATGGGCGTCAAGAGGGATTAAACATTTCATGGCCAGGATGATCGTTGCAACAATTATCCTAACTTTCTTTCCAAATCCGTTTATCCAAAAGATTTTTGTGGTTTTCACTAGATTCATATTTACCTACACAAGGTAGTCGACATATTAAATCACCCTTGCACCACATAATAGACTAATCATAACGAAGCCTTCAGATGGAACCGATTTCGTCCTGTTACGTTGCCGGCTTATCGGCCTCAGATATTGATCTGATTGGTATTTCGTTCCTGGTATTCACCGAAACAAATCAGTGCACAAGTAAGTTAGGTTCTTTTTATAACAGTCCAAACATTTTTTATTCGAATTTGATTTTTTCATCACTCAACAATTGGGGCTCTCGTTTTGCACAAATCGCCTTCAGTAATTAATTCTTCTACAGTACAGTTACTTTCGCAGTGCCTATGTTATTGTGCACTTGATCGATATTTCCTCCTGTGCTTGCATCGAGCATTCGGGAGGACTGCGATTCAAATCCCCGTCCACACAACCAGATTTAGCTTTTCGGTACTTTCCCTAAATCGCTTGAAGCAACTGTCGGGGATGCTCGTTTTAAAAGAACATCGACGGGAAGTTAAACTCGAATCTTCCTTCTTTCATGTGTGGTCTGACCATCTTCAACAGAAGTATGGCCACATCTATTTGGATGTCAATTTGTTAACTCTCAAAATGAAGAAGCGTGCTGCACGTAAACGTTCACTCATTTGGATGAATTTCCTTTGGCGAATCGCCCAAAAATAAGTTTGATGGCCAAATATTACAGCTTATTCGTCTGAAAGGGACTCATTCGACACTATGAATTCGAGAGGCTGTATGAACAAAACTAAGTTAACTCTTGAGTCACATTACGACGCAACATGTACCAACACAACAAAAACCTAAATTTCGTATCAAGGCCATCCTGTACATAGACCGATAACGCTTCACCTTGATCTGGTACGTAAAGAAGACTCTGTTCTCAGATGCGTAGTACTTTGTTGCGTGAAGGACAAAATATTATCTAGCTGTAAAGTGGCTATGCCACAAGTTTGTTGTTAGCATAGTTTCCAAAAAGTAGGTATTAGTTGCAAATAATGCCAGCATTTAGTGATTCATCCTTCGCAAAATGCACTCAACTTCCTTGATGAGTAAGGACTAAACTCGAATCTCAGTCAGTTAACATATAATACGAGCCGATACCAGTAACTTTCCTTCTCAGTAATAATATTCTTTCCTGTAAAGCAGTGGTCGTTGTCTTAGGGTCTAATACTCTGTCAACAATTAAGACAGCCAAATCTGTAGTACTGAGGCTTATGCAGCGTGTTTGAGTAACAGGTACAAACGAAAGACGCAAGCAGAATACAGTGTATTTTAAGCGGTTACCATGGCTCCTCACACATTTTAGAATGAAGAAATGGCGGATATCCAGTTCATGTACGGACGTGGTAATAGCACTACACGGGAGGCAGCACAATTGTATTATGCAGTGTATACTCAGAGACGACAGCCAGACAGCAGTGTGTTCATTAGGTCCCATCAATGCCAGCACCACATCGATACATTTAAACCTAACATGCACTATGCAGTTAGACCATGAACAGTGTCGACATTACGAATGGAGGAGAGCATATAACAGCAACTAAACGCAGTGCCGGCCGCAAGTACCAGACGGATTGCTGCAGCAGAACGCGTCTCACCCTCCACGATTCGGCAGTTACTAAGTGAGGGACAGTTCTTCGCATATAATGTACAAAGTGTGCAAGCCCTGCTCATTCCTGACTTTCCAGCTCAGGTTGCCTTCTGAAAATGGATCCCTGCACATTGTGGGAATGATTCATAGTTCCTCATTACAGACAAAGCATGCTTCACCCGAGACCGTAATAACAACGTCTAAAACACACGTTTAGGCTTATGAGAGCCCATATATTATCATTAAGAAGGCACATCAGCGGTGATTTTCCAGTAAAGTTAGGGCAAGCGTCGTTGGTGATGGGTTGATAGCGCCACATTTCCTACCTAGTCGACTTCCTAATCGTGTGTACCTTCATTTCCTGCAACACAAGCTAATTAACTATTTGGATGATGTTTCTTATGACTAATTCTTCTACAGTACAGTTACTTTCGCAGTGCCTATATCACTGTGCACTTGATCAATATTTCCTTCTGTGGTTGCACCGAGCATTCGGGAGGACTGCTATTCAAATCCCCGTCCAAACAACCAGATTTAGATTTTCGGTACTTTCCCTAAATCGCTTAAGGCAACTGCCAGGGCGTATGTGGTACCTGCATGATGGTGTACCGGTACACTTTCATGTGGCTGTTCGGAAATACGAAGTACGAATCTTCGACAAAGTGGATAGGTCGTAGCTCTCTTATACCATTTTGAGAGGTGTCAGTACATTTGGAGCACGCATGGGAATTTTAAACTTGTAGTGGCATCGATGAGGAGATGTGCTGAAGTCTGGCTTCAAATGAACGGTGACTATGGGGAACACTTTTAATGTGTTTGCCCTCAAGTGCATGTCCGCAGTCTGGATCCTTGGGCGCTTTGTTCTAAGGTGTTCCTGTACTCAGTCGTACGAGGAGCGTTCAATAAGTAATGCAACACATTTTTTTTGGGCCATTTTCAGTTGAATGAATGCGGAACATGTAGGAGATAGTAGAATATTCCCGCTTCAACCCCTATGGTCACATGAAGATCCGGTAAGTGGCGGCGCTACAAATAGCCATCAGAACTGCGTCTGCAACGGAGGTGCGTTCCAAGCAGATAGCAGTCATAGGGAAAACCAGAGCATCGCAGATATTCATAGGCGTTTGCAGAATGTCTACGGAAACCTATCAGTGAACAAAAGCACGGTGAGTCGTTGGGGGAGGCGTCTGTCATCAGCGCAACAACGTCGCGCAAACATGTTCTATTTCCCGCGTACCGGCCGGCCGCACACAGGTGTGACTCTCACAATGTTGGAACGTGCGGACACTCTCATTCGAGGTGATCGACGGATCACAAACAAACACTTCGCTGCACAGCTGGACGTCTCTGTTGGCAGTGCTAACACACTCGTCCACCAGTTGGGGTACGCACAGGTATGTACCCACTGGACTCCTCGCCACCTAACATAATACTATAAAGAGCAACCAATTGCGCTGATCTGCTTACGCATTACAGTCCGGATCTCGTACGTTCCGACTTTCATCTGTTTGGTCCAATGAAGGATGCACTCCGCGGGAAGCAGTGCATTGATGTTGGGGAGGTTATTAATGCAGAACGACGTTGGCTCCGACGTCGACCAGTAGAGTGGTACCATGAGGGGATACAGGCGCTCCCAGTAAGCTGGCGAAAGGCCATCACATTGAACGTGGATTATGTTGAAAAATAAGGTTTTCAGGGCAGAAGTGTGGGAAATAATATGAGGTTTTGGAGTCCTGAATAAAACCAACCTGTTTATTAAACGCCTCGCGTAATACATCGTATCGGGGATTATAATTAATTGCTTCTGTCACTGTCTTCTATTCATCCCTCTCTGTGTAGGTAAACATCGCATCATTCGGCTTGAACCATTCAGCTGTACACGGAATCCTTGAGTACGCTAACTACTTGGGATGCGGGATCACATGTCTTGTAATGACTTGTCATCCCTATTGTTTGTGTATCGCTTTTACAGTGGCCGAAGCACAAATTCTGAAGAATTACAGGTTAGAGACATTCACATAAAAATTTTCAGGGCACTGCGACTCACAGTTATTGACTTAGATATGACTACAACAGAGAAAAATGTAAGGTATTTAAAATTTTTTACAACATAACTTAATGTATGCCTGTGACTTATCATTCGCGTAGAGATTTAGATTTCATTCAAGGGGCAAATGCAATACGTTACATTTCTCCGTTAACAAAAATCATTCCTCGAACTATTCATCGGTGGGACATAGCAATTTCGCTTACAGAAATTTCAGCGCTTTGTTGAAAACGTTCGTTTTTTGGATGCAAGATGAGAACAGGTCACTAGAGGAAGTTGTCATGTAAGCCACTTCTCAGTCGTCGCATAAATGTGATGATAAAATACACGAATATGGTCACAGCAAATATTACTTCTGAATTCGAAAAACCTGTGGCGTAAGCTGAAGTTATGATATTCATGTAAAGTAATTCATCACACAACTATAAACTACAATATGGAATTTAATAAGAAAAATGGCTCTGAGCACTATGGGACTTAACTTCTGAGGTCATCAGTCCCCTAGAACTTAGAACTACTTAAACCTAACTAACCTAAGGACATCACACACATCCATGCCCGAGGCAGGATTCGAACCTGCGACCGTAGCGGTCGCGCGGTTCCAGACTGTAGCGCCTAGAACCGCTCGGCCACACCGGCCGGCTTAATAAGAAAAACACACTAAGAATGCTGTGCGACAGTGATATTCTTACGTCGTACCTTCTATGTGACTAAAACACGGGCGGTTCTTCATATAGCAGAAACGCATTTTGTTGTACTAGTTACTTAAAAATTCGTATTTGTGCCGAGAGAAAAATGTAAGTGAAAGAAGAGATAATTATATAAATTATATTATTAAACAGGCTCATCTTGTTCTTCATCATATTACACTTATTCTTGTGCAGCGTTTAACTGAGCGGCACTTGAAACACATTCATATAGGTTACACCTCTTTTTCGGCTTCTTCCTCGATAAAGATGTATCTTATGCAGAAGGCTTATTCCAGATTACGGAGATGAATATAGAATTCGAATTCCAAATGTAACTCAATTTATATATTTTAAATGTTTGTGTAATGCAGACTTCGACCCGTAATTGCTGAGAACATGGCTTTAGTATATAACTACTGCAGGAAACATATTTTCCTGTTCCACACACAACGTCTCAAATTAGCGAAGAGCATATTATTGGATAAATTAAAGAAGACTTAATATTGCATCCAGGCTTTATTTTACAAAATTTTGCCGATGGAATTTGATTAATTCATTATTACCAATGGATTTCACTGCAAAGTTAAGCTCTGTAACAAGGCATTGTTTGCAGTTGAAAGTTTAGGTATATAATAACAATCATGATCTACAGCAGTCATGATTATTTTACGATTGCTCGGAGAGATTAATACAACTGTTCTACTTCGTCAGTTCCCCATTCTCAGTTATTTCTCGACAAGAATTAGTCTGCTTTCTTCGCGTTTGCGTCCGATACAGAACATTCAGAGGTTAGTGGTTCACAGATTGCTGCGATGTTATAACTAGACGGCGAAGGGGCAGGCTGATATTTCGGGTGAACTTTGTAAATGCTGTTACAGTGCTGACCTATAAGCTCACGCTCCACGCAGCGTAAGCCATCTTTCCATTTAAGGTGAGCACAATTGCTCGTCCATGCTTTGTCTACAGTGCTATGCATTACACGTAACTTGCTTTGGGTTGAACAAGAATTTGCATGTAGTGTGGTTGTCTTTTCAAATTCGTAATTGAAGCACAGCGTACTATTCGCTATAAAATATAATGTTCTGAAGTTTTGGAAACGTTTATGACGTCCACTTACAACCTGTTATTATGAAGTACCACATTTCCACAGTAATCTAACCTACATCGTTATTTGTACTGAACAATTAGCCTGTGATCCTCTTTGTCACAGCACCTAAACGTATCATTCAAAAGATGGCAATTTATCAAACGTCTCTCCAGAAGAAAAAGAAGGGATTTAAGAAACAAATATTCCTAAATATGTTGCTAAATTATCGGAAAATTACATACCGGTGTATATGATTATTGCAGTGTGCTTTTATTTTAACTACGAGCAATTATTGCAGAATCCGACAAAATATCAGAAGTCACTTTCCTCATTGAAATACTTACTTGGCTTTCAGATTTCGTCTGTATATGAGTAAGAAGTTGTAATTATATTCTAAATTACAAATTTCTTAGTATTATTTTTAGTAACAGAGTCGTATGTTCGTATTTTCGGTACACTGTAACCATACGTTATTCTTCATACAGTCCGAAATGGTTTTAACGAAAGTTATTTCATAATAGTTACTTACAAGAGGAACCGTTCATGTTTGTGCATGTATTGCAAAGAATTTCTAGACGTCATAAATGGTCACTTATGTTTTGAGAATAACTCTGTACTGAATTCTTTAGGAGTTCTCATACATTGTACTCGAAGGCCACCATTAAATAAGTTCAACTTTATATCTCAAGAATAACCAGAGGACACGCACCTGTAAAATAATCTGCGATAGAAAGACATTATAAAAACAGGTGACAACTTAACGGCCAGTACTAAGCGTGGCCGTTAGATGGGTTTCATATTCACTTCTCTAAATATCGAATTGGTCAAACGTAACCACCTAAGGCATGCTTCATGCACTCGCGTGTAGGAAGACACAGCTTCTCCTTCAGCTTATAGCTTTCATTGAGATATATCTCATGATGGTAACATTTCACTAAATCACCATAGAATATTAATTTTGTAATTTAAATTAAGTGCATTTAGAAACATATTCTTCAATGTCACAAGTCTTAATTTCTTTGGAAAGCCAACCAGCAGCCCTTGAAATAGTGACATGAGGACCTGCATGGTGATCTCACCATTGTTAACAGCTGGGGACATAAAAACTGATAAAAGCTATTAAAGTAATCAAGATATTTTTGGATGTCTTTGTTTACTGTCTTCAGTTTTGAGGGTTTGTCTTGCGTAATGTAGTGGGTCAGTTAGCTGTGGAGTTCCAACTAAGATGAAATGAACCCTGTTCAAATTCATGCCGTTGCTACAATTATTTTTGTGCCATTTAACGTGGCCTTCACTTCTGGCAAAGTTTTCTTTCTGTGGTGAATGCCAAGTTGCAACGTGCTGGGGTCGTTCAGTAAAACTGAGCTGGAAAAGGGAACTGGCCAAGTGGCAAACAGAGGTGAAAGGAAAACGCACATCACTATTATTTTTACGTTACGGTGTATATCACTGTACAATTCAAACAGTTGTAGTTGTGCAGTGCTGTACAGGGTTATTACAAATGATTGAAGCGATTTCACAGCTCTACAATAACTTTATTATTTGAGATATTTTCACAATGCTTTGCACACACATACAAAGACTCAAAAAGTTTTTTTAGGCATTCACAAATGTTCGATATGTGCCCCTTTAGTGATTCGGCAGACATCAAGCCGATAATCAAGTTCCTCCCACACTCGGCGCAGCATGTCCCCATCAATGAGTTCGAAAGCATTGTTGATGCGAGCTCGCAGTTCTGGCATGTTTCTTGGTAGAGGAGGTTTAAACACTGAATGTTTCACATAACCCCACAGAAAGAAATCGCATGGGGTTAAGTCGGGAGAGCGTGGAGGCCATGACATGAATTGTTGATCATGATCTCCACTACGACCGATCCATCGGTTTTCCAATCTCTTGTTTAAGAAATGCTTCTGCTTTAGCCTTTTCCGTAAGATTTTCCAAACCGTCGGCTGTGGTACGTTTAGCTCCCTGCTTGCTTTATTCGTCGACTTCCGCGGGCTACGCGTGAAACTTGCCCGCACGCGTTCAACCGTTTCTTCGCTCACTGCAGGCCGACCCGTTGATTTCCCCTTACAGAGGCATCCAGAAGCTTTAAACTGCGGATACCATCGCCGAATGGAGTTAGCAGTTGGTGGATCTTTGTTGAACTTCGTCCTGAAGTGTCGTTGCACTGTTATGACTGACTGATGTGAGTGCATTTCAAGCACGACATACGCTGTCTCGGCTCCTGTCACTATTTTGTCTCACTGCGCTCTCGAGCGCTCTAGCGGCAGAAACCTGAAGTGCGGATTCAGCCGAACAAAACTTTATGAGTTTTTCTACGTATCTGTAGTGCGTCGTGACCATATGCCAATGAATGGAGCTACGGTGAATTTATGAAATCGCTTCAATCATTTGTAATAGCCCTGTACTTCTTTCAGGACGAATAATAAATGCGGATCTGTAAAGGACTAGTAGATTTACTTTTATAATGATTTGCCGTTAACATTTCTGGAACCAGTAAACTCCGATGACGGAACCCAGCCTCTCAAAAAACACAAGGAAGTAAGCAACCAAAACCGACCTGTGGTCTGCAAAGGAAATTTAGCATTTTCTGCTTATCATCATTCATTTTCAACTGTTACTGCCTTATTCGAAGCAAAAACAGCACAGATTTTATTTCTGTGTAGCCTTTATGTTTTTCCACATTTCATTTCCTAACATTATGAACGGGGAAGACCCTTATAGGTCTATCGACTTCTTTTGGGAGTGGCTCGAGTGGGGCCCATTTGGGATTATGCTAAGGGTATTTTCTGTTCCAGTATATACCTTATAACCATCAGGAACCTGCCAAAAAATCAGCTTAGTACCAAAGGATTTGACTTACATTTTGTCAGCGTCTCATGGGCTGATTCACCTTATTACCAGAGAACAGTCACTGCACATTTTTAATTCGCTTCTTGAGCTTGCAGAAGGGGAGTTCATAGTCCGAATAATTAATATACTGGAAGGCGAAACAGAATGAATGTTACTTTGTTTTTAATGCTGAACAGCTATACGATACCTACAAACGCTTTTCTTATTACCAGCGTTAGCCATATAATTTTATTTCAAAAACCATGTTTCGCAGCCATATAAGAAGGAAAATGTGCGACGTGTGAAGATTACGCAAGGCGATTTCTAAAGAGCAGCGCCACCTTGTAACCTTTACGCACACGCGCGCATTCTCGGAGACGAACTGCAGAGAAAATTTGTGACAGCCACTTTCGCCGTGGCGTCACCCCGCGATAGCGAGAAGGCCTTATTGCCTACCGCTGCTGCAGCGTGCCTCTTCACGCTTCTTAATTGTGGGGAATACGTTTTATTACTGACCCAGCCTTATGTTGCGAGCCGAGCCTCCTCGTAGGGGACGCCGCCCGGTTCTGTTGACACACTTTCTGGTACAACACATGTACCTATCACGCGCGTCTCCTGTCCCTACGTAATGGGTCATACATCACTCGTGGTGCTGAGCACCAGGAAAATGGCGATTCAATAATCGGATAATTTACTTTTCGATTTATGGCACGCTTAAACTCATTTCCTTCTTCTCAGCGTAGTATAGAGGATTGTGTGTTAGTGTTTGCCTACGCTGTCACTTCACATAATTACGACCATCTGTTAATGTACAGAGCTCACACAAGAGCTAGATGATCTGGAAGTGACGCAGTCACGTGCTCATAGGCCTCCACGTGTGTTTCGAGCAAGGTCGTGCGCGATGTTTTCAAAACTTTTGAGGAGTGCAATGCGGGGGATTCATACTGCATATACTAATATCGAGACCATCTCAGCGATGTTCAGCTGTGTTGATTCCAGATTATTTGAGGCTAACGAGACTCTTCAAAGCATCAGTCCCCGTCTGTGCACGTAAACAAAATACACAGAGCACGGCGATGTAAAAATGCATTATAAACAAAACTATTCTACAGATGAAGTTGACACTTGCCTTACATTATTACATAACGTGTACCAACGAAACAAAAACAAAATTTCATTGATAGTGACGTCAGCTCCGTGCCAAGCAGAGAACTTTTTACATTTATCTCGTAGTGTTGTAATAGACCCGTTTAGTCAACATGACAGTGGAAGAAAGGCGCTATTTTTCTCGTGAAACGATGTTTAATGAATTCATGCAATACTAACTGTCCAATAAGCCTCCATTTTCTGTTTAATATTTTGTATACGACAATCTGAGTAGATAAGGGATATTAGAGTGTACGCAGAGGCCTCAGGTGAACTGTTTTCCCTCTCTTTATTCGCGAATGTCATATGAAGGAGATCTATAAACTGTATATAATATCTATGTGGCTGTAGATACATAGAATGGTCCTGCATTTGGTGAAAAGCTGTAAGAGCGATTTCATACTTAGTTTTTCAATCATACGTTCAAATGAACCCTACCTTGTACTGTGCCTTGATTCCATAAAACACTGTGCACACCCTAAGGATAGAATGGCGATTAATAGAGAGTTTTACACTGCTTGACACGTAAAGCTGTTGAAACCGTCTTCTGAGAACACAATATCACTTAGCAATAGTCAAGCACCACCCATCGGCTACAGAATGCCCTGGGTATCATTAGACACCTTCTAAAATGATTATCATTATAAAAGAAAGACGCTAAAACAGTTCCGACTGCCGAGACATTATTCGCTTGATAATTTCCCTGGATAACGACTGACTGTGGCTAATTCAGAACCTCGTTCTTGCACATGACTTGATGACACGTTTTTTATACTGTCCAGACTGTTCACGTTGTGTAACAACGTCATAATTTAACGTTCGTGACATACACAAACTCAATAAAAACCGCGAATCATCCTTCATATGGTCAGGGACAACCTCCTAACATGGTGTGTGTGTGGCTTACACCGACGATATGTGGCAAGGCACAGACTGTCGTTCGGGAAACTAATACACATTACAGAGTATTTGATGAAATACACAAACGTAGTGAGGGTTCCGGGAGAGTTCAAGGCAGGCAGACGTCGTCGGAAACTAACTAAAGGCAGACTGACGTCGGCTGGAGACAGACAAGTGTTTTTGGATCGTTTTTAATGGTTCAATAGGCTCTGAGCACTATGGGACTTAACATCTGAGATCATCAATCCCCTAGACTTAGAACTACTTAAACCTAAGGACATCATACACATCCATGCCGGATGCAGGATTCGAACCTGCGACCGTAGCAAATGGTTCAAATGGCTCTAAGCACTATAGGACTTAACATCTGAGGACATCAGTCCCCTAGACTTGGAACTACTTGAACCTAACTAACCTAAGTACATCGCACACATCCATGCCCGAGGTTGGATTCGAACGTGCGACCGTAGCAGCAGTGCTGTTCTGGAATGAAGCGCCTAGAACCGCTCGGCCACAGCGGCCGGCGATCGTCTTTAATCACGGTACATAGAAGTGGTTTAGTATATAATGATAGCATATTTCTTAGACTGTGTGCATACAGTTCTCTTACTTGCATAATGAATTGTATTATTAGAAAGCTATATCGTAATCCGTGAGGACTTACAGGACAATCAGTACAAGTTTCAGCGACTGGCAGCTAAACCAAAATGATAACTCTCGAATGTCAGTTATGATGTTTGTGACCGGAGTTGATACTACGTGGCGTAGAACACTACAGATATTGAATAAATGAATTAAACATCAATATATTTATTTACATCAAGTTCATAGTAAAATATGTTATATATAACTTAGATTTCTTGATTGTCTGTTCCACACTGGTTCTCATATATCAATCACTGATTTTTCTGCACGTTAATGTTGATCACTTGCTAGCAGGTTCTGTCATTGAATATGAAAAACGTCGTGCTAGTACATAGTTATCTCACAGCAAGTCTTCCGAGATCTGGGGGCAGCACGGTGTGCAGCGTCCTGAAAGTATGCAAGGACGGATAAATTTCCATGCAGTGCATAGGGCGAAGACGACTTCCTAGCGCCACCCACAGGAATACGGCTAGCCCTAGAGAGGGTGTGGTTCGCGCTGGCGGCCAGTTTAAATGGATCTTCTTCGGTGAACGCGCGGTGCACCATGTACTGTACACAAAAACACTGTCGATACTGCAAATTACCAAAACAAAAACAAAAAATCAGAATCTTCGAACTCTTCAATATTGACTCTCGTTGCTCAGATATCCAGATGCAAGAACTATTAACTGCGATAGTAGATGAAGGAACCATGTCATTTTTACTGTATGTTAGACAAATTCCAAGGCACTGTATATCTGGAGAATTCTGAAAAGTAGTAGACTGCACATCACTTATGGAAAAATTATGTCCATGAAGCAGAGTAATATCAACTTTTCTAGAGATTATTGTCAGAGTGCAGTTACTGAAACAAAAGGGTAAAGTGAAAATGTTCAAAGATAAGTTACGTCATTCTTGATGGGACAGTTTTGAATAGGACTACAGCAGTATAGAGATAATGAGTAAACTCTAAAAGTGCAGTTTGAGTTTCCTCTACAAAGGCAAAGCTCCTTTCGGAGTGGGCTATTCTCCAAGAATATGTGAAGATATCCTCAAAGTATAAGACCTGATAATTACGTTCCGCAAACCCATGTTAGATGGATTAGGATTATAAAAGAAGAACTTACTGGTATAGATTAATGTTTCGACCCTGCTACGTGAGACAAAGAGGAAAATTAGAGTTAACGTCTTATCGACTTCAAGATCATTAAAGACGGAGAAATAACTTAGCTGGAGGAGGATGGAGGAAGGAATGAGTCGGTTCTTTTCCAAAGGAACAATCCTATTATTTACCTGAAGCATTTTAAGAAATCTGCAGAAAGCCTGATTGTACGGCCAGGCGGGCTGTGAGACACATAGGTGAAGTATAACTCGGGAGATGCACGCGACGACTTAACAACCGACGGTCTGATGCTCCGACCAGACTGAACAAGGTTTCTCACATAAGCCTACGTAAATTGTGGCTGGTTACCAATCTCTTCCTCAGGAATGCAATACACAAGTAGTTAAAACACGAAAACAAAAGAACAAAATTTACGTCGTTGTCAATAGGTAAAATATACTACTCGCCTCTACAGTAGGTTTCTGTGTTTTATGGAGTATTAAAATATTGTGTTACTAATTTCGTCTTTGCATATAGGACGTGAAACACTCTAAGATGAAAGATACTTCTAAGTAGTAAGTATGCGTTTTACATCGTTACGTTCGAAAGTCGCCACGGAAGGCTGAAATGATCCTTTGTAAAACGCAGGTTTTCCGTTTGTGAACATACACCTGAGCATTGTACAGAATAAAAGGGCAGAAAATTTTCGAGGCGAGGAAACAAAATAGAAAAGAGCCGTCTTCTATTAGTACACATTGCTGCAGTGATTTCTATGGCATACCATAAGCACCAAAAATAATACAGAATTTTAAATGCACATACACGATCGCGCACTGAAAGCAACGCCTCCGAATTTGTGTGAAAACTCATAAGGATTTTTAAATAAAACAAACTTTGTTAATATTCTACATTTTCATTCTTCAAGCCTACATATTTATTCCTCAACAGTCACCCTGGCGACAAACGCACTTCTCCCAACGAGAGACCAATATTCCACAGAATGTTTGGCTTTGTTGACGGAGCCACAAACTCAGCTCTGCTTTCATCCCTTCATCACTATCAAACTAAAGTCGTAAAATGTGTTCTTTAATTTTCGGGAACAGATGAAAATCTGATGGGGCCAAGTCGGTACTGTATGGAGGATTTGTCGTGATGCAGGAGAGGGAGCTCCATGTGTGGACGAACTCTTCAAATTGGTGATTTCAGTTTTCTGAAGGATTACAGCACGCTGTTTCTCACGCACCAACATAGTTACGTTAAGCATTGCCGTGTTATACGCGACAATTTCGAGCACTCTAGCGGCAGAGGGTTGCAACTTGCCTCAGTTAAGCGGTAAAGTCGACCAAGTAATTCTAGACATCTAATATCTCAACCGATGTTGAGAACAGAATAAAAATTCCGAGGCATTACTTTTCAGCGCGCCCTCGGAGTTGTGCGTACTGAACATATGGGCCGAATTCGCATAGTTTTAAGCTCTATACGCACTGGTGGGAGGCAATTTGTGTACAGAACTGCGGACGGGGCACATAGCAAAAATGAAGAAACAAAATTGATTAGGATCGTCGGGCAATGCTTATATATTCAGCAAAGTCTAACTACTCTGATTTGCTCATTTTACAGAGCAGACACAAGTGAAGAATTTGAAGAGTAGTTAGATTTCATTGTGGAGTAGAACAGATACGTGTCGATTATAAGTTGTTGAATGTATGTGTTGTGGGCTAACCAAGACAGAATTTACAGTTGCGTGCTGAGTAAATAACAACATTCCATTTTTGTGAAACAAAAATTGTATCCGAGATCGCTAACGCACTTTTATACGATGGCGGTTGCCTCAGAGATGACCTATTCGATTCAGGTGTTGGAAGAAAATTCCGTTCTTAATTATTTGGCCGGTAAGGGTACGAGAAGTGGCGACGGATAGTTACTGATCACAAGATTTTCCGCCAATACCCTGCATTGCATTCCAAATCTTTCAGCAGGAGCACATGGAGTGCACGTATGTGGCACTGTTGATGGAGATCCGTCCGTCTGATGAGGACGTTAAGCTCGGCGGTTCGCTCTTTGCTATTCGAGAGGCACCAGGTTTCACCGTCTCCCACCTTTCATTGTAGGATAATGGGCAGTGGGGATGATGGGCAAGAGATTCTACATCAGTAATGTGTAGGCAAGTTGAGAATTTCGGTCTGATGGGAGGGGTGCTAGGATAGTCCGTGCAGTTGAGCTGACAACGGTGGCCGGATAGCGCAGTGGTTAGCACATCTGCCTCGTAAGCGAGAGTTTAGAGTTCGAGTCCCAGTCCACTACAAATTTTTAACATTCCCCATTGATTTAAATCAATGCTCACTGGCAGCTAATGTCATTAATTCTTTTGTGTCTTGATTCACGGTGCACGATCCAAATGGTGTATATTTTTTTGGACATCTCCGATAGAACACCCACCACATATTTCATTGTAGCAAAAAGAAGTGAAACAGTCATCAATCCTTTGACTGTTTTGAACACCACAGTGCTGGTCCTGTTGGAGGTGGTGTGACGTTGCCCCACTCCGAGGTCTGAGCTGACTTACCCAGCCAGTTATAGGGGGTCCTACAGTTCAACGTGTACTCCGAACCACGGTTTAAATCACCATTTTCCCCATCAACAAACATTGACAGAGGGGGAAAGAGATGGTAACGGATAAAAATTCAGGGGTCGATCCCGAGCCCTTTTGATTTGTAGCCTCGCACTTTACCACTTTTCTTTATTTTTCTTGCTTTCGATAAGTCTCTTCGTCGTTTATTCGTCAATGGTTCTGTGCGGAAGTCGCGTGACATCGTTCAGATTCCATCGACGAGAACTTCACTTAGCATTCTTTTTTTTTTTTTGCCGCAGGTTGTCTGTTTCCCTGACCGAACAAGTTTAGCCACCGTGCCAGCCCACAGCACTACACTACACCACTACACACGTTCATCCATTACAGTCGCCTACATTCAGACTCCATATTTACAATGGTACCCCACCGTATCCAAAATAACCCCTCTGGACCTCCCAACCAAACAGAAAAATCGAATTTCCTTTTCTATCATACACTAGTTACCGTTTCGCCTTAGATTAGAATAACGACGTGATGACAGGAAACACAGCCGGTCACTGGAAATCAATTACGCTAAGTCCTGAATATGGTAGTGTTTATCACAAATGGTTTAAATGGCTCTGAGCGCTATGTTACTTAACTACTGAGGTCATCAGTCCCCTAGATGGTAGAACTACTTAAACCTAACGAACCGGTCTTAGGCGCTGCAGTCACGGACTGTGCGGCTGGTCCCGGCGGAGGTTCGAGTCCTCCCTCGGGCATGGATGTGTGTGTTTGTCCTTAGGATAATTTAGGTTAAGTAGTGTGTAAGCATAGGGACTGATGACCTTAGCAGTTGAGTCCCATAAGGTTTCACACACATTTGAACATTTTTTGAACCTAACGAACATAAGGACCACATACACATCCATGCCCGAGGCAGGATTCGAATCTGCGACCGTAGCGGTCGCGCGGTTCAAGACTGTAGCGCCTAGAACCGCTCGGCCACCCTGACCGGCCAGTGTTTATCACATTTGGACCCTCGAAAACGGGGATGATGTCAGGAAAGTGGGTAAAAGGGCGATGAATTTACAGCAACTAGAACATATACTAAATTTTACAGTCAGTATCGCCGCTGCGTGTCTGTTGTGAGATGATATGAGGTGAGGTAAATAAATCGGCTACTGGATATCCACATACCGCACGGTGGTTTGCAGAGTCACAACACAGATTTAGATGTGTACCTGTCACAGATCGCTTCGGTGCCCA
Source organism: Schistocerca americana (assembly GCF_021461395.2). Classification (NCBI taxonomy): domain Eukaryota; kingdom Metazoa; phylum Arthropoda; class Insecta; order Orthoptera; family Acrididae; genus Schistocerca; species Schistocerca americana. The sequence continues at coordinate 270,064,454 of NC_060130.1, read as the reverse complement.
AGACTGTGGTAGAGTAGCACGACCGGCTACGCGTCCCGTTAGAGAAGCAAGAGTCGGTTTGGCCTGTGGTACAGTGAGGCGCGCGACCTCCGCCGCCACCACGCCCTGCAAGGTGAAGGCTGCTGCTGCCGCCTCCTGCTCCTCACGGCCACCCGCCTCACACACCACACACGCGCTCATTTGCTTACACACTGTCGCCACCGCTGCCTCGCTGCGCCTCACAATCACCTACGAGGCCTACACCTCCACACGAGATACTTCTGTGTGGACCAGCTGAAAATATCGACGACTTATTTTGAAGAGCGTTTTTTAGATTGACGTGCACCCACATTCTCACCTAATCACATTTTATATCAGTATGTACGGCTAGTTCACATAAGCTCGTAGCGTTTTTCCATACGTTTAGTGAACACAACAGACACACATAATAGAGACTTTAGTCATTAGTAATATACAGGGTGTCCGAAAAGTCTTTCCCTGATTACATAAATTGATAACTCAGGCTAGAAGTAAGATACAAATATGAAACTGGTGTCTAATTGTTTACAAACTATCAAAGTTTTTTTCACACATCAGTAAACTTCCACTTCCATTGTTGCCCAATGACAGTACACGTCGATATGACTTTGCGGTCGAAATGCTTTCACCTATTGAGGACGATGATAGTTATCTCAGACGAATTGCCTTTTCCGACGAAGCGCCCTTTTTTGTCAGTCGAGTAGTGAATCGACATAATGTGCGCATTTGTGGTTCACAACCCCCTGGCGAGGTCATGGAGTGGACCACAGGCAGTACAAAGGTGAATGTTTGGTGCGCGCTATTGCACGATCGAATTATCGGGCCATTCTTCTTCGCTGAAGCTACCATCACATCTGCAGTGTATCTGGACATGTTGCAACTGTATGCTGTTCCTCAGCTGCTTCAGTATCACCCCGATGTCTTGTTTCAGCAAGACGGTGCACCGCCTCATTGGGATTTGGGCGTCCGTACCTATCTCGATATGACCTTTCCTGGGCGATGGATTGGTCGTGATGGGCCAACGGTTTGCCCTCCACGCTCTCCTGACGTAACCCCAGTAGACTTCTTTTTATGGGGTTATGTCAAGGACGAGGTCTACCGAACACGTGTACCAGATCTTGAAACCCTGCGGCAACGGATAACCACAGTCGTTGAATCGACCCGTCAAGTGATGCTGGCTAATGTGTGGAAGGAAATTGAATATCGCCTAGATATGCTACGTGCTACCAACGGCACTCATGTGGAAGTTTACTGATGTGTGAAAAAAACTTTGATAGTTTGTAAGCAATTAGACACCAGTTTCATATTTGTATCTTACTTCTAGCCTGAGTTATCAATTTATGTAATCAGGGAAAGATTTTTCGGACACCCTGTATTCTCCTACATTACTTACAACAGTCTGCCAACGCTGGGTAACTTTTCGATTCCGTGACTGTAGACATCAAGTCCTTTGGAGGCGAAGAACTTGTCGAGGCATGGTCGGGGCGCATTTTCATCCGGGAAGGAAGATTATACGATGGAGAGCGGAAAAGGAGAAAATCTGAAGGCGCATGATCAGCTGAATTAGGTGGGTGCGGGATGACGTCCCAACCCAACTCCAGTATAGCGTTATTAGTCAGTTCAGCAGAATGCGGGTGAGCGTTATCGTGGAGTAACATTATTTCACGCAGTCTTCCTGGTAGTCGTTCTCGGGCTGCGTTTGCAAGACGCCTAAGCTGTTCACAATAAATGTGAGCAGTGATGGTTACACCCCGGGGAACCAGTTCGTAGTACACCACACCGTCGCTTTTCCACCAGATGCACAACATTATCTTTCGTGTACGTGCGAAGGTCTTTGTACTGGGAGTTCTGCTTTTTTGGGCTCAAGCGTTCCTTACGTTAGCATAAAGACACCATTTCTCGTCACTAGTAACGTACAGGATAAGAACGTTCGGTGTTATTCACGAGCCTGTTGATGACGTGTAAGTAGAGATGCACATATGGCCACACGCTGACTTTTGCGATTTTGGCTTAGAGCATGCGGTACACATACGCCCGATTTTTTAACCTTCCCTATTGCGTGTAAATGTTGCACATTTGCCCGTTCTCGAGTATACTGACGTCTGATCATTGTGGACTGATGCGTTTAAACAACCGTCACCAGACACCGAAGGTCTTCCTGAGCGTGGAGAGTCACTAATGTCAAAACGATCCTCCTGAAAACGAAAAAACCATTTCCTGCCGTGCTCTGTCCAGTGGCATTATCCCCATACACGACGCAAATGTTTCTGGATGTCTCTCCTGTTCCGATTTCTCCGCTGAGAACTCCATTTTCTAGCGTCCACAGCTCCACTCACTATCTCCAAATGACAACATGAAAATATGTAAACTCACATAGCAACCGTGAACAACAAATAAAAAACGACTGTCGATAAATAAACCTATAGCAGCCGGAATACTAACATGCAAAAAAAAAGCCGCTACGAACTTCTGTACCAATCCAATACTTTGAATAACATTTTCGCACAGTTTCGTTTCAGATCCCGAAGGACGATTTGGGGAGAAAAATCCACAGCTTATATAACACCTTATTTGCTTTTAAAACAAGAGAATGCTACGAATTTCTTAAGAAGTGAAAGAATGTGGAAATCTGCGGGTGCTAATACTGTTGAATAGGGTGGGTGCTCCAACAATTCGTACTCATAACCCCACATTTTCGCGTCGTCAAAACACGTTTGTCCCGAACGAACGCTTTTCCCCCTTCTCAAATCCCGGCCTCTTTCCGTGTGTTTTGTTACACAATTTGTCCTGAACAGTTGTCCGTATTCACCTTTTACTATTTTATCCTTTTCGAGAAAATCAGGAAGAGGAATACTTTTTGCATCCCAGGAAACGTCGGCTCTAACCTGTCTTGTAGATGCAACAGACTTCACTATTACTGATGCAGAGCCATCGGGTTTCAGTCACTGTTTTGACTGCTGTTTCGTTTCTGGAGTGAAGCTGTGGCCGTACAACATATCCATAGCCGTTGCATTGATTTTAAAACGATTCAAACATAGCTGGAAACTTTTTTCACATTCAATTTTGCTGAAAATACAACAAACGCGATACCCATCTTGCACAAAGCTTCTTAACAATTTCTTATTTGTTAAAATTCAGCGTTACATTTGTTTTCCTGAAGTCATTTCTTTCAAACTACTTAAGTCGACAACCGACCAATATCATATTATGCAATTTTTCGAAGTTTTCATTTTCCGCTGGAATTTTTGGAGTGTCTTTCACATGCGTAATCTTCAAGAGGAGTACAGCGTATTTCAATCCAGCCAGTGTTTTCATAACTGTTGAACATAACAGGCCACATGTCTTATTATCTTTCATAAAATTTAAATGAAAATTCCTTTGGCGATAATACGTCCAAAACTAAGAATTTAATGAAGGCACTGCTTTCAAGTTTACCAAATTGAGCGAAACACACAAAACAGTATTTTAAAAAGCAGTGTAAACAACGATATTCCGCTGATTGAATTGACATTTGATTTTCATTTTTGCGCAATATGTACAGACGTAACAAAAACAATTTTTTAATTGAAATAATCGCCATTTGTAGTGGAAGCTAATAAATTTCGCACGTTGTCCCATTGTACTTCGACCTCAGGGATATCATACCGCTGATACACTGCTTTCGAAAACGACAGGAACACAGCTACATGGAAGCCACAGATTGCTACCATTCAAAAGAAAATTGATAGAAAAGTCATTATTTAGTATCCATCGATTCGAAGCCATTCACAAGAGAAATATCGCAGTTCTAACATACACTATCTGATCAAAAGTATCCGGACACTACTATGTAATACGGAATTCACCGCTAGTTGTCACGACCCGCGGATCTGCCAGTGTAAAAGGATTCCAGAAAATGTACTCGCAGTTTCGAATATGAACTACAGTATCTTTGGCTGTATACTAGAATAACGACAACGAAAATTTGGGCCGGACAGAACTCGAACCCGAATTTTGCGTTTTACTCGTGTGGTCGCCCTAACCGCTTCGGCTATCCGTGCATGAAACACGGCCAGACCTAAACTTCTATATGTTGTCGTCCTTGTGTCGCAATCTGTGTTCGTACGTTCCGTATATTCCCGTCCAACGAGGGAGTCGATGGCCTGGTATTGCCGAATAAATACGAAATAGTACTTCCTGTGTTATTAAGAAATGTGATACAATGTAACTTCGGATACTTGAAATGTTGTAAAGAGCGACGCCACTCGAAAATGGATGACTGGAAGCGCCTGATTTGAAGTGATGAATCACGCTGTGCCCTTTGGCAAGGGCCTGGATCTGGGGAATGGCTATGTAACATTACCTGCCATCATTTGTAGTTCCAATAGTGAATTGCGGAGGACATGGTGTTGCGCTAGAGGTGTATCTTTCGTAGTAAGGGTGTGTTTCTCCTATTACGCTTAAGAAAATACTAACTACAGAAAGACATGAACATATTTTACAGCACTGTGTATGGCGTACGGTAGAGGAACAGGTCGGAGACGATGACTGTATCTATCAGCATGACAATGCAGCCGGCACGGTAGCTCAGCGTGTTCGGTCAGAGAGCTGGTTGGCCTCTGTAGTAAAAAACTGAGTGGAAGGATCAACAACGAACTTCAACGGATGTCATGTGTTCGTCCACAACGATCAACCACGAAAAAACAAAAATGTGGTTAGCGCCACAGAATGTCAATCCTAAGGGCCCGGGGGGGCGGGTTCCATTCCCAGCTGGGTCGGAGATTTTCTCCGCTCAAGGACTGGTTGTTGTGTTGTCCTAATCACCATCATTTCATCCCCATCAACGCGCAAGTCGCCAAAGTGGCGTCAAATCTAGAGACTTGCACCTGGCGAACGGTCTACCCGACGGGAGGCCCTAGTCACACGACATTTACATTGTTGCATCCTTTCATAAAGCAGCATGTGTGAAACAATGGTTTGTGAACAATAAAGTTATGAAATGAACTGGCCTGTCCACAGTCCCGACCTAAATCCAATGGAATACCCTTGAGATCAGTCAGACAGTTTACGTGGCTCCAGACTCCAGTGTCGAACATCACATCAAGCTGTCGTAAAGGTGAAGGTTGCAGAGACTCCATATTAATGTCCACTAATCTCTGTCGTGATGCTTTGATCACACACGGTATGTAGAGCCCAATAGGTCTGTAAGTGCTAGATCGTTCCAATATCTTATATAATAATTCCAAACCAGGTTGTATGCCTATGCTCTGTTACGGTAGCTCTCCTTTCGAGTGGCTTTGAAACTTTCGTAAATGGATTTAGCTAGGTAGCAATAAAGTCTTATTAACTCTACCTACGTAAGGCTGCCATCCGAAAACCTTGCATTCTTCCGTAAGTTAAGGAAAGAAATTCATTGGAAACAGAGCTTTACCTGAGTTGGTTCTAATCGGTTAAATCTATAGATTATCACGCCATTAGCTTGAAGTGATTCACGATAACCACACAAAAACTAAATCGTAGTTACCGGACGGGAATTTTAACCCGTTTGTTTCAGAATATCATTGCAACCATGTCCTCCTGAAGATGAGGCCATTGCCTTAAACGCTACACAAACTCATTCAGGGTTCAACCGAAGGAAAACGGTTACTTTGCGGAAACAATCCCCCTACTTTGTTTTTCATAGGCGATTTTATGAAGTATCTGTGTTAAAGTCTCCCTCCGCCTTGATGTCCCTCTGGCCTGGGGTAACGCAACTTACTTGCCCTTCAGCGTCACGATTCCAGCAGTTGACATATAGCAAAACATAACATTGGTAGACAGTGAACGCAGAGGGATACACTCCGATATGATAATTTGACATCAAAATAGAAACAGATTCCACACTTGTAACTGAAGTGCAAATTCTGTCGTTAGTTGCCAGTACACAGCAACACTGGCATCTTCAACCCTGCACATGCATTGAACTAAATGCTTAACATCTTTGAAATGGAAGCGTTTCCTTTCAAAAACACTGCTACGCTCTTTTGGGCAGGACAAATTTTGTGTCAAGATTATACAGATAACATTTCTTAGATTTGTTACATTAAGTAAATTAGTTTTACTATTATTTCTTACGCTGAAGTCTAACTAGACTGCTGAAAATTTCAGCAGCACCTCCGAACATAAAAAAGACGTTGCAATGAAACTTCTGTAGATTTCTTGTTTCCCCAAATAAACAATTTAGGTTTACGTGGCTTTCTTTCTGTCCTATACGCACTGCTGCTTTACCTGCAACATATATTTACCTAACTGCACCCTCACGTAATCCCCGGATCTAGATTCACTGATATGAAACTGTCATAATTTTACTCTCCAGTTTGGAACTTTGACTGTGTTGTGAAAACAGTCTACACAGCTGATCGTGAAGCTTTCCCATCAGGTAAATTTCACTGTTTTACCGTCGTCAAGAACTTGACTCACAGCAAGTGACGGGCAAGGAAATGTGGCAAAAAGCTATCGTTTACAAACTCAATAAATAATTTCTCAAACAATGAACATAGTTTGTACGATTCTATAGCAGTTTTTGAAGCGTTATCAGAGGAACACCTTAGTGGAAATGTTCTCAGAAAATACAGTTGGCGACAGTAATTTACTGGTGAAATTCTTCGAAGCAGTGTGCTTCTCGACAGACACTGCACGGAAGAGGCTCGCGCGAGCCGTCATTGTGAATTGTCGCAGTGCAGATTGGCTGAATGGGCGTTAAGAAAAGCGGCCCTCTTCGTGACTAGACTCTGGCATCGCCTCAATGATCCACAGCTCCCTGTTTACTGCTTCTTTGCTCATCTTCGCGCGACTTGATATTTTCTTCTCACTGTTTCGAATAATTTTCACGCTAGTTCTTAACTGAGCCCATATTTGGCTCTGTTCTGATTGTTCCAGCGGACGTCTTCACATAGTTATTCTTTAACTTAGCACTGCTACTATTCTCAGCTACATTGACTCGGTAGTTTTTTCGCTATAGCTTGCATTATGTTGGGGATCAGAAGTTTGCAATTTCTTTTTCTGTTCACTGATGCGAGAAAAGACAATTCCTGGTTAACCATAGTTCAAAGGAAAGTATAGGAAATAGCTTTATGCTTATATCACAGAGTGGAAATTAATTGTTATAAAACTTCTAAGATACTTCGAGAGAAGTGGTACGGATGCATTTTCATCGTGTTACCAGTGCCCATGAACAAACAGGTGTTCTAAGACTAATGTTTCACATGTGTGCGTTTAAGGGAAGACGGTAGTGGCATATTAGTGCAGAGATAACAAACACTTCTTGGGTCTGGAACGGAATCGCAGAAACCAGATGTTACACAAAACTCACGATCCGTCCGTAAGGTTCACATTATCGACGAGAGGTCAAGACCTAACACAAGAAGGACGTAGTTACGTCAAAATTGTCATTTTTATTCTGACTTCGTATTCTTTCCGTTATAGCATGTGCTTATAATCGTCACTTTTATGTTAGAAATTTCAGATTACATATTTTCATTTGTTTCCTCACGTTGTAATATTTGTCACCTTCTTGCTCACTGCACTAAAAATTTACTTCATCAACGATGCAATCATTTTCTTCTTCATCACTTTTTATCGCTGAGGCACAAACGGATCATTAGAGATGGCGCATTGGTTCAGTTTACGAAGACGGAGAACGGATCCATTAGTCCAAGAAATATTGCCAACATACTGTGGTTTAAGAAAACCACAGCAAAACCGAATGATAACGTCTGGACTGGGATTTGAATTAAGGTCTTAGATGTTACGCGGCAGCTGTTGCACCTCTAATATGGACAACGGCTCTCTTATATTGGGTTGGTGTGTAAGTTCGTAGCGTTTATGCGTAAGCTTAATAAACATAATAGATACCCATAACAGAAATTTTAGTCTTCAATAATATATCCTCCTTCACTATTTACAACAGTCTGCCCACGGTGGGGTAAGTTTTCGATACCGAGACTGCAGAAATCACGTGGTTTCGGGGCGAGAAGTTGTCGAGCCATGTTCGGAGGACATTTTCATCCGGAAAGGATGCTCCTTGCAGCAGGAGCTACTGTATTTGTATGTGCCCATGACGACACCGCTGGTGAAGTTGCCAGATTTGTTGGGGGATCAACGGAACAGTCCGACATGTCTGTAAACAGTGGTGTACCACTTGCAACTATGTCAACCTGTGTAAGAACAGTGGTCGTAGAGCGATCCTAACAGACGGGAACCAGAGCCGAGTGTCACGTCTCGTCAGGGACAATCGGTTTCAGTTCCGATATGAATTGCTGCGGTCAGTGAATGTACGTACACCATGTGATCAGAAGTATCCGGACACCCCCAAAACCATACGTTTCTCATACTAGGTGCATTATGTTGCCACCTACTGCCAGGTATTCCATATCAGCTACCTCAGAAGTCATTAGACATCGTGGGACATTGCACGATTGAACAGTGGAAAAACGTTGTGTGGAGTGACGGATCACGGTACACAATGTGGCGATCCGATGGCAGGGTGTGAATATGGCGAATGCCCGGTGAATATCATGTGCCTGCGCGTGTAGTGCCAACATAAAATTTGGAGGTGGCTGTGTTATGTTGTGGTCGTGTTTTCCTTGGAGGGGCTTGCAGTCCTTGTTGTTTTGCGTGGCACTATCACAGCACAGGCCTACATTGATGTTTTAAGCACCTTCTTGGTTCCCACTGTTGAAGAGCGATTCGGGGATGGGAACTCCATCTTTCAACACGATCGAGCACCTGTTCATAATGCACGGCCTGTGGCGGAGTGGTTACACGACAATAACAACCCAGTAATGGTCTGGCCTGCACAGAACCCTGACCTGATTCCTACAGAACACCTTTGGGATGTTTTGGAACGCCGACTTCGTGCCAGGCCTCACCGACCGACATCGATACCTCTCCTCAGTGCAACAATCCGTGTAGAATGGGCTGCTATTTCCCAAGAAAACTTCCAGCACCTGACTTAACGTATGCCTGCGAGAGTGGAAGCTGTCATCAAGGCTATGGGTGGGCCAACACCATATTGCATTCCAGCATTACCGATGGAGGGTGCCACGAACTTTTAAGTCATTTTCAGCCAGGTGTCCGGATACGTCTGATCACATAGTGTAACTCTCAATCAGTTTTAGAAAGAACATTGCGTAGAGAACTGCATGCAATGGACTTATAGAGTCTGGTCCCTCGAAAAGGCCGTTGATCACCGCGACACTTCAAAGTTGCACGTCTTTAATGAACCAAACAGCACATAAAGCGGACCGTAGCTAACTAAAGGCTCGTAATGCTGTCCGACAATTTGTGAGTTGGCATATTTTCAAGTGATCCAAGGCGTCCAGTGCACCGACAGCCCAACGAGGCGCTTAGTACGCAGTGTGTGTAGTTCAGGCCGGAACAGGTCCTGTGATATTTTGGGGTTGTTGTTAGTAGCATGACTTGGGTCCACTCGTTCAGGTAGCTGTGAACATGAACCAGGATGTTTATTTCAACACTCTCGGTGACAAGTTGTTGCCGTTTCTTCTACGTCTTCATGTTGAGTGTGTTGTGGACCTTCCGTTTTCCAAGGTGACAACAGCCGTTTCCCCCAGGGCTGCATGCTTACGTTCCTGGTTTGACGAACACTCAGGTAACCAGTCGCACCCAGTCGCACCTCAGCTGGACTAGTAATCGATTTTAATTCCGTAGAAAACGTCTCCAATAATTTGGAAAACCAGGCAAAACCTGTCAACACCCCACAGTTTGTTAGCTCTACTGAATCTAATGATGAAAGAGTGACACACCGAAGATGCTTGTGTATGTCTTACTCGCCGAACTGTGGTCATTATCAAGGCTGGAAAGGGGGCGGGGGGAAGGGGTGGGGGGCGTGTTACGCGGCATTAGCGTGGTGGCTCCTACGGGTCATTAGTCTTTTGTCCAGCGCACTCATAATGTGGCGGGTAGTATAAGACGTGCTGAAAACTAATTCCTCGGAAATTTTTATGTGAAAACTCTTGGAAGTTATTTTTAAAAAATAAACAAACATTATTAATGCTCTAAATATTTATTCTTCATGTTTACATATTTGTTTCTCAGCATAGACACCATGGCGACGAACACATTCATCCAAGCGAGAGACCGTTTGTTGATACTGTCCCTGTGGAACGTTTGACTTCGTTAACGTAGCAACAACGTCACCTCTGCTTGCATGGCTTCACTACTATCGAAGTGAAGTCGTCTAAGACGTTCTTTAAGTTTTCGAAGAAGATGAAAATCGGGTGGGGCCAAGTCGGGACAGCGACAGTGAAACCAAGGGTATTGTTGCAGATGTTGCAGAACTCGTGAGTGGTCTGGCATTGTCACGATGAAAGAGAGGGTGGTCCATGTATGGACGAACTCTCTTAGCATTCGAAAGTTGTTTACAGCACGCTGTTTCTCATACACCGACAGTTACATTACACACTGCCATGTTACACGCTACAATTCGAAGCTCTCTCGCGGCAGACGGCTGCAAATATTTAGACACGAAGAATAAAGATGTAGAATGTTAATAACGTTTGTTTTATTCAAAATGCTTTGAGTTTTCACATAAAGAATTTGGAGGCATTACTTTTCAGCATTCTCACGCATATTCGAGAGGAGCACCACACGAAACTCCATCCGGTTGCCTTAGTCTAGATTCCCCTTGTTTCTTCCAAATCACTTCAGATGAATACTGGAATGTTTCTTCGACAAAGCCACGCCCTATGTTCTCTCTATCACCGGTGAATTGAGCTGTGTTGTTCCATCTCGTAATCAATGTCGACATTCAGTTCACACTTTCATTCGTCCTTTCGAGAGCTTTTCTCTGAATGTTTTGTAAATGGCAGGTCATTACGCGACGTTGCACAGTTATAACTTTTTGTGAAGTGCCCGACTGAAAGAGTTAATAATATGAGGGTACAAGCCGTGTTTTATTGATAGTGAAAATTTCATATTGAGTATTAATGTTGAGTTTTTCAGACACAGTTTTCAGTAGTGTAAGGAAAGTAGTAGTTTGCGAATTCGCTGTTGACAGTATCGACACTAATTTTCATGAAAAAATGACGTAGAAATCACTCCAAACTTTCGTGACTGAAAGATTAGGATGTTCAAGGTGCAAAGTAAATTTTGAACTACAAAATGCCATGGAAATTTCTAGTAAAAATACTGTATTTATTCTCAAAAGATTTGGAGCTGGAGCTATTAGAATCATTCGCGTGTGACTAAAAGTATTGAATCTTGCCATGTTGTTACAACTAAATGCCAGTTGAATGTATCGATACAGTTAACAGTTTAAACGATCTATGATTATTAAGAGCATTAACGACATCCACAAGTTAAAAAGTTAGTCCAAAGAAATTTGGAATACAATTATTTACATATTTTTTCAACATAGATTCTCAGTAAATGTCTAGTATGACGTAATCGGTAATAAGTTAACTCTGTCCTTTGACGTAGTGGAAATGGAAATGAGCGTTTGGCGTCATTGGCCGGGAGGCCCCTCGCGGGGCAGGTCCGGCCGCCATATCGCAGGTCTTATTACAGTCGGCGCCACATTGGGCGACCTGCACGCCGGATGGGGATGAAATGATGATGAACACAACACAACACCCAGTCCCTGAGCGGAGAAAATCTCCGACCCAGCCGGGAATCGAACCCGGGCCCAGAGGACGGCAATCCGTCACGCTGACCACTCAGCTACTGGGGCGGACTTTGACGTAGTAAAAGATGGACATAGACTGCCTGTAAATTTGGATTCCTCTGTGGATTCAACTGGATATATTTTCAGAACCGTATACATCCTAACCATATGGTGACAACAGAATGAAATTTAAAATTCTCATCGAGCGAGGTGGCCCAGTGGTAAAACAACGCTGCACCTGTGTTTGGTAGGCCGGTGGTTAAAATTTTCGTTCCGGAATCAGATTTTGGTTCTCCGTGTTTCCCCTAAATCGGTTATGATGTGTGCCGGAATGGTTTCTTTGAAAGGGTACGACCGGTTTCCTTTCCCTTCGTCCCCCACTCAGAGCTTAAACTATTTCTAAAGGCCCGATTGTCAACAAGACGTTATAAATTCTAATCTTCCTCTCCCTTATAAAATTTTCGACACGATGGACTGATCGCGACGAGCACGTTCGTTACTGTCAAAGATCTCTGGAGTATATTCCACCTTTTATCTAAGGGAGAATTTAATTTCACATATTAAAAACAATTTTTTAGACGATGTGGGTACGGATATTGTCAACTTAAGTAGCCTCAACAAAGAACGCTAAGATAATCTAACACTCGTGCTCTTACGACAAAATTTTTTATGTCTGTTGACATGAGAGACAGATATTTCGGTAATACAGTACAACAGAAACTAAAGCCAATTTCTCTATTCCTTTTTAACCAAAAATGGATGAATAATAATCTGTTTTGTCGTCATCACTTCTGTTAGGTTTATTTTACAGACAACTGCAAGCTGCTGTGATTCCGTACTTACCGAAAAGGGGATATCACTTAAAACTAATATAAATGAAACAAATATCTTTTTTCTCTAGGGAAGCTACGTATAACTCGTGATAAAATTTCTGAAGCATCTACAATGTCTTACAGACGTATCCTTCTGCAAATATAGAATTTTTTTAGGACTGAATTACTCCCAGATTTGTAGCTCCAGAGAAGAGCCCATATTTCCCAGATAAACAGGGAAGGGCTAAGACCAGGTGGGACGTGTCACTGTAGAGGAGCATCTGTATTGTGTTCTCGTCTATTCTCGGTCTCGCTCTAGGGTTTCGCACCGCTGGATGACAGAAAGAGGGCTCCTGCGCTATCCTAGTTTACGACCTGCTTGGTCTAAATCACTTCAGACGAACGCCGGAATAGTCCCAGAACGAAGGCCAAGGTCTACACTTGCTACGTCGTGTGGAACACATTATCCGTCACTTGAAACATTTGCATTCATATGACGCGTATTACCACATTCATCTTTCCTCAGTTGTTAAAGGACTTCATGATAAAATTTTTAAAAGCTGACGAAATAGTGTGTTATGACAGCGCAAAATTTGTAGCATGAACACAGAAAAACCCGCAACCGGAACTAAAACTTCATAGTGTAAGGAGCTTCCTTTTTGTGTTGGAAGCGAATGGAGAGATATAGTCAGTGCACTCGGAAAAATTGCAGGTACTTTCAGTAAAGATTGAGCTCATTCATTAGATCGAAATCGAAGGTCGAGACACAGCTTCATTGATGTTGAGGCGACACATTAAATAAGCAGATTTGGCCCCTCTCCTTTCTTCAGTATGGTGTGTCACGTACGTAACTTGCCATATGTGGAATTTAATTTTTTGTTGTTACTGGTTCCCATGGAAATGACGGTAGAAATGAGGAAACCGTACAGTTTAAAGTCGTTATCCGTTAGAAGGCTCATAATTAACAATGAGCCGCGCGGGATTAGCCGAGCGGTCTAGGGCGCTGCAGTCGTGGACCGTGCGGCTGGTCCCGGCGGAGGTTCGAGTCCTCCCTCGGGCATGGGTGTATGTGTTCGTCCTTAGGATAATTTAAGTTAAGTAGTGTGTAAGCTTAGGGACTCATGACCTTGGCAGTTAAGTCCCATAAGATTTCACACACATTTGAACATTTGAATTAATAATGCCACATGCAATCCCTTCCATGCCATCAAATTTCTAATGGATAAGATTTCCTCTTTTTAAGCTAACATTTTGTGTCTGGCTTCATGCGCTGAACATAATGTCCTGCGATAAATAGGACATTTCGTATGGATATTTCTACAGGCACTAGATGAAAAGTCTGTATGTTTAAATTTATCCAACCTGCATCCTAACATGAACGTACTCTTTCTTTGGAGACCAATATAGAAAAATAGCTTCAAAATTCTTCCGTCGTGTTCTAACACTTTCCTTTTTTTCTGATACGATAAAAAATAACTTTTTAACAGTTTGTCTGCATAGACATGAGAAGAAGGTGATAGAGGTTTTGTTACCGAACCGAAAAGTACGACAAGAGCTGGGGCCAGAGGCTATAAGTGGGCGGCGAACGTGTTCAGGATTAATGGCCTATTAAGAGCTTTGCTAGGGGCTGCGGTGTGCGGGAAGACGAAGGAGTCGCGTCGAACGCAGAGTCAGCACCAGCGTGGTGGGGTGCAGAGACATCTTCGCTTCCAACCGTACCAGCAGGTGCTTAACAGATCCACGGGTGACGAAAAAAGACTAAAGCGCAAACAGTAAAATTGGTGCATATTTCATACAGGTAGGCCTACCTCGAAATATTTTCAAGACAAAAGCCTTAGCCCACAAATCTTATAATTGGTTATGTTTCCGAAACGACACTTACTTTGGTACGAATCGGCCAACAGCGGTCACGATTTTTTTCTCCTTCCAGCTGAAAATGCTACGGATATTCGAGATTTGTGCTTTGGGTTTCAATCAGTAAGAGCGTCACCATAATGATGGAGTCATTATTTCATTTTGTCCATCTGAAAATGAAATTTTTCACCCACGTCAAAAATAACAAACATGTCCCAAGTCAGCATTGTCAAGAGTATTATACACTAATTATACTTTTCAGCATAACGCTAAGCATTCTTACTTCAGTGTTTAGAGCTGTCATTACATGCAGCATAGACACAAGGAATTTAAGCATAGGGAAAACTTATGAATTATTTGCATTCTTCCCTGTGGTCTTAGTTGTGTTTTCCAGTAAAAAAGGACAGCAGATATTTTTGCCGTTACACGTTTTTGGATTAGATAGGAATACTACCTCATGTGAAGCGTTGGCAGTCACATATAAAATATGAAGCACATTCACATTATTTTTAGTGCAACGAAGCGTTGCTCTTGAAAATCTCCACCGGGGGCCGAACCGCACAGTAACCCTGGGTTCGGTGTGGGGCGGCGAAAGGGTGAAGTGGACTGCGGTAGTCGTCGTGGGGTTGTGGACCACTGCGGCCGCGGCGGGGATGGAGTCTCTTCGACGTTTCTAGGCCCCCGGTTAACATACAGCATACAAGCTGTATTTATGTGCTTGAATTTTTACTCTCTACAATATTTAATTTAACAGTCTTTAAGCGAAAATGGTCGCATTTTAGTCAAAAGGAGTCTGCATTCATAAATAATTAGTGAAATGTGAGCAGTCAAATTTCGTTTAAGTGGATTTTTACGGATTTTTTACTTTTTAGTTTAGTCCTTTTATACTCTCGGACCAAGTTCAAAGTAATATTTTCTGTGGAATACTGTCCTCGCCCATTTGTAAGTGATCGTGCAATTTATGTTCATAGTTAACTGTTATAACGTAAGTAAGTTTTAGTAACAACATTTCTAATCTCATTATATTTTGAGCTATTCAGTATAATAGTTGTTGTTTAAGTTTACAAATACACAGCAACATTTTTAAGACAAAATTAATGTCCGGTACGCATAGGTACTCCTCAGTTTACTATCAGAACCGGCTTGGGAAATAATACGCATTTTTTTTTCACTGCTTACAGTACCAACTTATTTTAAGGTCAGAAAGTAACTCTGTGATTTCTCCTGAAACACAACGAATATACAGGATATTTCAGGAGGAATATTAAACATTTTAAGAGTAGGTAGTATAGACTAGTTCAAAAAGACATTATATATGTCATGTCATCTTTTTTAACAGATATATAGCTGATTTCAGAGATAAATTTTTGTGCGGGAGTTTAAATAACTGTGTGATTTGTTGGCCATTTGTACCGTGTCGTTTATGTGTTCGGCACCTATTTGCAAATGCTGAATAGGCTGACATGGGTAGACGATGTCCTAACCGTGTAGTATCATATTTACGAGTGTTTACTCGTGTTTTAACGGAACTGCAAGAGACTGGTACTGTTTCCAGTTATCATATTTCATCGTTACGTGCAAATGAACAGTGTGTGGACGAAGTAGATGACAGTGTTCATTTGGTAGAACGTTGTCCTTCAACAAGCACACGCATAATTTCACAAGTAACGGTGTTCCACATACAAAAATATGACGGACATCTCGTATACACTGTCTCTAGCCTTATCATTTACAGTGGATACAATTCCTTTGAGAAGGATATGAACGTAGATGTTTTGAATTTTTCCGTTGGCTAGTTGCAAATCCTCAGGTAATCCTGTCAGTACTTCTTACTGATGAAGTCACTACCACTGGTGACGGTATCAATAACGTTTGTAATTCACATCTGTGGTCCGACGAAAACCCACATACCTTTGTGAAGACATATTTTCAAATAACGCTTGTCTGAAATGTTTTACGTGGTATGACAGGCAGACATTCGCCTGGGTCTGTTAAATTTCCGCACCGCTTTACAGGACCTAGTTCTCTAGACATCCTCAAAAACGAGCTTCCAGCGTTATTGGAAGTGGTTCCTTTGGTTATAGGATCGGTATGTTCTTCGGCATGGCCGGGCTCTTGCGTATTTTATTCGTCAGGTGATACATCATCTAAATCTAACATTTCATGGAGGATAGGGTTCACGTTTCTTGTTCATCATAATTCACGGGATCCCTTTAGATTTTTGTCTATGGGGGTGGTTGAAAAGCGAAGTCTACAATGAAAAACTAAACACAAGGGACGAATTGATTGGTCGGTTTATAAATAGTGGTGCCCTCATAAAAGAACGCCAAAACAATCTCAGAAGAACGTCACGTGGCATAGTCAAGAGAATGTATCTTGTAACCAAAAAAACTGGAAACAGCTTGCACGTGGCTAATCTATTTCAAATTTTACCTGTCGGTAAAACAATAGAGCAATCAGCCGCGATTGTCTGAAAGTTTTGAATCGTTAGTATTTTCCGTATTATACAAGATAACTGACTGCAATCAGGAAAATACGTTTTAATTTCAATATGTATATTGTCACATTTTTAAATCAATACCAAATTTTATTTACTTTGGTCATTTTTTTTCTCACACCATATAATGAAGCACCTGTACAATATGACGAGGAAGTTTATATATTCGCAGAGCTTCGTGTTGATCCCATTTGTAGCTTCATCCGGATCGATCATAGTTTCTTTGAGGATGTCAGTTTAAGTAGTCGAAGGAAGATAACGACAAACGAACTTAGTTGCTGTCTTTCCCAGAATTACAATCTGGTGCTCTTATAGTGTTCCTTTCCGTTTGGGTGCGTTTTTCACTCTCAGAGAAAGCAGGTATCACGTTTCGTTCCATAGAATGAGTATGCTATCATGCACAATGGTGATTTTGTGCGTGCCTTGATGGTCTTCTTCACAGCGGAATCTGGTGCTAAAGTCTAGACAAGAACAGTTTCATTGGTAGGAAACATCCATCTACCTGCTGTTTAGCGGACTCACTTGCTATCTTCTACGTCTGATTTGAGTCCTCTCCACAGAGTGACCTATTTTTAACTCTCTTTCCACTCTACATCTACGTTCCACAAACAACCTTACGGTGTGGGATGGAGGGTACTTTTGATAACAATATCTTTTTGTTCTTGCCCCTTTCCTATCCCATTCGAGAATGGCACGTGGAAAGTGATCGTCGGTAAACCTTCTTATGAGCTCGATTTCCTGTGATTTTCTGGTCGTGATCAATTCGAGAGACGTTTGTGTGAGGAAGTAATATGGTGTTCGACTATTCCCAGAATGCACTCTCAAGGAATTTCAATAGTTAGTAAACCTCTAATTGATGCCCAATCCCCTCCCCTCTCCTCTTGTAGTGGCTGCCACTGAGTTTGTTGAGCTCCTCAGTAACGCTCTCGCTCCGAGTGAACGATTTCCACACCCCTCCCCCCGCCGATTCCCCTCCGCTTTCTGCACCATCCTTTCATATGCTATCACTAATTCACCGGGTTTCCTGGCTTCCAGTTCTCAATCCTCATACTTAATCGGTAGTGGGTAGTTTATTTTGTAAATCAATCAGTTCGTATTTCTGTCAACACATCAACAATTTCTATAATTACTTAGTAGTTTTTAATTGTTAGTAACCCTTACATTAACATACAGGGCGATTCCGTGATGATGAAACAAATTTTCAGGGATGACAGGTAAATGTAAATGTATCAATCTGAGGTAAGGAACCCTGGTCCGGAAACGACAGAGTCGAAAGTTATAAGCGAAAATCGTTCTGATACCTCCGATAATGGAATACATGTGCAGGCACAGTCCTTGCTAAGATTGTAGGACAACAACTCCGACAAGCACAAAGGTGTAGAGGTTGGGATAATAACTCAACTAACCCAATGCAGATGGCGTACTGCGTACTGACATGAGCAAGTGTGCAATGTCTGTACTGTAGTAGACTGTTGTATGTGTTTACAAGTTAAAGTACTAACGTCGATCATCTGTAACGACATGAAGTTGTACCCGGTGATGGAAACTCTAGACATGATTTTCATGTATGGGCAAACAAATGGAAGCAGCACAGAAGCGGAAAGGTCGTATAGAACAAAGTATCCGCTTGGAAGAAATTACACCATGTTTCTATGACTATTCCAACGATTAACTGGTACCACGGTACGACGACCGCGGAGGACGACGAACTACACCGACTCCCGACTTTGAAGATGCAGTGCTTGCTCGAATCAATGAGGAGCCTACAAACAGCACTCAATGAGATTCACGTGAAGTGAATGTTTCACAGAGATCTGTATGGCCAGTATTACGGGAAATGCAGCCGCATCCCTACCATCCACAGAAACTGCGTGCTTTGACTCCTGCCAACTTCAGACCTCGTGTCGTTTTCAGCCAAGGGTTCTTGAGGCGCCTTACAGTCGATTCTCACTTACCTGTGTATGTACTTTTCACGGAGAAGCAAAGTTTCACCAGAGACTGAATGCTAAATACTTGCAATAATCGTATTCAGACCGATGATAATTCCCACGCTACAGATCTGAAGAGCCATCAACACAGATTATCAGTCAATGTGTGGGCAGGCATAGTCAATGAATATATACTAGGACCTTTTCTTCTTCCTCCCCACTGAATGCAATGTTAATCACAGACATACTAACCAGGTTCCTGGGACATGTCCCACTTATTGTCGACGGATGTCTCCAATGTGCTGGAGCACTACCTGCCTTTGGACTGAAGTTTCGTGAATGCTTGGATCATACATTCCCTGGAAAGCTAATAGGCAGAACAGGTTCTGTTTCGTGGCCAGCACGTTTACCTGATTTCACCTCACCTGATTTCTTCTTGTGCGCCCATGTGAAAAAGTCTTTTGGATTAGACACCTGTCGAGACAGATGAGGATCTACTGGTAAAAATTCTCGCTGCCTGCAACACTGTTTAAACGACACCGAAGATGCTAGAAAGGGTACGACAAAACTCTTTGCGACGGTGCCATGCTAGCATTGACGCTAAGGGGCGCCATTTTGAACAGCTGTTGTAAATGTAGCAGCTTGTGAAATTCGTGCAGGTAAACAGAATTCATTATTACTGTACTGTAGACTGAGGATTACATTGTAAGTTACTTGCGCTGTTAAAATCCCATCAACAGCATAATTATCTGATAGTATTAGGAAGTGTTCAGCGGATAATTCTGTACTACATGATCAGGGTTCGGAAGTTGGGAGCCTTATTTCGAGTGGATACATCATATTATCATTATAATCATCAGCATCCTCTACAAGTCCGCGTAATTTCCACTTCCATTTATGTCGTCTATCGTCTTGTATCTCGTCCTTCCTCTCAATCTTCTCCCACGAACTAGACGTTCCGTCTCAACGAATATCCCGTCCAGTTCTTCCTTTCTCTTGTAATCTGCTGCAGTCATTTCCTCTCATCAACCCTTTCCAACACTCTTCCGTTACTCACTCCTTCCATCCAGCCTATCCTTTCCATTCTCATCCACATCAATATCTCAAATGCTTTTAGTCTTTTCTCATCCTGTCGTCTCAGTGTCCATGCTTACGCCCCACGGAATGCCGCACTCCAGACTACACTCTTGCCATGTCTTTTCGTCAGACCTTTATCTACTTGGCCAAACACACAGTGAAAGTGATTTGCCTGGTAATGAAGCTTATTTAAGGTAAAAATTAAAGCCAAGCAATTAATACATTACAGGGGCTTTTTCCAAATTGTTAAGTAAAGCAATGTGATATGCATGTTGGTGGCTAGAATACAGAACATAGTTGTGTTTCCGACCTCTCGCCGATCTTACAATCGGCCCAGCTAGCCGATTATGTGAGCTCTACTAAATACGTGAAACACAACCCACTCTGTAACTTGAGTTATTTGGCACACACAAAGGAAAACTCACACTGGCGGACAGAAATTCCAAGCCAACCTAATAAGCTACATATCTGATACAGAATCAGCAGGACTGGCTAGCTATAATTCGAATGATTATCATCTCTGTAAAACGCTATTACGAAATAATTCGTCGCCTACTTAGCCCTCTACACTCTAAAGAAGAGACGGCTGTATGCCCACGTACGTATGCATATAGTTATTTTTAATTGCAGTTAACAGAATAAAATTTTTGTCTTGTGTGTAGTGTACCTCTGCAAAACAGTACAAGAAACAAATTTAAAAGAATTAAATATACTAGTTTTAAAATAAATTTTCAATCTATTGACCTATACTTACGGACTTATTGGAATACTGTGTGATTACATGTTTAAAAGAACTTATCGATTGAAAAGTCATAATATTTAGAATACAATAGGCATTTGATGGTGAATGCAACGACAATATGTCGTAACCCACAAAATCCTGATTTTACAGGAGGCCGGATGTTCCAGTCACCATCAAAACGAAGCTTATACGATTTCGCACCGGCAGGTGAATGCATGGGAGACCCCAACACCACAGTCTTCCCCATTCTCTCGCCACTTAACCAAAAACCACTCTCTTAACTTACTCAACAACAAAAATAATGTTTGGGTTAGAGTGAAATTTCCACCTTTTTTGTTAAAACTGTAGCTTGGTTTATGTTGTCAGAAAACTGTCCAGAAAAACAGACGATACAGAACAATGAACTCACTTTTAGAAATGTGTGGGTTACGCCATTTTGTCGTTGCTTTTATGGTTTCTTTGAAGTCCTGTTTCTAGGAGTGACTCACGAAACGGCGTGCTACTAAGTATTTCAGAAATACGGCATTCACTGCATTTCAGTCTTGCTATTACAGTTTCAGTACTGCTAAAAAATATTTAGAGTTTTACACGATAGAAATAGTATTTGATTCGGGCAGCATTGTTCTACTGCCAGTCGAAGGAAGGAACATCCAGTGGCTGTAAAAAGCTTAAGCTGCAGTAAAGATAATCAGTTTTGGTCATCACAATGGCAATATTAACGCATGTCTAGCTATCACAGCCTGAGTCACGTATTAGCTAACATTTCGGAGTAGCTAACCGTTCGTGAGTATCATATCTGACAGTAACATTAACGTCCCCACGCATGTTTTGTGTTACCCCCAGATTTGTGACGGTTCCTCAGTTCCAAGCAAGGGATTTTACGTCCCCTGTATGTATTGCATGCTTCCGAGTTTCGTTAGCCGTGCTTGCGCTTCATAGCAGTTATGTTTTCAAATACATACCAGTTTGTTCATCTGAAGCTTGTGTTCAGAAACCCTCTTTGCATGATTTGAACATGCATGTTAATTCATAGTATATTTCGCAAGTAGTTTTTACGCCTATATTTATTTTTTTGAAAGGCTTTTGTTCTTATAATTTATGTCGATGCTAATAACTATATGAGTGTTAGTTCGCGGAAACTGGCCAGTCTGTTAACTGCAAAATAACAGTAGGTGTATATTTAGCTAGTTATTTTCGCGCTAACATTTCATTACTTTATTATTAACATGTTTAAAATCATTCGTTGTTTTGAGCGGAGTATTTTTCTCAGATTCATTCTATTGACACAGCAGGTGTAACATCTATACATAAGGGGAGTCAACCCTTTTATAAGTCAACACCAATGTCTGTTACAACACTTTTATCTCAAATTAACAACACTAATTTTCTAAATAGATCGCTTTCTAAGAGAATGGTCTATAAATAGTGATTAACCGCTAAAATAGCTGTACATATGAACAGCGTCTTCGTCGAAAATACTGATCTTGCTCCACGTGCTTCATGAGATGACCTCCGATTACACTAATCGTATCACTTAACATGGCGTGCCTCTTGTTTCATACACTTGTAATGTATCTAATTAATATTTCAATGCTCGTAATACGTATCAAAGACCTCGCCATACTGACGCAGGATTCCAGTCACATAGAAATTGTTTCACTTCTGGTGTAATTACAGAACATTCGCGTTTACTTTCTCCTCCCAATTTTCGCCTAAAGAATACCAACAGTGGAAAACAAATGATAAAAAGAACCTGAGAAAATACATTACCTACAATGAAGGTCTGCTGTTAGGCAATTAATGTATCAGTATGAAGCTCTCATGGAGTATGCCTGACAGCAAACGTAGACGGAAGTAAAAGACGCAATCCATGGATAACAAAAGGTCACTGCAGAACACAGAAAAGCGTTAAAGAGATTCTCGTGGAAGTCACATGTAAATATTTGAAGAGAGGTGACCTTTTGTTCATAAATATGTAGCCAGCGAATTAAGGAACCTGGCATTCTAATTAGACTTTGCAATAATTTTGCTTGCACCATCGTGTATGCCGTGTAGCGTTTAAGAGACTAAGATTAAAGATGAGAGTGCCTACGGAGGCACAAGGACAGCCATTTATCCTCCTCCCACACGCAAAAGGAATGAGACAATGCGTATCTGATACTGGTACGCAGTACCCTCGATCAGACACTGCACAGTGCCTTGAGGAATGCAGGGCTTATGATTAGATGTAGACTTCAGTAAAATACGATGCCTCTTCAAAAACTGAGCTACAATTACAATGACACGTCCAGTAAATTTTGCTGAATACTACACTGCACTTCAAAGTGACACAGATACATGACACTGTTTTCCAACATAGTCACCAAGTATCGAAAGACGAGGGTGAGAACGTTCGGCCAATCGTTCAATTCCTCGACGATAGAAATACGCTCCTTGGTCACGGAGCCTTTCGAGAACCGCTATATGAACGTTCTCACCGGTGGATAACCTCTCTCCTCCAGATGTTCTTTCAGCTTGCCGAAAAGATGAAAATCGCATGGTACAAGATCTGGTCTTCCCGACCAGCATCATTCGTATCTGTGCGAGCTTGGTCAAATTGCTGGCACCATTTCACTTCGGCTGGGCCCGACATTTCAATTGGCCCGCATACCGCCAGAATTTCATGATGAATCTATGTGGAATTTAGAGGTTTTGCGCTTAAGAGCTGTAGTGTTCCACGTACTTCAGCTTTGGAGTATGTTTCCAGTTGCCGCGTATTTCAATTGCATTCTGAGGGGCACCTGGTTTCTGTACTCCGGAAGAATTTTTTCTGCAGAAAACCAGGAACATACTGTCTCCTCTGACAATGCGTCACTCTTACCTCGCAATGGTTAGATCTTAGCGCCGTACGACGTGCGTAACTTACTGTCTCAGGACCCTACGTAGGAGAAGACCGGAAGGCATTCATTGGAAGAACTCTCGGAACATGCTAGTACTGTTCCAGAGCAAAGAAAATTAATTTAGTGACCTACGCCTCAGGCTGTGCGAGATTTGGGATCGTCATTTGGGCAAATTGAAGGAGGATATCTAAGGAATCCAAAGGCGTGTTCCTAGATTTGTAACCACTCAGTTCGGTCAATACCAGAGTCTCACGGAGGTGGTTAGGGACCTGATTCGCACAGAAAGAAAATTTGTTGTGAAGTAGACCTTTCACGGCTGCGCTTTATCTAATTATATTTACTTCTCTTTCGATTTTTCCTACAAATTCCGTGATCACAGCCCCATTTTCTAGCAATCATTCCTGTCATCTGTCAAGTCGTCTGTTTTGGATCCGGTGTAGCGGCTGGTCGCACTGGCAAGTTGGTAAGCCAAGTGCTGTATTTTTCACGTTGGTATATAATGATTCGGCTTACAACTTCATTAATTATAGAAAGCCGCTACGATCTCAGCGACTAGCTGCATGTGGTTTACTTTATGTTACGTGTCTGTATGTATCAACCATCTGAAGATGAATCTTCAGTGGCTCAAAGCTAATTAATGAAAGAACGTTTTTTTTTTTTTTTGAACCAGGATAAAGCGACTGCTTGCATTATTAATTCAAAACAGCCGCTAGCTACTACCTGCTTGGAAAACGTCACTCGATATCACCGATTTCAAAAACTTCGATTGTGAAAATATTCGAAATGTTTCCAGCTGATTTAAATTATGTAATACATTAATTAAAAATATATTTCAATTTATGTTTTGGGGCTGCTCCACCTCCGGGTAGGGATGAGAAAAACCGAACGGTTAAAACCGATACTGGTATTTTAGGTCTCAGTAACCGGTATTTTTCGATATTTGTTTGGTCTCGCCTAAAGCAGGTTTTTCGTTTTAGATAAATTTAAAAACAAAAAAAAGAGTATGGTTGGGCGCTGTGTGGCTTCTCAAAGATTGATAGTGTCTTTTAAAGATATTGTTTCTCATGTTAGGAGTCATACTTACACATCAGCTCATTATATAACGGGTATTTATGAAGAGATTAGACAAAAGATATTGGGCAGCGAATTAATTCATTATTGAACTTTTAACTATAGTCATGTAACTGTTGCTGATAAATTTTATATTTTGTGCACTATCTAAATTATTCATCTAAATTTTTTAAAACAGCGTTTTTGACTTTGCCAGCAAAAAAAGAATGTTGTTCCCATTCCCGTTAAAAAGTAAACATATGTATTTGCCAAGAGAATGTCTCTTTCATTCGAAGCAGTTCAAGAAAAAGATCGCTACAAATTTTGCACAAAAGGTTGTTATTTTTTTGTCATTTATATGAAATAAAAAGAGAAAGGAAGTTATGGCAACAGTAATAAATTAAAAATTTAACAATTCATTTACAGTTTTTAATAAACAGAACTTAGTTGATCTGCTTCCTGTGTCTATATAATATACCTTCAGCCACTTGTGCCTCTTAGAAACGCATAGCTTAGTTAATGTGAAAAATGGAGCACTCAGACCTCAGATATCACCCTTTAGCACTGACTATTCCTAATGCTGAAATAGTGGTATGATCCTCGATTACAACTTGATTTTGTTAACAGAGATTTATAAAATTAGAGTCAGTAGGAAAATACTGGTGAGTTTTTTGTAGTATTCAGCCACTGATAACTTTTCGAGAGAAGCAGCGAACGACGGATTGTCTAAATTTTCTTTTTATTTGCCAATTTTATTTGATATTTTGATTCAACGTATCTCGACATGTGTACGCGAATCTGAATGATCGACATCGGGTTTATTGGGAGAATTCTGAGAAAGTGTGGTTCGTCTGTAAAAGAAATCACATATAAGACGCTAGTGCTACATTTTCTTGAGTACTGCTCGAGAGTTTGGTATTCATACCAGGTCCGATTAAAGGCAGACATCGAAGCAATTCAGAGGCGGGCTGCTAGATTAGTTGCCGGAAGATTCGAAAAACACGCAAGTGTTGCGGAGATACTTCGGGAACTCAAATGGGAATCCTTGAAGGGAAAGCGACAATCTTTTCAAGGAACGCTATTGAGAAAATTTAGAGAACCGGCATTTGAAGCTGACTGCAGAACATTTCTGTTGCCTCTAACATACAATGCGCATAAGTAACACAAACGGTAAGATACAAGAAATTAGGGCTCGTACGGAAGCATATAGACAGTCGTTTTTTCCTCGCTGTATTTGTGAGTGGAACAGGAAATGGAATGACTATTAGTGGTACCGTACGCCACGTGCCGTAAGGTGGAACATGGAGTATCGAGGTAGCCTGAGGGAGACGTAGAATTTTTCAATCTTTGTGCGATGTCTACGTTTATCGCTGGAAATAATAACGAGAAACCAAAAAGCGATTATCTGGGGAACCGCTTATTCTGAGCGGTTTTAACAATTAGGTTAAACTGGAGATGAAAAGAAAACGGTGTTACAGAAAACCGATTGTTTCGGTGATAACCACCATCCCTACTTCGGAGCCGTTGACTGCGAGCCTCGGCTGACCTACAGTACGGGATATGGGAAATGTTGCGTGTATGTCGACGCAGGCTCGCGGTTGCCAGTTAGACAATGCGAGAGGACTGCAGCGGGATCTGCAGAGCCGTGGCGGCAGCGCTTGCCAGCCAAAGAGCCGGCAGATCGATGGCTGGGGCGCCGCGATCGCTGGATCGCCACGCTTGTCTCGCGCGCTTACTCCGCTTCCGCGTTGCTGTTTACCCCACATGCTCGGGTGCGCTATGCTGTACGAGTGCTTCTCGCAAATAGCACCGAAAATCAACCACACAGTGAACACAGTAACTGCAGACGTCAATACAATCTTGTGTGAGTAACAATAACAACACTCAACACTCAATAGCCATTCAAATTATCATAAAAATTATAACAACTCAAAAGCCATGAATGATGAGGTGTTTCTAAAAGCCAAATATCTGTATGAAGGTGCTTCATTCGCAACTACCAGATTCACCTCAGTGTAGACGTATCTTCAGGTTTATCTGTAAAAAAAAAATACAAATCTCTGTGTGAAATTTTTGAAATGGAAGAAATACAGAACCATAGTGTCGGCATTCAAAGAAAAACAATGACAAGTACTCACAATGATTATATTTCCATACTTCAGATGTCCACATTAAAGAGTCAAACCACATAGGTGGGTTGTTACAGTAAAATTGAGTACACCCAAAATATGCTTGTCAAAATTTACAAAGACTGACTGCTCAATGAGCCAGACCTAGGGAAAAAACGGAGGAAAGAACAAATAATGACTGGGACACTATTGTGAGTAGTGTATTATCTTTTGGACGCTATTTACCGAGCACTTAGTGCTTTCCCTAGATTTTCGTTTATTTTTAGGCATTTTATCCCAGTTCGCAATAGTGTTCCATTCATTATTTGTTTTCCCCCGCTTTTTTCTAGGCGTGGCTCATTCACCAGTTACGGTTTGTATATTTTGACAAGTGTCTTTTGGGGATACTCAATTTTATTATGACAACCTACCAATGTGGTTCCACGGATAACTTCCCGAAAGGTGGGACTCTGTAATTGTCCATCTACATTATGGAAATATAACCATTGTGAGTACTTGTCACTATTCTTTGTTGAATTACAACACTCTGGGTCTGTATTTCTACCATTTCAAAAATTTCTAACAATGTTTGTGTTTTTTACGGATAAACCTGCAGATGCGTCTATACTGATGTGCAACCGGTAGTTCCGAATAAAGCACCTTCTTAGAGCTATGCTGCTTTTGGAAACACCTCATCATTCTTTAAATTTTTATGATAATTTGAATGGTTATTGAGTGTTGAGTGTTGTTATTGTTATTCACAATGTCTCTGAGCTGTTGTTTGTAACACACTCTTGATTGTGGAAATATTGGAAATTTGTGGTAAGGCCTTATGGGACCAAACTGCTGAGGCCATCGGTCCCTGAACCTACACACTACTTAATCTAACTTAAACTAACTTACACTATGGACAACACACACCCATGCCCGACGGAGGACTCAAACCTCCGTCGGGGGGAGCCGGACGGACCGTGACAAGGCGCCTTAAACCGCGCAGCTATCCCGCACGGCTCTTGGTTGCGTTCTGATTTTTATGTAATGAGTTTAAATACTAAATGCCAGTTAACGAAGATTTTCTGTTCTTCTAATTGTTGTTGTGGTCTTTATTCCGATGACTGGTTCGATGCAACTCTTCAGGCTAGTCTAACCTCTGAGAGCATCTTCATCTCTGCATAGCTACCTAAATCGACATCTATTTGTACGTTCTTAATCTCGTCAAGCCTTGCTCTCAGGCTACAGTTTTCACCCTCACACATCCTTCCATTACAAAACAGGCGATTTTTTGATGCCTCAGAATGTGCCCTCTCAATCGATGCCGTATTTTAGTCAAGTTGTACCATAAATTCCTTTACTCCCCAATTCGATTCAGTACCTTCTCATAAATTACCCGTGGTTCCCACCTGATCTTCAGCATTTTAAAAACATCTATTCTCTTACTGTGTGAACCGTTTATCGCGCACGTTTCATTTCTGCAGAAGACGTCAACCTACACAAATACCCTCAGAAAAGATTTCCTAACACATTTATATTCGATGTAAACAAATTCCTACTTTTCAGAAATTATATTCTTGCTCCTGCAAGTCTGCATTTTATATACTCTCTACTTCGGCCATCGTCAGTTATTTTGATACCTGAACAGCAAAATTCATTTATTAATTTTAGTGTCATTTCGTAATGTAATTCCCTGATCATGACCAGATTTCATTCGACTAAATTCCATTACTTTTATTTAGTTTTATAGATGTTCACCTTATAAACTCTTTTCAAGAAATAATCATTTCCATTTAACTAATCTTTCAAATGCTCTGCCATCTCTGACAGAAATACAGAGTTTATTTATTCTCCCTCAACTTAAAAATTCCCCTTCCAAATTTTACTTGGATTCCTTTACTCTGTACAAACTGATTAAAATCGGTTAGGTTACAACTCTGTCTTGCTCCCTTCTCAACCACTGCTTCCTTTTCATATTCTGAGACTCGTATAGCTGCAGTATTCTTTCTGTACAAGTTGCAGATAACCTTTCTCTCCCTGTATTTTATCCTTACTAGCTTCATAATTTCAGAGAATGTATTCTAATAAACATTTTCAAAAGTTTTCTCTGAATTTACAAATACTGTAAATGTAGGCTTCCTTTTCTTCAGCCCGTCTTCGCACGGGAAGTATTGCCTTGCGTGTAGCTACATTACTTTGGAACCCAGTCTTCCCCGAGATCGGCTCCTATCAGTTTTTCCGTTCTTCTGTGAACAATGCGTGCCAGTGTTTTACAAGCATGCCATATTAAACTGATGATTCGATAATATCCAAATCTGGTAACACCTACTTCAAACTACTCGAACGATTTTCGTCTACAGCACTAGTTGTGGAAATAAACCCATTCGACATAAAAGTACTTCGTCTGATTAAAATTTTAAAAAAAGCCGCATAGCAACTGCGTAGATTTACCCACCGACGTGAACTAATCTGTCTTGTTGTACTAACATTTTCTTTCATGATCTATGTTCAGCGTTCTCGAAACATACCTCTGAACGTAAGGAAGAAGGGCTAAAGCATAACATGCCGTCGACGTCGACGTCATTAGAGATGAGCACTAGCTCATATTGGGCAAGGATGCATACGGAATCCGTCATAGCCTTGTTTGAGGAAACGTCCCGGCATTCTCCTCTTGTGCTCTAGGGAAACCGCTCCAGGACGTAGTTATAAGTAGCTTTGTGAAGTAGTAGCAAAGCAACTTTTGCTTTGTACATTGTATTGCAACTACACGAATAATTTCATAAGCAGCATGACAGCAAAATGCATTCAAGTTCTAGTTTTCCCCCTTAAATGAAAGAGACACGAAGGGAAGTATTTATACCGGTAGGCAAAATCTAACAACATTTCTTTTGTTCGATTTAACACTAAAAACTTCCGCCCCCGGTAGCTGAGTGCTCAGCGCGTCTGAACGTCAATCCTAAGGGCCCGGGTTCGATTCCCGGCTGCGTCGGAGATTTTCTCCGCTCAGGGACGGGTGTTGTGTTGACCTAATCATCATCATTTCATCCCCATCGACGCACAAGTCGCCGAAGTGGCGTCACATCGAAAGACTTGCACTCGGCGAACGGACTACCCGACGGGAGGCCCTAGTCAAACGACATTTACATTTTAACACTAAAAATGGTGTTAAAAACACAGCCCTCACGTCAGAGAATCAAGCTAGTATAGCTATATTAATCATACTCGCTGCTTTTGGTTATGTACACTTCACCAATAGGTTGTTAGCATCGTTCCTTCTATCTGCTGTGTACCTGTAGTGAGTGTAAATAGTGAAATTGTTGTTCGATCCAGGATTACTGACCTGTTGGTGGTAAGTCGTTAGTCAAATATTTAGATGTTACATTCCAGGATGACTTTTAATGAAATGACCAAGTAAATCTAACAGGTGGGAAAGAAGATTCCAGGTCAAGATTCACTAGAAGCATCCTTAGAAATATAGTTTATCTATGAAGGAGACTGCTTAAACTACTGTCCGTTTCAATCTTGAACATTGTTGGTCCTTGGTTAGAATCGGTTAACAAATATGATAGAAAAGTTTCAAAGAAGAGCTTTCTAGTAAATGTAAAAAGTCACTTAACAAATGTCAATGGGATACAATAAAACCTAGTCGTTACGAAGAAAAGAGGATCGCCCTTAACATTCGAAAACCACTTTCGAATTCGAAGGAATGTACAAGTATCATTTCCTCTCACATACATATGGCTAACGCCATCGACGCTAAGATTAAAATTTGGGCTCATTAATAGACGTACTAGCACTATTAGTGAGTAGAAAAGCCGAGAGAACTAACGTTACTGAAATGCCGTCACACACAAGTTACAGTGGTTACCGAACACGAATATGTATACACATTTAGATTACGAGAAAAATTTCTGTACGACAATTTTAAAATGAAAAAGGTTTTGTTTTCTACATGCGATAAAGGGTGCACTTTGCTATGAAAATAAGGAATAAAGAGTCGGCCTCCAATTGAAAGTTGAAAGGGAAAAACGCTGACTGGTGGGCTTCTGTCAACACTTCAATTATGTCAGAGAGACTCTACGTGACTTCCAGAAACATGGATCCGTGATATTGAAAGCATCGTCTGAATTCACAGCTAGTGCTTGAAAGCTTGCTTACGATTCTTGCGGATGAATAGTGGTAACTTTAAATAGTACCATTCACCAAAGAGTTGAGTCATATCTGTCTCAAAATGAGACAAGAAATTACCTTCTAAACTACCAAGTAAAATAACAGAGTACATGTGGAACGTAAATAATTGAAGTTTCAGTTGTGTGTTCGCCATTATCCATATAAAAAATTGATATAAGAGTTCAAGGTGTGGGATCAAGGCATCTGTCGCTCATGTCGTATTAGCACACACTTGTGAAACGATGTCGTGCGGAACGGGAAGTAGCCGATACTGCGTTCTGCAAATTCCTCTGTCGCATGCTCCACCTGTATCTCCCGCAGATCGCCAGTGTTCCAGAGTTGATAGCGACGTAGTTTTAAGCTACGTCGCTAAAAAACTGCAACGTGCTGGTCTCACGTAATGAAAATACCAATGATGGCCTAGAGAAACCAAAACATAGCTATCACCGACTTGTAGCCAGCAAACACTTCTAGTATCCCTTGAACAATACCAACATTTACGAAGAAATATCTATCTCAAACGCTATGATGTAGCAAAGGTAGACATATTCAGGATATATTCTTATCTGCAACATCCCATATTTTTTGAAGAATATTACTAAATTACGTGTCTCACAGGGAGCGGGAAGGATCGTGGAATGGTCCTTAGTTCACATCCAAGGAAAGAGAGCTGTGTTAGTAAAAAGATAATGAAAACAAGTGGACTGGATGTAAAGTGTCTATAGTTCTGTAGTTTGTTTCCAAAGCACAATCACTATATTGTAATTGTCACTACACTTGTTTCTTCTTTTCCTTTTTCAACAATCTGTACTTTTTTTAAGGTAGTTGGTTATATCTTCTCATTATCATTGTTAGAAAATACAAATAGTAGTGTAGCTCTGTTTTGAAATAAGTTGTTTTCGTATCCATTGCAGGTGTGGAGGCTCGACTTGGTCATGGTGATACTTTTCAAAGCAATCCCTTTAGAAAGCACAGACGGCGAACGCCTCGAGAAATCCCCCGAGTGCACTCACCCGGGATTGTGCGTCAACCCGTACCACATTAATGTTTCCGTCCGAGAGTTAGACCTCTACTTGGCCAACTTCATCAACAGCCACGGTAAGTACCCGTCGCAGTCTACCTCGTCTACATGTCTGTTGGTACTTTTACTAAGAACCCTTGACTGCTGACATCATCTAAGTTTCTCAGAATTACCTGCAGTGAAGTGGATTAATAACCCTAAATAATTTGGTCTCCTAATCCGATGTCTTTGCCCAGTTATGTTGTATGGGGTTGTTGGTAACGTCCATTGATTTTTTGCCGTCAAAAAATTTTGAGAAGTAAGTGATTTTGGAGGGGCCTTACAGTATTGGGCTATCGATCGAGGCACAGGGGGTGAAAAAATTACAGTGAGCATGTTTTACTTCAGAATGACAGCAAAAAGATCCATTCGGTTGATAAGAGAATGTGCGAGTCGGCTGGCGTTTACGTAGGTAGTTCAAACATGTAAACCGTCCATAAAAATCTGGAGAGACAGTAAAATGGGACGTGTGCGGTGAGTAGGCTGCTCGTGTCTGTTATGTTGTTTCCCATGTTTCCCAAAAGGTTTATAAGTCCACACACGAAATACATCAGTTTAAAATTAGCGGATGAAATTGGGCCACTGTCCTATGCTGACGGCACTGTCAGACGAACCTGGTCTGCAGTAACTCTTACGGAATAGTCTTTCGACGAGCAATGCCAATCGTACCATGGTACTCTGCTGTGTCACTTGTTAACTGACTTGTTCCGTATATTGCAACACGAACCTTAATCAACTACCAGAAACAGAAGTACTGTTGCGTATTTCTTTTTCTTTTCGCATGGCTTTTCAGTGGAGCACAGATTTCTAGTGACAGGGAGATTAAAGCGAAGTGCTTCACCGTTTGTTTTGCCATGTTTTCACCAAACTAATACTAGAGACAATAACGAAATAAAAGAATGCATTCACAGTATTTGCAATACACGGAGCAAGTCAGTTAATAAGTGTCACAGTAGGGTAGCACAGTAAAAGTGTCACTGCTAGTCGAAAATACTTTGAGAGTTACTGTAGATCAGGCTGTGACTGACTACCTTTTAACATGTTGTTAACGTTTGTCACAAATAGGTTGCATTTCTGTATGCTGTTAAAAATAAAAGTAAAGAAAAGTATATTTATAACCATTGTACTCCAAAGTCATTTATCAATCACACTTTCTAATGAATTTTTAAGAAGTCAAGCACCAGTCACATTTAACAGTGATTATTTTATTGGAATAGTGTACTTGTTCATTTTCGTTCCCCGTTTAGAAGAACCCCTTCTCTGTCACCCCACAAACTTCTTATTAGGCAGTATTTTCAGCGCAGAGGGAATCTTCGTTGAATGGCGAAAAACAGCCCATACAAAGACACTCTGATGATCGCAGGTACAAATGAAGGGTGTCTAATAACATATCTCCTGAAGACTGCAGTCACGCAATATACCTCAAAAACCACAAAAAACTAGCATCCCTTGTTCGTTTCGTAATATAGTGGTTTGACTTCTGAGGCGCAAAATTAGCGATGCTTAGAAACTAGCAATACGTGTGTACCTGAACTTAAGACGTGTGGGATGCGTTTCATAACATGCTTAGGTCATACTTAGGCGTTCATTTCTGGAAATCATATTACTATGTTGTACTATCTAACTTTTTTTGTAATCATCGCTTATTCTTTCTTTCACGAATAAGTCACAAACTGCTGTTCTGTCTGAACCTGGATTTTATGCAGTTTGTCACAACATCTGAGCTACTACAAAGGTTTCTTCTTGTTTCCCATCTACCCAATTCGAGTCACAAAACCGCAGCACACGCCGTTACATAAATGCTCATCTCTGTCTCTGACAGACATTGTCACTTTACATATCATGGACAGTGGTTTCACTAATCGATAACAGACGAACTGTGACATGGTCTGGAAAAGCGGGGAAACAAACAATATGAGCACCCAAGGAGAATGACGGAACAAAGAAACCGACGTCTAAAAACTGAACTATGAGGTAAACAAAGATTAGTCAGGGACTCATCAAGTAATATGATCTGCGTTCGATAGTCTGTAACAAACTTCATTTTACTTCATGTAAAGTACAGAATAAGACCCTGCATCCTATCTCCAGGAGTATGGAAAACTATCATCCCATAAATTGTCGTCGTCTTGAAATCTTCATAACGAAATATCATTTTCTTCGTGAAACAGCTCTAGCGTGATCAGGATTGTTGTATATTAAGCTACTTACGTTTGTTGTTAATATTGCCTTTCCTTAGGTAAAAAAGACCATTTCTTTTCATGGAGAGATCGACAGTCTAAGCTCAGTCAACGCACCAGCTGAATTGCTCTAGCTAAAAAAAAAAAAAAGGTTAATAAGATTGAGAAAGAACAATGGACACTATTTTATGAGCCTCTTTTATTATTATTCTACGTGTAAACGGATAATCAATAACTTTTATACATCAAGAAGTATTATAACAGAAGGAATTAAAAAAAGACATAGTCTGTACAAATGAGGAATACAGCATCGCTATTGTTTCTAGACTACTACGAGGAGCTCGTGTAGCGAATAAACGAAGGTTACCACAAGAAAGCCTTTACACTTAAATATTCGTAAATATGAAATTTATTAGTCGCATTTTTCATTTCCGTTGGAAGCATACCGAAATGGAACTTGCAGAATTGTACACACCTATATAACGTTTAAGGAATCGTTATCTTAAGCGCAGATTGTTTTCGTATGTAGCGCTCATCGCGTAACTACTGCAGTTCCATATGACTGATTCCATATTATTAGCAGTGCGTCTACTGTCCACTATCCTTCGTTCGACATGTTCATGTAAGTAACGAAAAGCGTGCGACTGAGTCACCCGCTCTCTCTCTCTTTCTCTCTCTCTCATCCGTCTCCTCCTCTTCCCTTGTCCCGCTGATGAGCGTGTGCTTGTCTGCAAGTGTGCGTGTTTGTGTGTATGTATATGTGAGTGCGTGCTTGCGCGCGCGCGCGCGCGTGTGTGTGTGTGTGTGTGTGTGTGTGTGTGAGGGAAACAGAGCATTTGGCTGGCTCCTCAGACTCGGCGAGCGACAAATATTTCTGCAGTATGTCGCACTTGCGCAGCTTCCTTTTCACGTGACATAACATAGGGGCCGGCACCCTCCAACCCTCGCACTGGCGCCATAAAACGACGACGGAGACAACGCGCAAGCAAACTGGCGAGGGGCCGTTATTTACTGCGGCTAGCGGCATGGCGCGGCGCGGATTTCGTGATTATCAATTGAGACGCCTGGATTCATCCGCTATGAATCGCCGCTGCGTGTATCAACGGCTGCAAAGTCAAGCGCACCTCTGCCGCCAGCTCCAGAGCTCTACGCGTGTCTTATCACAACTCGGAAAGTGGGTCTCTCCTCTCGATCATACGCACTGGTATTTGTAACACGTGGGTCATCGTGTTAGTTGCCATGCGCACAACACCAGGAAAGTTTTGTCATAAACAACCTCGAAATGAACATTCTCGATGCGGAAAAAGGAGAGGTTTCATTAGTCTATCACAAGACCAGCATTTGCCCCTGATACTGTCTGATCCACGCAGAGCTGATTGCCTCGGGTAAAGATCCTTTGCAGCCACCTTTCGCTTCGGGCTAGACTGATCCGTGATTAGCATTTTATGTAGCGTTTCCCGCTCCTGTAACCAGACGGCTTGTGTTTATCCTTGAA
Source organism: Schistocerca americana (assembly GCF_021461395.2). Classification (NCBI taxonomy): domain Eukaryota; kingdom Metazoa; phylum Arthropoda; class Insecta; order Orthoptera; family Acrididae; genus Schistocerca; species Schistocerca americana. Next base: position 270,028,952 of record NC_060130.1, on the reverse strand, counting down.
CTTCAGCGATGTCGTAACTGCAGACTGCTTACGCTCTACCTATATCGCCCCGAGTACAGCAAACAACTGCGCACAAGCCTCAAAGCTGACGCTACGATTGCCCTTGACTACTGAATTGTTTAAGAGACACAAGCAAGCCTATGTGGTCATACACACATTCTACCTATAAATAATTACACCTATGCGAGAATAATATTTAAATGTACTTCCTCAATCTCGCTAATCGTGTCTCTCTGAGCTGAAAACATCATCGTCTTATTTGGAAGGACTTCCCCTTTCCATTCGCGATTTCGGGCAGTTGAATGTCGTGGAATTCGAGTAGTCGTCAATGATCGTTCAGATTGCTTTCGACATCTCCTTGCCGTGGCTGCTTGCTTTATGGTGAATCCAAATATTTTAAAAGTAAGTTTTAGGAAGGCTACCGTTGTAGACTGTCTCGAGCATTATGGCTATCAAATTCAGAAACGTAACCTTTATTCTCCAATTTGGTTGTTAATTCGTAAATGACGGTTGCCAAGAGCTCAGAACAACTGGGCAGGTGAAGTGCAGTTGTCTGATTGCCACCAGATTTTTAGCCAAACGTAGTGGCCCCGCATCACATATCACATGTGACGGGTATTTGCACAGAATTAAGGAGGAAAATCTGGATATAGTGATGGTTTACCGCCTCGAAAAACCATCTTTCTTGATCGCCTTGTTTCCAGACCTTTGGAGCTACAACTGGTACACACATCGTCTGACATTGATGCTATAAAGTATGTTGCTTGTAGCTTACCCTAATATCTGATCGCCTGTGCTCAGTTTTCGTAACTTACATCAAGTTTGACAAACTCTCTTCGTAGCAGGGAGACTTTTCCACTACATAACGTGTTCTGCTTATACCGAAGGATCACAAAACTTGACACATCTTCTAGTTAGTATTTTATTCGACCTGCATAAACTTATTCTGCTCAAATTGTGAGATGAGGAACCGATCCGAATTGACACACCAGCAATAAAATCGAGATTCATTGAAGTGTATGTAAGATTAATATAATCTGTTTTTTGTTTAGGTATAGCTACTAACATAGAACCCGTCCCGACACATGAACATTGTCTGTGAGAAGTCCTGTGTCTGTCATGAAACGCATTTGCAGCTTTGAGAATTCTTTCTCCATATTTTCTAGAGATTTAGCAGCATTAAACAGTCCTGCGAATGAGACAGACTCACAAATAACAACATGAAAACATTAGAAAGTCACAACGGTTAATGATAATTTATTACACCCAGAACTATTAACAGGTACATCCAAACAAAGTTTGGACTCCAGCCCCTAGATCACCGCACAGAGTTTATTGTCAACGTTTCAAATGTGTGTGAAATCTTATGGGACTTAACTGCTAAGGTCATCAGTCCCTAAGCTTACACACTACTTAACCTAAATTATCCTAAGGACAAACACACACACCCATGCGCGAGGGAGGACTCGAACCTCCGCCGGGACCAACCAACCACAGTCCATGACTGCAGCACCTCTGACCGCTCGGCTAATCCCGCTCGGCTAATCCTGCGCGGCTCGGCCGTTCCCTTTCAAAGGAACCATCCTGGTATTTGCCTGATGCGATTTACGGGAATCACGGATAACCTAAATCAGGATGGCTGGACGCGGGTTTGAGCCGTTGTTCTCTCGAAGGCGAATCCAGTGTGCCAACCACTGCGCCACCTCACTCGGTCAGAGGAGATAGTGTTACGGTGTGGGAGCGATTTTAGTGTTTGTGGTGCAGTCTCCCTATTGGGCTTAAGAAGACGCTAATTGAGGAAAGATATGAACACATTTTACAGCATCGGTAATGCGTGCAGAAGAGGAACACTTTGGATGCAATGATTGTTTACATCAGTACGACAAAATGGTTCAAATGGCTCTGAGCACTATGGGACTTAACATCGGAGGTCATCAGTCCCCTAAACTTAGAACTACTTAAACCTAACTAACCTAAGGACATCACACACAGCCATGCCCGAGGCGCGATTCGAACTTGCGACCGTAGTGGTCGCGCGGTTCCAGACTGAAGCGCCTAGAACCGCTCGGTCACAACGGCCAGTTCAGTACGACACTGCACCCTATCATAAAGCAGCATCAGTGAGGCAATGATTTGGGAACAACAACATCCTGAAATGAACTGGCCTGCCCAGAGTCCCGACCCAATGGAAAACTCCTGGGATAAGTTAGAACGTTGACATCGCTCCAGTCCCAGCGTCGAGCATCTCTGTTTTCTCTGGTTTCGGCTCTTGAGAAGGAATGAGCTGCCATCTGCCATACCTCCGTAGACATTTAGACATTTCATGGAAAGTGTCCCCAGCAGAGTTCAAGCCGTCATAAAGGCGAAGCGTGGACACATCCCAAATTAATGTCACTGATGTGTGTCCGGATACTTCTGATCAGAGAGTGTAGCTCCCTTTTTCGTCAATAAATTTTGTCCAACATTTTTCCAGTGATTAGATTTCATTCCAGAGGTGTGATCCTACAAGATCTTCACAATTCCCATCTACGGATGACGTAACCTCTCCACTGGACTCAAAATGTTTCCTGTTCGCAAATGTCCTCGGCTGAGGGATATCGTCTTAGTCAGAGGGGACTAAATATGACGAATAATGCGTTGTGCCAACAATTCGTCCACCAATTCGCTGTGCTTTCTGATTGCTCCAGCATTTTAATGGACAGGCTTTCCTTTTTTTATTTCGCTGTGTAGGCCTCTTCTCACAAATTACCCTCCAGTTCTCCCAGAAGGTTTGCCTAGTACTAATCAATTATTAGTTTGATCTTTGTAACGTAATCAGTAAGAACACTGCCTTTTGCATCACAGCACACCTCTTTTTCGTAGATAAAAGCGACGTCGCCTTAACTGATGCAGAGCCACCGCCTCCCACAAGCTGGCCTGATTAGTTTCCCTTCTGCCGTGAACCCACATCTCAGCCACGGCAACAAATCGGTGCATATAATCAGTTGAGCTCTTTTCAAAATGTTCCAGATATTCCAAAGAAACTGGTGAGCATTTAACAAACGCGGCATCCATCTTGCGCTGTTTCCATCATAGTTAATTCTTCCTACGATATGTACAGAATACTTACCTGCGACACGCTTCTGACGTCAGTTACTTCGTACAATTTTAATTCCCTATTGACCGTGCGGTTCTACGCGCTGCAGTCCGGAACCGTGGGACTGCTACGGTCGCAGGTTCGAATCCTGCCTCGGGCATGGATGTGTGTGATGTCCCTAGGTTAGTTAGGTTTAAGTAGTTCTAAGTTCTAGGGGACTGATGACCTAAGATGTTAAGTCCCATAGTACTCAGAGCCATTTGAACCATTTTTTTAATTCCCTATTGGCGATTGCATTGTGCAGTTTCGCAATGTTTTCATTTCTGGTTTAGTTATCGGTACGTCTTTCGCAAGTATCTTTTTGGAGTGAAACTAAAGAACATTTGAATTCAGTTACCTATTCCTTAATTTTTGACAATAGAAAAGCATACGTCATATAAACTGTCATACTTGGATGAGTATCCGTTGGAGGTAAATCGTCGAAAACAATATATAATTGTTTGGTTGCGTGTTATTCTCGTTTACCTATTTAAACGAAAGACGATTGGTTTAAAAGACCTTGTAAACACAACTAATCGGCAGACCATGTTAATATTTGACTTACTTCATTGTGCTAAATTTGTAAACCAAACCTCATTTATAGTATTTCTGTGCTAGGTCGTCAGTTGTTTCCATTTCCTCGTACTTTAAGTACGTAGGTTTCCCGCCGGACTGTTACTTGGAACAAAAAGCACTATGTTACCTGGTCTTATTGGACTTGAAGCAGCCTTGCCTTCCTTTGATTTGGCAACTTGTTCATTCGGCTCTACAGTTGAACGTAGATTCCAATTCACATTTTTCACATGTGTCACAAAGCAGTGCCGGATGTATGCGTAAAGTTATGCAATACCAAAAATCCTAGTGGCAAACGTGGATCAAACTATGTGAATCACGGAATACGTTGCAGGTCGCAATTTATCATTTGTTTCCCCAAGCTGCGCGGAACGGGTGGATTTAGGAAACGCATCAAATACTGAAACCTACGATATAAACACGGTCTATCACAATTTTGAACTCCTGCAGGTGAATCCACTGCGTAATCATTATGGCCCTTTCAGCCTCTAATGGTGAAATCATAAGGCGCTGAAGTAACTACTATTTGCTACCTTCCACCTTCAGTTAGCGTGCTCGCCATAGTTTCGAAAGCGTTTGTCCTTCTCTTTGTTCCTCTAAATTATTATGAACCCATGCGCCACTACGGATTTTCCGGCCATTTTATGTGTAACTGGTGTCGCACAAGCTCGTATGCTATATTGATTGGAGTCCCGGAGCCTCATTATCGGAACAAAGAGATCGGACGAACTGGGGCGGTCTTCCGCAGTATGCAGCTGGCCGCCGTTCCCGCTGCTGACCACTCTATCGCCTTCAGCTCGTCTCTGCGACTTCCAAGCCCCCGTCCGTCTGTCAATAGATAAGTCTGACAGTGAAAGGCAGATAATTTTGCAAGCGCTGTCGCACCAACTTCCGACGAAGCGCCGTCAGTTTAGGCACGTTTGATTGCAGACGAACTGACTTGGCTCCAATCTTTACAAAAATTGCCATACGCCTGCTTTAATTTATCTTTTTCTCTCGTCTCGCACCGGTTTATGTATAAACTATTTTATGTATATATCATCGTCCGTATCGCTATTATCCTTCCACTTCCTGGAGTCCTTTCTGTGCTTCAGAGACATCAGAGTCCTCGAAATACTTTCAACATTTTCGCTAATGTTCTTCGCACTTCGAAATACTCTTGTATTCAACCTCATGATACATCATCATCGTCATCTTCATGAGGGAAATACGACAACGAAAAAAAGAAAAGAGGTCATCAGATATGAAGCAACTGTTATACCGTCCAACGTGGTGTTAAGTGAAATTAAGGCTTTATAAAGTACCCAAATAATTAAACCCAGTACGTCACACTGGATGGTAAATGTTCCACAGCGACGAAAGTAACGTAATAGAACCTCTATTCTAGAATGATTTTCACTCTACAGCGGAGTGTACGCTGGTATGAAACTTCCTGGCAGATTAAAACTGTGTGCCGGACGGAGACTCGAACTCGGGACCTTTGCCTTTCGCGGACAAGTAGTCAACCAACTGAGCTACCCAAACGCGATTCACGCCCCGTCCTCACAGCTTTAATTCCGCCAGTACCTCGTCTCCTACCTTCCAAACTTCACAGAAGCTCTCCAGCGAACCAAGCAGAACTAGCACTCCTGGAAGAAAGGATACTGCGGAGACAATGCTTAGCCAAAGCCTGGGGAATGTTTCTAGAATGAAATTTTCTCTCTACTGGTTCGCAGGAGAGCTCCTGTGAAGTTTGGAAGGTAGGAGACGAGGTACTGACGGAATTAAAGCTGTGAGGATGGGTCGTCAGTCGTGCTTGGGTAGCTCAGTTAGTAGAGCACTTGCCCGCGAAAGGCAAAGGTCCCGAGTTCGAGTCTCGGTCCGGCACACAGTTTTAATCTGCCAGGAAGTTTCAGGACCTCTATTATTTTCAGTATCCATAAAGATCAGCAGCACTGTAAGATTGTTCGCTGAAGATGCAGTTGTGTGCAGGAAAACATCGTCGTTGGACGATCACAAGAAATTGTAGATACACTTGGACAATATTTCCGGCTCTCTTTGAATGTAGGTAAATGTAATATAATTCCTACAGTAAAGAGAAGACCTATGTACAGTGAGGTGACAGAAGTCATGGGATAGCGATAGACACATACTAGGTGTTTTAACAGGACGTATAGAATGCTGCACTGAACAGTTTGAGTTAGGGAACCTGGGGTCGGAGAAGCCAGCTTAAGGAGATATGGAAGTAAACTTGTCAACCAATTTGTCTAGCATTACTGTTTTCCATCTCATTTACAACTAACATGCGCACAGGTTTACTCGTACTGTGCTGTTTATTTACATATACATTCTTTATTCCCTGCAAGGAAACAAGGAGGACGCGCTTCATTACTAAGCAGTCATGAAGCAGGTTTTGTTTACTTTACTTGCCCATAAGGTGGTTCTGTTGTACCATATTTACATTTTCCCATGACAGAAAGTGCTATGAATCAACGACAGACACATTCGTTATTCAGTGCTATTCAGAGACTCACAGTACAATACGATGGAGCAGTACCGGTACAATTCCGCAGAACTCACTGACATGCACCTTGCGTATGGAGAAGTAAGTTGCAACGCTTTCGCTGCTGAAAGGCTGTACAGGGAACGACTTCCTAACGGGCATCATCCGTAACGACGAGCGTTTTTTTCTCTCGATCGACGAATGCCAGAGTTGTAGCTGCCTGTGATGTGATTCAAAACACACCCGAAATATTTGCCATGGTGCGTCAGATTCTTGTTCGCCGATGTCATGCTTGCATTGAGGTTGATGGTTCAAATGGCTCAAATGGCTCTGGCTCTGAGCACTATGGGACTCAACTGCTGAGGTCATTAGTCCCCTAGAACTTAGAACTAGTTAAACCTAACTAACCTAAGGACATCACAAACATCCATGCCCGAGGCAGGATTCGAACCTGCGACCGTAGCGGTCTTGCGGTTCCAGACTGCAGCGCCTTTAACCGCACGGCCACTTCGGCCGGCGAGGTTGATGGCCGTCAGTTTCAGCACATTTTGTAAGAGACACTACAAATGGTACATTACCCGCCAGGGTAGCCGAGAGCTCAAATGCGCTGCTTCCTGGACTCGGGTAGGCGCGCCAGTCCCGGATCGAATCCGCCCGGCGGATTAACGACGAGGGCCGGTGTGCCGGCCGGCCAGCCTGGATGTGGTTTTTAGGCGGTTTTCCACATCCCGCTAGGTGAATACCTGGCTGGTCCCCACGTTCCGCCTCAGTTACTCGCGTCGGCAGACATTTGAAACACGTCCGCACTATTTCACGATTTACACTCGCCGCAGACAGTTGGGGTACACTGACTCCGTCCTGGGGGGTACGGGGTGACGGCAGGAAGGGCATCCGGTCATCCCTAAAACAAACATTGCCAAATCCGGTGTAACCACGCCGACCCTGCGATCGCTGTGGGACTATGGCGTCATCGAAGTAGACTACAAATGGTACATTCACTGTGTCAGTGATGATATTTGCAGTTAACTGTAACTAATGTAAACAAAAGAGCACACAGTAACATGATTTTATTCCTATTATCTACTCAAGCTGGCTTCTCTGATCCCAGGTTCCCTACCACAAATTGTTCAGTGGAACATCCTCTATGTCCTGTTAAATTTTTGCACGCTCTTATTGATACGCCCTGTATATATATGGCGATAGTATCACGTACACAGGGTATAAAAGAGCAGCGCATTGACGGAGCTATCGTTTGTACTCAGATGATTCATGACAACAGGTTTCCGACGTGATTATGGGCGCACTACGAGAATTAACAGTCTTTGAACGCGGAGTGGTAGCTGGAGATAGAGGCATGGGACATTCCATTTCGGAAATCGTTTTGGAATTCAATAGTCCGAGATCCACAGTGTCGAGAGTCTGCCGAGGATATCAAATTTCAGATATTGCCTCCCACCACGGACAACGCAGGGGCCGACAGCCTTCACTTGAAGACAGAGAGCAGCGCGTTTGCATAGAGTTGTCAGTGGTAACAGACAAGCAACACTGCCTGAAACAATCGCAGAAATCAATGAGGGACGTACTACGAACGTACCCGTTAGGTCAGTGCTGCAAAATCTGGCGTTAATGGGCTACGGCAGCAGACGACCGACGTCAGTGCCTTTGCTGTGAGCGTGATAACGTCTGCAGCACCTCTCCTGGGCTAGTGACCATATCGGTTGGACCCTAGACGACTGGAAAACTGTGACCTGCTCAGATCAGTCCCGATTTCAGTTAGCAAGAGCCGATAGTAGGGTTCGAATGTGGCGCATACCCCACGAAGCCATGGATCCAAGTTGTCAACAAGGCAACGTGCAAGCTGATTGTGGCTCCATAACGGTGTGGGCTGTGTTTATACGGAACAACTCCTTACATTATTCACATTTTACGAACATGATTTTATTCTTAAATTAAAACGGATTTTCTAAAGAACGACGTTAATTAATGCTATCAGAAACTCAATATCAAACAAAAGTTGTATACAGATTAACAATTTATCAGACAATACATTCACGCGTGCATAATATTCCGTTTACCCTACCAGAAAGTGCAAGACAAGACTTCATGATGATTTCTTTATTCAACACATACCGCAGTTACAATGCCTCATGAATGGTAAAATTATCCCGAAATAACACATAAGCAGTAAGCTTGGTAATCAATTTCATGTTTTCCAAGAGAACTAGGTTGAATTTCATCTGTTATCATCTTCTTCCTTCTATCACTGCCATACTGTCTTTAACTAACATCACAGACTTAACACCAAACTTCTCGTTTCCTAACGTTATTCTGATACTTGTGCAGGGTGTAGTATTTTTTAAATTCCGGATCCATCATTTATGTTACCTCTGTGTACTTCCTATTCACTCATACTTATCTTACATGAGCTGGAAATAAAAGTTGTGTGCGTTATATTTTTGTTAGTCTTGTATTTTCCCTGTATGATTTTGTGTTGAATTGTTTGTTTGTGTATTGTGCATCTGACACGAAAGTGGGAAACTTGTACGTCATTTCTATAAGGGAAAAGGGGGTTGGGGGGGGGGGGGGTGGAGCGGTGCCTGAAATCTGTATCTCCAGTGGCCACGGGGAAACAGACTAGTGGTCGTTACTCCGGAGTGCCCCTGTATACGCTCATCGTAGTTAGATACACGAATAGGTCTCATCACTAAATTTTACAGAAACTTTTTTTAAATCAAGTAATGGAAACTCCTGATTGGAATATCAACAATTAAGAAGAAGATAGATTGCTACTCACGACAAAGATGTACGTTGAGCAGTAGACAGGCATAACGAAAACACACTTTCACATTAGCTTTCGGCCAAAGCCTTCTTCTGAAAAGTAAACGCACATACCTTCATTCACACAAGCAAGCACACCTCACGCACACATGCCTGCCATCTCCGGCAGCTCGGTAATGTGTGCGTGAGGTGTTCTCGCTTGTGTGAATGAACGTGTACGTCTTTTCTGAAAAAGTCTTTGGCCGAAAGCTAATGTGTAAGGCCTTTCCGTTGTGCGTGTCTGCAATTCAACGTGTTATCTTTGCTGTGGGTAGCAATCTACCTTTTCCTGGTATGGTTCAAATGGCTCTGAGCATTATGGGACTTAACATCTGAGGTCATCAGTCCCCTAGACTTAGAACTACTTAAACCTAGCTAACCTAAGGACGTCACACACATCCATGCCCGAGGCAGGATTCGAACCTGCGACCGCAGCAGCAGCGTGGTTCCGGACTGAAGCGCCTAGAACCGCTCGGCCACAACGGCCGGCTTTCCTGGTATTGTTGTTTTTGTAATCAAATTCATTCTACGAAATAAATGGCACATTTACACACATACAAGCTGGAGGAAGCTGATAGCACACCGTATCGTATAGGATGCCACTACGATAGAAGCGTATGAGGTCCTATAACGTCCCTCACATGATAAACGGGATGATATTTTGATTACTGTGTATCTTATGTGAGTGAGAATAGAGCAGAATTACTGGAAACAGGGAACAAGTGAAGGACGACAGCACTAAGGCACAAAAACTTTAAAAGCAAGATCTCAATTGGGAATTACGGTCAATCTTCTTTTTCGAACTATGAACTCTGACTCTTCGATACTGTTCGTCAAAGAATCGAGAAGAACAGGACGTACAGTAACCACAACCACTGGTTAGGATGAAATACTTATCGAGTCCATTCTTTCTTAAGAAGGCAAGAGTCTTCTGCCAAAGGCAAGTTTAGAAACGTATCATAACAACCTGCGAATAAATAAGTAAGAGTGATTTCAGGTGTGCCGCAGGGGAGTGTCATAGGACCGTTGCTATTCACAATATACATAAATGACCTTGTAGATGACATCGGAAGTTCACTGAGGCTTTTTGCAGATGATGCTGTGGTGTATCGAGAGGTTGTAACAATGGAAAATTGTACTGAAATGCAGGAAGATCTGAAGCGAATTGACGCACGGTGCAGGGAATGGCAATTGAATCTTAATGTAGACAAGTTTAATGTGCTGCGAATACATAGAAAGATAGATCCCTTATCATTTAGCTACAAAATAGCAGGTCAGCAACTGGAAGCAGTTAATTCCATAAATTATCTGGGAGTTCGCATTAGGAGTGATTTAAAATGGAATGATCATATAAATTTAATCGTTGGTAAAGCAGATGCCAGACTGAGATTCATTGGAAGAATCCTAAGGAAATGCAATCGGGAAACAAAGGAAGTAGGTTACAGTACGCTTGTTCGCCCACTGCTTGAATACTGCTCAGCAGTGTGGGATCCGTACCAGATAGGGTTGATAGAAGAGATACAGAAGATCCAACGGAGAGCAGCGCCTTCGTTACAGGATCATTTAGTAATCGCGAAAGCGTTACGTAGATGATAGATAAACTCCAGTGGAAGACTCTGCAGGAGAGACGCTCAGTAGCTCGGTACGGGCTTTTGTTAAGGTTTCGAGAACATACCTTCACCGAAGAGTCAAGCAGTATATTGCTCCCTCCTACGTATATCTCGCGAAGAGACCATGAGGCTAAAATCAGAGAGTTTAGAGCCCACACAGAAGTATACCGACAATCCTTCATTCCACGAACAATACGAGACTGAAATAGGAGAACCGATAGAGGTACTCAGGGTACCCTCCGCCACATACCACGGTGTGTGGATGTAGATGTAAATGATTCTTATCGATCTGTAGAGCTCTAGAAGATTTTTCCACTGCTATTGATTTTATTGTCGACGCGACCTTAAACCCTATTTTCCTTTTCTTATTTCTTCCTAAGCGTTTTTTTTTTTTTTTTTTTCAACCGAACAAGTGGTAGCCTCTACGTAAGTTGCGCTTTACGGATAAACATAAACACAAATAAAACACAGTCACTTCCTAACACCATGTTAACATTTTTACAGAGGTCAATGTTTGATATGAAACTTTCTTACTTCATTCTGTCACTTTCACGAATATTCCTACGAATCTACTACAGACGCGAAAGGAACAGGATGTAATGGCGAAATAATGCGATACAGTTGCTGAAATTTATTTTCTCCCGCGATTGCCGTTACTCTGTCTGATCTCAAAATACCGTGGCCAAGAAGTCGTATCAAACAGAGCACTATTGTTATACGACGCGAGAGGAGAGCAGACGCCCTCTTTACGACTGTTTTGAGAGAAAATGGACACAGCTAGGATGCTGGGGGCTGGCTGTTTGTATATTCTCCGGCGGCACGAAGGCGTCGCTGCGAATGCCGTTGTTGCTCGTAACCACTCTCAAGGACATCCGGCCCAACCTAGGTATGCCACCAGGCTCCTCGACACCGGCCCCAACAAGGACTCACACACCTTTAAAATCTGTATCGGCGAACGTGGTTCCCACTGGGATCAATCAGCCGTAGCCAGTATCCGAGACGGAACGTTAATTCAACTCATGACACTACTCTTTGTAACTATATGCATAGTTCGCGAAGCATCCTGAAAAGTCTTCATAATTGTAGTGTTAACAAAAAACCAAAAACTACGTACCTTTTTTGCTCTTTAGCAAAAAATCATTACACTGAATTTCTATCACTTTCCAATTTCTTCTGTCCTTAGTCTCTTTGTTTTTAATACTCCTGTGTGTCCACACCAGGCTTCCCGGTTGCTTTCCCTCGTCGTAAGTAATTAATGAGTCCTGACGTCCTATTTTACCTTCTAGTAATTGTTTTTATAACTTCATTCATACCTGGTCTTCCAGTGTTCTTCCTTTTGTTTTCGCTTGTCACATTTCCGTAGCAAGTCGTTTCATACATTACATCATGTGTCTCAGACCCATCGCTGTGGCGCAATGTTTAAGAGAGTGGATTCGCTTTCAGGATGAGCGGGTTTAGGACCAGCGTCCAACCATCCAGATTTAGCCTGGAGTTTCCGTTGTGTTCCTAAATTGACATAAGGCAGTATTCTTCCCCATGCTTGTCCTGCCAGGGCTTGTTCTCAGAATCCCTTGACTTCGTCGTAAATGGGACATTAAACGTCATTCTTCCTTCCTTATTTCCTTCGTTCCTTCATTCCTTCCTTCTTTTCTGTTTATGAGAGACTTTCCCCTTTTGCTTTTTACCTCTACCGGTAGTTCACTTAAAACTACCGCAACCAATACTTACAAATGCTGTTTTCACAGAATGAAAGGGCAAACTGGGGCTCACAAAATTAACCTATACAGTGATTCCAACAGCTATGTAAAACAAAATGAACAGAATCATGTGTATATTCATACACCAAAGCCTATATTACTGTGAAATTTGTAGATGAAGTGGTATTAATCTTAACGGAGTCTGTTCCAAAGCTATAGTGCAAATAGTCCATGAGATGCTGCCGTTACAGTGTGCAAGTTTTCTCCAACCCATTAGTATCACTGGTGGAGCTGTGTCTGTGTTTATTTGCCGGATATGTTCAACAGAATGTCCGTCAACTACATTACACGAACCTAGTCATTTTTCAAGCAACGATCTTTGGATACTGCGTGGTACTTAGACTTATTTAATGTTCATAAAACCTGTTGTAACCCTTGCCGGGTGACCCTGATTCATTCTTCCCGTGGTTTCCCTAAATAACTAGAAGCAAATACCACCATAGTTCCTTCAAATGGCTACGACTGATTCCATCCCCTACATTTCCATAAATGCTCTAGTGGTCCGTCTCTACAGGTTTCGTTGGCCACGGGAGTTTGAACTATTGCTTTTACCCATTCTTTAGCAGTTAACTAAAAAGGTCCGAAAAGCTGCTCCAGAATCGTCTCATGCCTCTGAAGCGTGCCAGATGTCGCCGTTAAGTCAACTAGACGACTCGAAATGAGTGTCCTTGAGCGGACTAACTGCCCTGTGGAAAGTCTGACAGGAAAGTCCCCACACTTTATCAATCTATTGATTTGGTACTGCTGCGTCGGTAATAAGCTGCAGTGTAGGAAGAATGCAGTGGGTGCTAAGATACGTAGTATCATTACAATTGGTCGTTACAGTTCTCTTATTAGCTAACTCGTCATGTTAAAGAACCGGATGGTTGTAATTCAGAGGGTTCATTGGCTCTGAGCACTATGGGACTTAACATCTGTGGTCATTAGTCCCCTAGAACTTAGAACTACTCAAACCTAACTAACCTAGGGACATCACACACATCCATGTCCGAGGCAGGATTCGAACCTGCGACCGTAGCAGTCGCGCGGTTCCGGACTGAGCGCCTACAACCGCTGGACCACCGCGGCCGGCATGATGGTTATAATTGAAGTGCAGCTAGCTACTCACTGAGATCCAGGATGGGCTGTAATTATTGCATCGCAGCGAAACTTGGTAGATATGCTAATGCGTTAGTGCGAAACCGATTTAAACTGGAAAAAGTTTAATTCTAATTTTGGCCACCAGATGCAGACCTGTACACTGTTTGCATAACAGAATGATAAGCACACTGTCATTTGTCAAGCCATAACGTAAGTGAACAGTATGGCTATCGAGAAGAGACCGTGCACTGTTAGTGAAACCGTTTTACATGAACGACAGCAATTTCAGTGCTGCATTGAGAGAGTATGTCTGACGAGATGTCTGATGTCATTATATGGTTCAAAGAAGGTGGTAATGAAATTCGAAAACACGGGTGAGCTTGGTGCGGCACCTGGAAGAGGAAGGCGTCCCATCCCCATGGAAGCTACTGACGAGGTTTCTGTTATTCTAACTGACTCTGCAGCACGTGCCCCGGCTAGTGCTAGTGCTCTTGCACTGTCACGAGAATTGTCCATCTTATGGTCAACAGTTTTGGGGGCTATTTTTACTGCTACTCTACAAGGTCCAGAAGGTACAGCAACAGAAACTTCATGATTCGCAGCAACCTTCCGAATTTCCTCCTCGGTGTCTGTCACGGATAGAAATTGATAATATGTGGCCAAGCAACATTCTATAGGGAGATGAGGCTCATTTTACTCTACGGGATGGAGTGAATATACAGAATTGCCGAATTTGAGGTATTGTTAAACACTGTTGTGCACGAAGAGCCGTATTTGTGCCCTCGCCGTATGTGACTGTGTGGTGTGGATTCTCAAGCATCTTTATTCTCGGTCCGCTCTTCTTTGAAGAGAATGTATCCCAGAGGAGCTCTCAGGTGTACCGTGATGTCTGCACGTTATCGAGACCTCCTTGTACAGCACGCGATATCGCTCGCCCAGTGAAAGATCTGCTTAACGCAACTTTCTACGATTATGTTATCCGCAGTGGTTTTACCGATGCTTGGACTGCAAGATCACCTAATCTGAATCCACGTGTCTTTTAGCTCTGGGGATTCCTAAAAGAGCGCATTTACCAGGGACACGTTCAGTCTCCACATGAGCAGAAGGCCAATACACAGGGACATATTGCTGCGATCAAGTGTTGATCACGTTATTTTACAGATGCAGCATCTCATCGACGTCCCATATTGAACAAACTGTGTAAGCTGCGGTTAATAATAAAATTAACATTATGCCTTTCTCACTGCTTTGACGTTTCTAATCCATTACATAAGGAAACATTTCTCTAAGTCTTTTTTGCATTCACAGCTCCAGATTTGCACCTGGTGGCCAAAATTAGAACTAATTTTTCCATTGTAAATAGGTTCTGCATTAACGTATTATAATATCTTCCAAGCTTCGCTGCCATACGATAATTACAGCCCACACTGGATCTCTGTGAGTAACTGCACTTTAATTACAACCACTCGGTACTTGCCGAGAGAGGACCAATGACATGCTGATGACCACAAGAACTACCTTGAGACTTAGATTTCAACTAAGAATATCTTTATATCTTTATTTACCTACTTTCTCAACAGTATAGCACCTCTAGTTACAACTACACAAAATAAGTGTTGATATGTTATTTCCTCGGCTAATTATTTTGCTGTCTCAATCGGTTGTTTCTCTCCACACTCGCATTTCTTACTCTCCCATGTTAAGAAGGTTTTCACTCCATTTAATTTTGGCTTATTAGACAGTCCTCTACAGTATGCGACGTCGTCTGGGTCTTTCCACATTCGTTTAGTACGTCTTCTCTTAGCCGTCATAGGATGGTCATCAACTGTGACGCATGCGCTGTTGGAGCATTGATGCGTGGGAACGCGTAGACGCTTGTGAGCATTGGCAATTCCAGTCACACCTCTTGGCTTTTTGCATCTAAAGGAAGCAATAAAATTCAGAGGGGAGAGACAGCAAACGTTCAGTGAGTACCAAAAGAAAATCGTCGACACGTTGAATAATCAGTAACTGGGCCAGCCCCTTCTCACCATTGTGAAAGTTAAAACGATGTCTCAAAGATGTACCTATTTTTTAAAAAAAAATAATATTAATTGGAAACGAATAAAAATCGAGTTAAAATTTTGGAACACTGAATGTATGAAATAAGTAAGAGAATCAAACGTGTCGCTGTGCATGTCGAATTGCAAACTAAGAGATATCAAACAGGTAAACACCCACCTCATATGACATTTGAGCTGAGAGATACATAAAAACTAACTGTGATAAATTAGACATGCGTAACGCGATAAATAGATGTTTAAACGACAATGCAGAAACTTCATTAATAGAAAGTCGTAACTACAGCAAACCTCTTGTACGATTTTTTTGACGAAACGGCGGCGTAAATTCTCGCACGTATCCCAGTGTCATAACCATCTGACAAAATTTATCTTCCGATATTCTCAAATGATTAACTGATTTCTCAGGATGGCAATGTAAATTGCATGGAGAGACAACTATAGAAAGGTAGATGTTCAAAAATACAATTTTTTTACGTGGCATCTGAATCTTCGGAAGACGTTACACATTGTTATATTTACTGAAATATCGTCTCTGAACTAAAGTCTATAACCAGACAAATCCGATAGCGATGCTACGCTCAAGAAAATGATTGATGCAAGTTATGACTCACTATGAAGACTGTTAAATATGGCTCCAACATGGAAACTTTCAGTCGGAAAAGACAAAACACAAGCGCCTGAACACTACTAACAACGTTTTTGGCAATATTGCTGGCGAAAAGCAGTTTGCTGAAGCGAAAGTGCGTGCTCCAAATGGAGAACGACGAAGGAATTATGGGTGATCAGGGAGTATTGTGCACTCAACACGAGGAGAATTAGAGAGGGGCAATTAGTAGATTTTAAAGTTTTATCTTCATCATTTTCAAGAAGTCTTTCGTGACGTAATAGACGTAATTCTTGTAGCGTTTACAGTATCCACATTAGCGTAGAGGCAGCAGGGCTACTTCGTGAGCTTGAGAAGTGGCTCTACAACTTCTAAATCGCGAAAACCAAAATATTTTTCCCGTACGCTGTGTGACAGGAGGACGACGAGGAATCTGCTAATAACTGATGCAGATTTGGCTAGCTAAAACACACGAAATAATAAAATTAGCTTTCCCGAAAATATGATCCATATACAGATTATAGAATTAATTTCTGAAGGAAAATAGAAGTGCGTATATATCAGCAGGGATTTGATCAGGCTTTGAAAGTGCCGCTGGGAGCATTGTCGTTACGGTTATTGCTGCCTGTCTCTCAAAGTCAGCTTGCGACGTCTTCCCAAGATAAAATAGTTTAATTTCACTTCCCATTCAAGTAAACAGTTTGTAAATAAACGAAATATAATAATACACGTAGATATTAGTGTTCTACGTGAACTATTACCTTTAAAGATATGGTGAGAGAATACGACAAACCAGTAACGTGATATAGCCACACAGGAAATATCAGAAACGCAATACTGTAAAACTGTACGTTGTCGGCAGTATAAATACACTCCTGGAAATTGAAATAAGAACACCGTGAATTCATTGTCCCAGGAAGGGGAAACTTTATTGACACATTCCTGGGGTCAGATACATCACATGATCACACTGACAGAACCACAGGCACATAGACACAGGCAACAGAGCATGCACAATGTCGGCAATAGTACAGTGTATATCCACCTTTCGCAGCAATGCAGGCTGCTATTCTCCCATGGAGACGATCGTAGAGATGTTGGATGTAGTCCTGTGGAACGGCTTGCCATGCCATTTCCACCTGGCGCCTCAGTTGGACCAGCGTTCGTGCTGGACGTGCAGACCGCGTGAGACGACGCTTCATCCAGTCCCAAACATGCTCAATGGGGGACAGATCCGGAGATCTTGCTGGCCAGGGTAGTCGACTTACACCTTCTAGAGCACGTTGGGTGGCACGGGATACATGCGGACGTGCATTGTCCTGTTGGAACAGCAAGTTCCCTTGCCGGTCTAGGAATGGTAGAACGATGGGTTCGATGACGGTTTGGATGTACCGTGCACTATTCAGTGTCCCCTCGACGATCACCAGTGGTGTACGGCCAGTGTAGGAGATCGCTCCCCACACCATGATGCCGGGTGTTGGCCCTGTGTGCCTCGGTCGTATGCAGTCCTGATTGTGGCGCTCTCCTGCACGGCGCCAAACACGCATACGACCATCATTGGCACCAAGGCAGAAGCGACTCTCATCGCTGAAGACGACACGTCTCCATTCGTCCCTCCATTCACGCCTGTCGCGACACCACTGGAGGCGGGCTGCACGATGTTGGGGCGTGAGCGGAAGACGGCCTAACGGTGTGCGGGACCGTAGCCCAGCTTCATGGAGACGGTTGCGAATGGTCCTCGCCGATACCCCAGGAGCAACAGTGTCCCTAATTTGCTGGGAAGTGGCGGTGCGGTCCCCTACGGCACTGCGTAGGATCCTACGGTCTTGGCGTGCATCCGTGCGTCGCTGCGGTCCGGTCCCAGGTCGACGGGAACGTGCACCTTCCGCCGACCACTGGCGACAACATCGATGTACTGTGGAGACCTCACGCCCCACGTGTTGAGCAATTCGGCGGTACGTCCACCCGGCCTCCCGCATGCCCACTATACGCCCTCGCTCAAAGTCCGTCAACTGCACATACGGTTCACGTCCACGCTGTCGCGGCATGCTACCAGTGTTAAAGACTGCGATGGAGCTCCGTATGCCACGGCAAACTGGCTGACACTGACGGCGGCGGTGCACAAATGCTGCGCAGCTAGCGCCATTCGACGGCCAACACCGCGGTTCCTGGTGTGTCCGCTGTGCCGTGCGTGTGATCATTGCTTGTACAGCCCTCTCGCAGTGTCCGGAGCAAGTATGGTGGGTCTGACACACCGGTGTCAATGTGTTCTTTTTTCCATTTCCAGGAGTGTATATTACGGAATTCAGTTCTGGACATGAAATGAGGAGTTGTACCAGTTTTCAAGGCAGACTAGTGCTTCATTAACAAGTCTGATAATTTTGGCCATTCCACACCGTGGCGCTGCACTAGAATAACTGGCTTTTTAAGGTTCCATAAGATGTCTCGCTAGAATCAAGTCACCATGTGATCAAATTCATTATCGTGTACAGCAAGAAAAACTTCGTCGCAGGATTAAGTCCTAACAACGGCAGCGAAATGAATTAGCAGCAGTTATGTAGAGATTACTGAGCGCAGAACAGATTCCACTGGTAGCCACAGAGGCCAATAATTTAAACAGTGTTTCCACCATAAGGTTCCACACATCTCAATTTTCTTCTCTGCACCTGTAATGAAACATATCAAGTTTGTCCCTATCCCTGTGAGACCTATTAACGAAAATGAATCATATCTGACGGACAATTATTTTCAAGATATGGTAAAAATCAAATGGTTAGAGCTAACGGCTGTGAATGAAAGCAACGATTTCCTACTGGTAAACTGGTTCCGTAGACGCGGCAGTCAGACTCGAAATTTGTCCAGGGTCGCCCACCTAAGCTCCCCCAACTCACCGCCGTCAGGTTGTGAATTTTATCCACACATACGAACACACTTCGATCCCTCCACATCAAAAAGATTCACTTAGTGTTGCGATCTCCATTCTAAAGGTTTTCATTTACTGCAGAAAGGAAAGTCAATTTCACGTTATCCCATTACGAGTTCAGATCTCGACATATGTTTCCCATATAGGTTCTCTACAATTTTATAATCCAATTCATTCAAGTAGCATAATGGTTCATTCCACTATCGCGTCCAATTTAGTTCCTCTTTCTTTTCTAACTAAACAAATTCTCCATTTCAAAAACGTCTGCTGGTGAAATGTCAAAACAGCGGCTCAGATTTTCGTCAAAAAGTCAGAAAATTCACTGCGTACTGAATTTCCTATGCTCAAAATTGGAAACAGTAAACAAAATAATCGTTGGAGTAATCAGATGTCATAATAATGTCGTACATGTGTCATACCCAGAAGGAAAAAGCCATTGTGTGACAACGGTGGATGTCCTACAATTCAAAATTCTCATGTACAGAGTTTCAGATATTTACTGGTTATATGAGCCCCAACCACTACAGTGGTAAAGAGGACATAGTAACAAACATCCCCACAACAGTGATAGCATTAGAGACAGACAACTAGCAAGATCGGAGACGGTTAGGGGATTGCAGCGGCAAGTGAAGCCACAAAAAACATTTATCAGGATGGCTGAAGGAGAATTAGAAACTCGCTCCTCCTGGATGCGATTCCGGTACCTTGACAATTGCTCTACCCTTTTCGGCGGCAGGCGGCAACTAATTGATAGCGTTCTGGAATGGGCAGTTAGTCGGTGACAGAGATGTGGTGCAGAAAGCTTGTTCGACCGATACTAAGATACTACTCGAGTGCCAGGAAATCAGTCAAGATGGGATTAATGGAGAATGTCTTTTATATAGAAGAGCGGTGTGTGATGTAGGTTATCTGACTCGAGGGAAATTTTTGTACAATGTCTGGAAAAATTTAACTGGGAGGCGCTGAATGGGGCGTTTATCATCTCACAAAAAAATTTCAATTAGATTTTCAAATCCTACATCCTACGACCTCCTATACCTCTCTCGTAGATATTAGGAATGTTAACGCACATTAATTATAGCTCTCACTGAATCATATGTGGGAATAGCACAGCAATGTGTGTTTTCTAAATGCAACATAAAAAATTATGAAAAGTGACATTCCTTTATTTTTCCTGACGTTCGAAACAAATATGTGCTGTTCAAAGCTGCATTTTTTTTTTCAAGTAGAAAATTCGAACTCAACTTGTGAAGTTCTAAAAATTTTCAAGGTATCGAACACAGACTTAAACCTAACTACTGTGCTGCTGATTTCTCAAAGACTGAAACAGGAGTAATCAGGGAAACATTTGCCTTGTCAAAAGTTTACCTATGTTCGTTTCATCGGGAGCAGGCTAGGCAACGATGTTTCAGGAAGGGGCAATTAAACTGTAGCAAGTGGCAGTGGATCAATTCTGAGCCTGTATCGATGTATCTGAATGTCAGACAGCTGAAAGTTTTGATGAATGTCAAAGATGGAATTCCTGTATCACCGATGTAGAAGACTGGCAACGTTGGAGTCCCACAGGGCTCTGTTCTTGGTCTCCGACTTACCTCGTGCAGTCCCTGAATGAAACGGGACTGCACTGCACAATAAAGAAGTAACCTCTGCAGCTAACATGACAATGATCTTTAAAGTTCAACTGCAGATGAATATCAAGACGCCGAAAGAAAGTGTCGTTAATTTTTAATAAGACTTTACCGTATTGTTAAAAATCGTACAAAATGAGAAACGAAATGAATGAAGATTTCGTATGCCGGCTAGTTACCATTAAATTCCCTGCATCTGTCAGGGAATAATAAAACAGCCGACTCAGCAAGCAGCTTCCATTACGGATAGCAACGGTTACATGTTTTCCATTGTGTGACGATCTGATATCCGCAAGCTTTCTAAATGAGTCCGCGGCCTAGGATAGAACCTAAAGAGCTGACATAGCTCGCACGCGCCCCGTCTGCACACAGCGCGACAGTCGCAAGCTCTGCACGGAGCGAAGGCGGTGACAACCACGGTCTGAAATAGACCGCTCCCAAGATACATTCCTAGACACTCTCCTTGAGGACGGGGCTCTACTTGGCTTGCGCTGAGCCTCTCTTACTATCGCAGAATGCGTCTGACGTATGCCTGGAAGACAGTCTGCCCCAAACAGACACGTTGCTTCGCATAACTGAGAGTGGATGCGATATCACCACTTATTTTCTGTACATGTGAAAGTATCCAAATGAAGCTAGAAGTATCCACTTGTTTTCACTACTGGAACTACGGCAGTTTTCTTTACTTTTCCCATCTGTTCTACGATAAACATTCCTCGAGTTTCTTAGTAAATTGCATTCTTAGTAAATTGCAGTAACTTTCGACCATAACGTAGTAGTTGTTGTAAGTGATTAGTCAGGTATTTTGATGATCGACAGATCTGAAATACGTTGGTGAAGACTGGACTGTTTTCAACACAGTTATCAGACGATACTATCAGTATTAAATTCACAACTCAGCCAGTTTCACCTCTGTTCGTACGTGTGTAGTTAAAGAAAGTGAGAAGTTTAAGTATTACATGTCTACGAAGTCATTGAAGTCAGAGCAAAGGCTGAATTACAGGAAGACAACGGGAGGACGTTTCAGTATCTTGTTGAGGGAAACATCCCAGAATTTTCCTGCAGAGATGCAGGGATACTGCAGAAAGCCTGCTGACTGACGGCCAGAAGGTTATTTAAACCAGGCACCTTCAGAATCCTAGTTCAGTGTCTTTGTCATTGCAACATCAGCCTCTGTGTGCATTTTTCCTCATGGTACAGATAATTTCTTTACTTAGGGCAGACCCTCTGTCCGTAGTGCAGTACGAATGCTTATGTCTTCCGTCTCTAATGAGGTCAGTGATGATGGGACATTAAGACTTAACAAGCAAAATAGGATACGACTCATGCATTACATGGCTCTTTTCGTGACTCTGCGCACGCACCTTAGTTGGAATTCATCATTAAAATCTACTCCGAGCCTCCAAGTGTGACTTTCATTCACAACCAACACTGCTTGTCCGACGCCGCGTCGCGTTCATAATATGTTACGAAACCGACAGCGGCGGGGTTACCACGACATCATGTTTTAAATGCAACGGGTGACAGCTTTTGGTGGCTCTCCTGTGCAACAAGAATAGGCTGCGTTTTCGTTCTGATTGCGATGTATGTGAGCAATTAGAGCGTTACAAATGTCGGAGAACGTATTGTTGGGCAAGTCTGTATAATATACGGCGGTCGTTACGTCTACAACTTTTCTGCTCGTTGCTCGGTCCGCGCCTTGAAAGTGCGTCTGAGCAACGCTGCGGAGGTATAAATTGCGCAGGTATAACTGTGTATGCGCCTAAGAGAGCTTCAAGGCCGTCTGCGCACGCTGCCATTTAATTATCCGTCTGGACGTAGGTGTCTCGGCGCACAGTCCACTCGTTCTTTCGGCTATGTATTGTCCTTTGCAGGCTGTTCACCAAACTCAAATTGTACGTGCCTCTGGGTTGAGTTTACTTAATAAATTCTTTTGTTGCTCTTACACTGGACACGAATCGAGTCGTATCTGATTCTAATCTCAGACTGGTGACCTTTCCTCTCTCACAAGCATTACTCCGCATATGAAATACGTAAGGAATCAAAGAAGGAACGTTTCTTGGGACCTTTGAACTACATTGTACATTTTGTCTCTGAAAAAGTCTGTACAACCTCCCTACAAAAGAAACTCAATTCTTATGGGCCCGCTGCTCATAATTACTTATTAATAAATATTTTTGGCCTCTGAGAAGTGAGTAGTGTAACTTTTGATTTACTTCCTGAAAGATATACTTTAGCGACCAATTTCACAGCCTGTATTTTGGCAAAGCCTACTTCGTACGCAGATATTACTTTATAAATCGTAAGTTTTTTTGTTCTAAGTGCACATAGTTGCAAATTTCTTTCATCGATGTTGCACCTTTCATGTCTGGGAAGGTCTCTTCTGTCTCTCACCGACGGTAAAAAACACACAGTGATTTCATCTGCACTTCGGATAGCACGCTGCTACACCGGAATATGTACCGAACTCAGTGCTATACTGGCCTCCAGGTCGTATTAATGTATTCAAAAACATTTTCCGGTGTTCTGACACATGGGATGTGGATAGTACTGTCTAATTCGTGTCCTAGACAGACGTGTGTACCGTGACCTACATCGCAGCTTACATATGTGGCAAAGACCGCTCCGTGCAGCTAGAATTCACAAAGAATCATGACTCATATGGCTATGTAGGTGATTGGAAACAGATATCTATCACTTATCTTTTAAATAATACAAAGTACCTCTCCACTAAACGGTGATTTCAGTTGTGCTCTAGACAGCTTACACGAAAGGTGTTGCTATGGTGCCCAATGAGTTCAACCCTATTCAGTGTGATTTCCTAGCCATCTAAGAGATTCGTTTAAGTTTGTTGAGCTGAATTTTTCCTTGCACTTGTATACTGAGCCAAATATCAAAAGATGCAACAAGCAGGAATAGAATTTGAACGGATAATCTTGTTCCACAAGATTTTGAACGGATTATGTGACATTTAACTACCTAATCCTCACCTAGAATAGTCCCAACTGTATATTGCTGGTAATACTTAAACGAAAATTAACGAAATGGAGAATAGGAAACTAATCTTTCTGCAGATAAGAAACGTGTAACCAGCTAATAAGCTCGACTAGAGCAGTAACGTACCATTTCATCAAAAAGATCACAAAAGACAATAGTGCGTCACTTAATTTATTCTATATATATATTTGTTTTCTACGTCTAGTTCCGCAGGAGCAAATTGAAGAGCAAGTCTTTATCCTGAAGGAACGAATCAGTGGAATTAGCACCAGAATATTTAATAATAAAAGAATAAAATCTACACGAATCAATGCAGACAAGTAGCTGAGTATATATTAGCATAATCAACAATATAACACAGTAATTTGCTTAATTTTTTTTTCAAGACCTCCCCGAAAGAATGGAAGAAATTAACAAGGAAATTCTTCAGTTTAGACTTCAAAGTGCGAGGATTACTGCCAAGATTTTTTATTCTTGTGCTAGCTTATTGATAATCGATGCTGCCGAATACGTTACGCCTTTCTGCACGAAAGTCAAAGAGGTGTGATCCATATATAAATTGGACCTCTGTCTTGTATTAACTGAGTAAAGGCCTCTAATTCTTGGGAATAAGCTCATGCTGTTAACAACAAAAGCCATACAAAATATGTACTGAGAGGCCAGTGTGTCAGTATTCCCAGGCTCCTGCATAGTGGTCTACAACAGATTCACGAACTCACACCACAGATTGCTCGAACTGCCCGTTTCTGAGACAAAAATACGCTTTGTGAATGCGACGAGTCCCCGTAATAGAATGCGGTATATGATAAGTGAAAAAAATAAACAAAGTAGATTATTTTCGAGTTGGATTATCACTTATTACAGATACTGTTATAATGGTAAATATACAGGGGTCGGCCAAAGATATGGAAATACCAAAACACAACACATTATCATGTCCAATGTGGTGTACGAAACCCGTTGGTATTGAAAGCAGTTCCCAGTCGCCTCGAAATGCTTAAATACAGGACTATATGGCTTTCAAGGGAATCTTAAATCATTCTTCCTGCAAAGTAGCAACGATCTCAGGGTGATGGAGGTAGATAGCGATCACGCACCCTTCTCTCCAAAGTAGACCACAAAGGCTCCTTAATATTGAGATCTGGTGACTTTAGTGGCCAGGGTAGATGCGACATTTCATCTTGGTGCTCACAAAGCCAGCCCTGTACGATGCCAGCTGTATTAAGAGCGGCCCAGTCGTTTTGGAACACAGCGTCACCATTAGGGAACAAACATTGTACCATGGGATGGACCAGATTCACCAAAACGTCCACATAATCATTGGCAGTAATGCGACCTTGCAGAGTAACTATGCGACCCATGGAACACCACGATTCGGCTGCCCAGTTCACCACCCAACCCTCGCCATGTTCCACTCATGCGATATAGCCTCGGCCAGGAGTTGGAAACAGTGTGAAACAAACTCATCCGACCAAACCACTTTCTTCCACTGCTCCATAGTTCAGGTTTTATGGATTCAACACCACGTTATCCCGTTACGCGCATTTGCACCACTGATGAAAGCTTATGGAATTCCAACTCGCCGTGCAATTCCCTGTTCGTGGAGCTTCCTTCATGTTGCTTTGGTGTTGACAGGGTTCGTGAGTGTGACATACAGTTCTGCAGAGACTTTTGCGGCTGTCGTTCACTTATTTTTCATCACAAGCCTCTTCAATGACAACCTGTCACGATCACTCAACACACACTTCCATCCGCGTGGTGTCTTAGTGGATGATGTTTCTCCGCTTCCATTGTACGCAGTATAGATCTTCTATACGATACCTCTTGAAACACCAAGCACTTCGGCTTCCTTCGTTGCGGAAGCATCCTCTGTAGCAGCACCAACAATTTGCCCACGTTCGAATTCACTTAGCTCTGACATAACGCACTCGTAATTTCACAGAACACCGTTCTGATCTCGACTGCTACTTGCAACGTATTGATGACATTGCACAGGTGGCGTTTGTGGTCAGACACAACGGCGCAACCCGCAGGCTCGGCTAGCCTTTGCATTTATGTCCAAGCATGAAATTCTCGCGGCGTTTTCTTATTTTTGTCCAACCCTTGTACCGGCACTAAGTTTTTGAATGTCTTATACATTAGAGTTACGAGAAGCTACATTCGTATTTAGGCGAATTGTTTTCGGTTTCTGGTTTTAATTCGTGTGTAACTTTATTTAATAGTTATTTTTCAGGGATGGTCTAACTCCCTGAGGTTACTCTAGCCTCCAGAGATTTGGTGCGCAAACAGTCGAGTTAAACTAACTTAAGAATAACTTCTTTCACACAGCTACATTCGACCTGTCATCAGATATTTCGATGCGTCTCCGTAATACGAGCTACAGACTTGGATCGCCAAAACGCGCGCTGTGTTACAATGTGTTACGATCACCATGCACTCGTAAATAATCGGCTTGGATGCACCATATCATAGCTATGCAATACCTTTTCTATTATATGGTGGCGATCCCTCTTGATTTCTTGAGACATCGAAAGCGTCGAAAAGTCATTCTGATCTATGACGGCTTCATCGTCGCCCACAACATATGGAGATTGCTGGTTCCGAACCACTTACTTCCCGTTCGATGGCACCTTAGATGTGCTCAATAGAATTGCAGTCTTGTGGGGTGAAGGAGCTTCGGGGGGGATCAAACCTTTTTGTCATAATAAGTACAAGTCGACGGCGACAGCTGTCATTAAAACAAATTGTTGTCCACAACAGTTGACAAGCAACATACTTTTTCCTCGAATCGAAGTACTCTCGGTACACACTTGACATGGTAGCACTTGAAAGACCCAGAGCCTGCACGATTCCCGAGGTGGAATTCAATCATGATCTAGACTCGATCAAGTGCGCTGCTTTCGAGCGGCTTCCCATTCTGAGGCCGGTTGTCCTCATGCCGACAGTCCTTGCAAGGTCAGGCGACAAGCCATTAATGTGACATGCAGAACTACTCCATCCGCTGTAGCGAAAGATGTGCTTTCTTTCCCAGATACAATAGCTAACGCACTTTCTTACGGTAGAACATGGAACGTTATGGGTATACATGTCAGACTTTTAGGTAATCGTCCTCACGTGGAAACATCACACTTGAACACATTTTTGAACAGTATATGAAAAGCCCATAATATGTTGTCTTAAGTCAGTATCTAATCAGTTCAACAGTGATAGAATAACTGGTTATAATTTTATAGGTCGATGAGCAAATATAGGTTTTTTAATCTTGTTAAGAGCTTTTTCCAACATAAGAGCAACCCTCAGAGAAATGGTGAACTTTGTCAGACTAAATGTGGATGCAAAGTCACCAACGAATTTTCTAGCATGTCTTAAATCAATCAAGTCCTGGTTAATTACTTTGCTGTCATTGCCTATTACTTAACCGGAGCAAGGAAAAAGTAAGGAACGCAAAGAAGTGTCCTCTAAAAATCGATCATCGTCTAAGGAGCGATAGAAACCATAGTTGCCAACATTGTCGCTAGGACTTGGAAGCGAAATTTTGCCGGATTAATGCCAGTGTCAGATTTTTCCATCCACCTTAGTTAAACATAATGAGGGGAAGACAAGTAAAGTTACTCTAGTTGAACAGACTTAAGGACAGCTGCCTGTCAGCGACACAGCGAGAAGTCGTACCTGAAGTAATGGACTTGTCTTCAGGAAGAGGGAGATTCAAAATCAGGCCGGCAGTGATTCAGATTTCTCACGGTTTCCCTGAACCATTCCCGATAAATTTCAGGATGATTCCTTAAAGGAGGCCACAGCGTTGCTTTTGCCATTTCTATGCATTGGTGAAACACGTCATTAATACTGAGTAAGCGAAAACACAAAAAACTTACACCGAACAAGAGTTTCATCGGCACTGTGGGTGCCAGAGCTCATAAATTCGGGATTTGCTTCGGATAGGCTTCTCAGCAACGGGATATGCCCTAAAATGCACGGAGAAAGTTGTACATAATTGCAGTAAACGTAGTTTTCTCCACATTATTTAACTTTTTTAAACGTAACGTAGTAAATTCAGCAGCTGGTACACATTTTCATATCAAGATGAGAAATATTCCATAGCTATAATGTGAACTCCATGTAGTCAAACCAGCATAGGACGATGAATCCTCATTCTCTGCCATACATTTTGCATTACTGGTGGACATATTTGCAATTGAAGGGGGCGTTTACTTATAGCTATACCGTCTGACAGAACAAATGCTGAAAAAAAGGCTCAAATGGCTCTGAGCACTATGGGACTTAACTTCTATGGTCATCAGACCCCTAGAACTTAGAACTACTTAAACCTAACTAACCTAAGGACATCACATACATCCAAGCCCGAGGCAGGATTCGAACCTGATAAAAAGGGATAGGAAATATCGCGTCCAGTAAATTAGACGACTAAGTCCATGGTTTGGTATCGTGAAAAAAAGAACAAAGATTTTCCTGTGACTTTTCGCTAGTTAAAGCTGTATGTATATGTGGTGTCCGTTCGGACATGTCCAGAGGCACTACATCGGTAGTGTGTGGTTGAGAATTTGGTTCTATTAGGAGGCGCGCTAGAGCAGTCGGTGCGGATGATGTGACCACTGCGTCTACATGGCGTAGTGAACAGCGTATCCGCCGAAAAAGCAGGAGATCTGGGTTCGAATCCCAGTCTGGCACAAAATTTTAACTTCCCCATTGATACAAATCAATGCCCGCTGGCAACTAATGTGTTTAATTCCTTTGTGTCTTAAATTTCTATGTATTAAACGCCATCTGCATTAACGCTGAGGTGCTTTGCGTCCCTGTAGTCAAACAGTGCTGAAAAACAAATATTTTGTGCCTTTCTGTTGCAAGAAGTGTAACATTCGTTGAAATATTGCACATGTAAAGTACACACTAAATAAACAAAATTTGTTATATTCATATAATTACGTTATAAACTGCACAAAACTGGAACTCCTGTCTTAGTCAACATTTTCACACAGTGAAGAGTCTCCTCAGAATAATATTGCTTATTTGGTCGTAAGGGCAAGAATCACCAAATGATAGGGCAAACACATGAAGTGAAAATCGCTGCTACACCAAAAAACTTAACATCTATTTCAGAGGGGAATTTGGTGCTAAATAAATTATCTTGGTAAGGAATTGTCTATAGTGTTAGGTGAGCTACGTTCTCACACAAAAAAATTCCCGATTTATGGTGTATCTCTTATAGATCAAATTTCTTAAAAATCATTGGCCCAAAAACACAGCAAAATGGCTCTGAGCACTATGGGACTTAACTTCTGAGGTCATCAGTCCCCTAGAACTTAGAACTACTTAAACCTAACTAACCTAAGGACATCACATACATCCAAGCCCGAGGCAGGATTCGAACCTGAGACCATAGCGGTAGCGCGGTTCCAGACTTTAGCGCCTAGAACCGCTCGGTCACTCCGGCCGGCCACAGCAAAAGAAAGTGTGATGGTCATAGCGGTAAATCAAGTCAGATTTTCTCCATAATCGGAACCTCCCTAGAAGCTGATTAGCCAGAAGAAATTGGAAGTTGTTACGGAGATCATGCGAAGTTACCCACTACCTCATACGCTTCTGACCACGACGCGAGTTGAGAAAAAAACAATGTCATCTCGCAATAATTCTTTATCGGGTTTCAAAGCTGATAGAGGAAATGAAACAATATGCATCCGTATCTGACGAAAACCCCATCGACATCTGGAGGAGGAGGTACGAAGTGATAAGTATTGGTTTGATATGAAGACCAAACTCCCTAACGTTGTAGTTACGCTCATATAGAGATGTTGCTTAAACAACGTTCCATGCACATAAGTGCAGAAGTAATAGCACCGTGTCAGTGGATATCTAAATGGTTCAACGAGGAGAGGAGTTTCATGAATTATCGATATAACTTCATACACGATGGTTAGATGAACTTCTTGTGTATAAGGGCGATTAATAAGTTTCCGTTCAAAGGCCGTACAGTCCAGAATCGGTATGTCATGCAGGCAAAATCGCAGTGAGCGTTGAGGCAATAGTCCCACCGACGCACCGGGTTGAAGATAACCGTTTGGTAAAACATTGTGTCCTGCTGCATGAACAGATCCGTAACTGTCTACTGCACATCCTCGTCCGACACGTATCTTCGACCATACAAGGTCTTTCTTTAGGGGCCAAACAGGTGATAATCGCACAGGGAGAGATCAGGACTACAGGGCGGGTGCTCGAGTGTCTCCCATTTGTTGTTATCCTTAACGAATGGGTCTGGCCTCCCAGATCGACTGTCGTTTTGTATTGAATCGACAGCACGGAATTTTGCGCGCCATTCCACAATGGTGGTATTCAACAGACATGCTTCCCCATACATATTCTTCATTATCCGATGGATATCTACGGGTATTTGTGCTATTGCGATCAAGGAACGAAAAGGAGCACACTGGTCCTATTTGGAAGCATTAGTAAGAGGCCTACTCGGAAAGTAAGGTCCGATCGGTCGCGAAGTGGAAACCACATGAAAATTAAAAATATTTAATTTGCAACAGTTAGCTCCACCTTCCAGCTACTTCTCTCAATTGTCACCTCTCAGACTGCGCTCGTATGTCGTAGTATTGTACCAATTTTCCAATACCCTCGCCACAGGAGGCAGCCACCTGTGTTTTCTGCCGATTCTCTACGCTGATCTGCAGCTTGTTGTCTGTGCCAGAATGTGGTCTTCATAGCCAGCGGTTCATGTGAGTAGAGACCAAAATCAGAGAGACTCAAGTCCGGACTGCATGGTGGGTGATCAAACACTTCCCATCGAAAACGTTGCAGGAGCGTCCTTATAACCCCTGCAGTGTGCGGCCGAGAACTGTCATGAGGAAGGAAATGAACGACAGTTATGTTGTGTGGGTTGCATGAAATTAGGCGAAATCTCTCTCAGGCACTCATACGTGGTGGGAGACACCATTTTCTAGCCGCGCGGGATTAGCCGAGCGGTCTAAGGTGCTGCAGTCATGGACTGTCCGGCTGGTCCCGGCGGAGGTTCGAGTCCTCCCTCGGGCATGGGTGTGTGTGTTTGTCCTTTATGATAATTTAGGTTAAGTAGTGTGTAAGCTTAGGGACTGATGACCTTAGCAGTTAAGTCCCATAAGATTTCACACACATCTGAACATTTTTGAACTATTTTCTAGGCACCTTTACGTTCTGACTGCACTCAGGACTGAAAAAAAACGATGTGACGCGATCGACGGGCATACTAGAGACACTGACCAACAGATCTATGGAAATATTCATCAGGATTACACTGTGTTTCTGTTTCGCGATCGATCGGATCTTATCTTCCGAATAGCCCTCGGAATAACGTCGCCATAGTCACGTTTCCGCATTTTCCGCACTCACGTTGTAAAGACACGAATATCACACCAATACTTTGCCTAAACGTCGGTGCTTATATACCCGGGTCGCAGTCGCGCTATGTTGCATACTTACTGCATCAACGGCCTCAAACGGAAACTTTTTGATCACCCCTCATATTATGTGAGGGCATATTGGTATAAATGGCACTTATCCATCCACACCACTCCAATGGTTGTGGATTTAGAAAAATATCTTAAATAGATCTAACGGGTAAGAGAAAAATCTCACAAATAGTGATCTTTCACCAGTTGTAAGCATTGTGAACGAACTTCTTTGATGACCTCCAAATATAAAGATCTTTGATGCAGAAATGGGAACAATGTAAGGTGAATAAGCAAGAGATTATTTTGCAGACAGCAACAGCATCGTATTCTTTTACCCAGAGAGCGCAATCATATACACAGACGAACAAAAATCGCAATATCAGGTACGAGACGTACGAGATAAACGAAACTTGGTAGGCGTGTTTCCACATCTGAAAGATGAAGTCTGTCCAAATTCCGCGCCAGACGCATAAGATTGACGCGAGTAGCGCAACTGTGAGGATGCAAATAAGGTTTGCTTTAAATACGCGTTGTGACGGTCGTGGGTGTTAGTCGGATCATAGAGAAGACAAACAGGAAGAGAAGGGCCACAACGCACTTAACAAGAAACAGGAGGGAAAACTGCAAAGTGTCATATTAAGATTCCAAAAACCATTGGGAAAGAAGAAAGTTGCATTGAAGATCCAGCGGTGTAAGCCTTTGAGATCGGACGTAGTGCGTTCATGCTGGTCAAGAATGAATTTCAGACGACCAAGACGCCATTGTCAGCAGCTCACAGAGTTCGAACCAAGTCGTGTAATCGGGCTACGAGAAGCTGGATGTTCCTTCTGTGATACTGTAGAAAGACTTGGCAGGAATGTGTACATTAGTGTTGCTAGCGCTGATCGCAAGAAGACCGGGCTCCCGACGGCCATGTGGCACAACTGAGAGTGAAGGCCGTCGTGTTTGGCGTATGGCTGTGGCGCATCGCACTGCATCTACAGCAGCAATTCGAGCAGCAGTTGCCACCACGAATTGTTACAAATCAGTTACTTCAAGGACAGATCCGAGCGAGACGCCCTGTAGCGTGCATTCTACTGACCCCAAACGACAGCCGTTTGCGACTTCAGTAGTGTCAAGTGAGAGCTCATTGGAGGGTGAGGTAGAGCTGGTTCTGCCTCGGTGCCAGTGATGGCCGTGTGTTGGTTAGAAGGTAGCCAGACGAGCGCTTGCAAGCAACCTGTCTGCGGCCTAGACATACTGGACCTACACTTGGAGTTATGGTCTGGGGTGCGATTTCGTATGACAGCAAGAGAACTCAAAATTGGTTCAAATGGCTCTGAGCACTATGCGACTTAACTTCTGAGGTCATCAGTCGCCTAGAACTTAGAACTAATTAAACCTAATTAACCTAAGGACATTACACGCATCCATGCCCGAGGCAGGATTAGAACCTGCGACCGTAGCGGTCGCTCGGTTCCAGACTGTAGCGCCTAGAACCGCACGGCCACTCCGGCCGGCTAGCAGGAGAACTTTCGTGGTTTTCTCACTCACCCTCAATCCAAATTTGTACGTCAGTTTGGTGATTCGACCTATTGTGCTGCCACTCACGAGCAACATTACAGAGGGTGTTTTCCAATAGGATAACGCTCGCCCACACATCACTGTTGTAACGCAACATGTTCTACAGAATGTTGACATGTTTCCTTGGCCAGATGGATCACCAGATTTGTCTCTAATCGAACATATATGAGACATCATCGGACGACAACCCGAGAGTCATCCACAACCAGCATTAACCGCTCCTCTATCGACAGAATGCAACAGGCATGGAACTTCATTCCACAAGCTGACATCAAGCACCTGTACAACACAATACATGCACGTTTGCAGGCTTACATTCAAAATTCTGGCTGTTACACTGGTTATTCATGCACTAGCATTTCACATTTGTTATGGTTTTTCTCGCACTTACACTGTCCTGTAAACTTGCAACGTTAATCACTTAAATGTGTTACCTAGAAAAATATTTCCCAAAAACTCATTACTGTAAATTCTTTATTTCTTAGTGTTGCGATTTTATTTTCCATTAGTGTACTACGTCGTCACAGATAACATTTTTGAACCGAGACGCGCTGACGCAGAACTCTACTACCTCGTCAACTACTGCGATACTATTCGTACCTGAGAAGCAGAACAAATTATTTAAAATTGGTCTGGCCGTGAAAGTGGAACTAAATCAGAAATTAAGCAAAAGAGCGAGACATTGTGACACTTGCGAAAGTAAGGGGCGCGACGCACGGGTACGCAGTGCCTCCGTACCGGTTCTCTCAGCTGACTCTTAAGGAGGCTGCCTCAGCGAGCCACGTTTTATAGTTCGACGGTCCACAGGGCGTTTCACAACACGAACAGTCGCGGTTCAGGGATGTTAAACAATCCCCCAAATAGGACTGACACTCTAACAAAGATTCGCTGATGAGCCAAAACATGATGGCCCTGTCCTCAGCGCGACATTGCATACGGCCAGGTACCGCTACCGTCACGTGACACACTAAGAAAACTACACTGACGGAAAAAATCCCAACACCAAGAAATAATTAATGTAGAGTAATCAATTATCAGGAATACATTAGTCTAGGTAACATATTTAGCTGATTTACGTTGCAAAAAAATGGTTCAAATGGCTCTGAGCACTATGGGACTCAACTGCTGAGGTCATCAGTCCCCTAGAACTTAGAACTAGTTAAACCTAACTAACCTGAGGACATCACAAACATCCATGCCCGAGGCAGGATTCGAACCTGCGACCGTAGCGGTCTTGCGGTTCCAGACTGCAGCGCCTTTAACCGCACGGCCACTTCGGCCGGCTTTACGTTGCAAGATCGCAGGTAATGTAAGTGTGAGTAAAAGGCATTGCAGTTGTAAAATGCTGCCGAATGTCAGTTTGTGGGACGGAGTTCCATGCCTGTTATACTTGATCGGTCAATACAGCGACGGTTAATGCTGGTTGTGGATGACGCTGGAGTTGTCGTCCGATCATGCCCCATACGTGCCAGATTGGAGACAGATCTGGTGATGGGCAGACCAAGGCAAACATGTCGATACTGTGTAGAACATGATGGGTAACAACAGAGGCTTGTGGGCTAGCGTTATCCTGTTGGAAGACACCGCCTGGAATACTGTTAATGAACAGCAGCACAACAGGTCACAGACTGACGGACAAATTTGCAGTCAGGGTGCGAGGGGTAACCACGAGAGTGCTCCAGTTGTCATACGAAATCGCATCCCAGGCCATAGCTCCGGGTATAGTTCCTCTTTGTCTAGACCGCAAACAGGTTGGTGGGCTCCTCCTCACAAGCAATCGCCCATCGCTGACACCGAGGCAGAACCAGCTTTCATAAAAAAACACAACATACCTCTACGCTGCCCTCCAATGAGCTCCCACTTTACACTACTGAAGTCGCAAACGGCGATGGTTTGGGATCGGTGGAATGCACGTTACGTTACAGGGCGTCTGACTCGTAGCTGTCCGCGGAGTAACCGATTTGTAACGGTTCGTTGTGCACTGTGGTGCCAACTGCTGCTCGAATTTCTGCTGCACACGCTGTACGATGGTCTACAGTCATAGGCCGAACACGGCGATCTTCCCTCTAGGTAGTGCCGCGTGGCCGTTCGGAACCTGGTCTTCCTGCGACCATATCTTCCTGTAACTACCGCTGCCAGCAATCATGTAAAGTGGCTACATTTCTGCCACGTCCTTCTGCAACATCGCAGAAGGAACATCCAGCTTCTCGTAGCCCTATTACACGACCTCGTTCAAACTCAGTGAGCTGTTAATAATGGCGTCTTGGTCGTCACAAAGGCATTCCTGACTAACATAAACTCACTACGTCCAAGCTCAAAGGTTAACGCTTTTGACCGTTACAGCACTTATTTAAAGCAAACTTGATTCGCATCGCGTAATTTGATTTGACGTCATCTCTCAGATGTAGAAATGCGCTTATCAACTGTTGTCTCATGTAACTCCTTCTTGGTGTTGAGATCTTTTTTCTGTCAGTGTATATAAGCCGAGGGGAGACGTATGAGGAATCTTTCTTACGATGGTACTTGCCTCAAATGAGGAAATTCACTGATACAAGCGACTTTGACAAAGGGAGGATTGTTATGGCCCGATCCTTGGAAACGACCATCTCATAAACGCCGCAACTGCTCGGGTGTTCGTGTACTTCTGTCTTGAACATCTATGGAGAGCGGTTCAATAACGGTGAAACCACGAAAGGCGACAAGGTGTTGGACGTCGTGCCTCATCACAGAAGGTTTAGTTCGGAGGCTTGACCGCTCTGTAAAGTACAATAGAGGCAGATCTGATGATAGAGTACAGCAGTGGTGCGGGCGTGTTTCAGAGGACACCGTTCGCTGCATACTGCTGGAGATGAGGATCCCCATCAGATGATCCCTATGTGTTCCCATGTTGACGTAACGTCATCGTCAATTACGACTGCAGTGGGCAAGGAGTCACCGCGACTGGGTCCTTGCTGAATGGAGAAGTGTCGCTTGGTCTGGTGAATAACGTTTCTTGTTACAACAGGTCGATGGTCGTGTCCGGATACCTCGTCATTTAGGCAAAGTGCTACTCGAAACATGTACCGTTTCACGAACGTAGTTTGGTGGGAGCAGAATTATGCTCTGGGGGACTTTCACCTGGGCTCTCATGGAACCTGTGATAGTAATCGAAGGCACCATGAAAGTTGTGGACTACGTGAAAATGATATTTGACCACTTCATGCTTGGTATCTTCCCCGACGGTGCCGGCGTCCTCCAGCAAGATAACTGTCTGTGACTCAAGGCATTCTGGTTGCTGGATTGACGAGCATGATGTGAACTCAGTTTGATGTGTGGCCCAGCAAATTCGTCTGACCTGACCCTAATGGAAAATATCTGGAACGCTATCGCACGCTAGCTCCGTGCCCACAAACCACCGTCCCGTAATTCACGGAAACCGAGTGACCTTTGTGTAGACATCTGGTGCATATCTATGGAGTGAGCTAATCTACTGCGCATGGTCTCAAAATCAAACTGGTTAGTCACATGACTTTGGGGCGACGCTGCTTGTCTACAATTTGCAGTTATAGCGAAACTTGAATATTACACGTATCAGCCATGTTTTATATACGTTGCTGCACGTTTGGGTTTTAGTAACGGCTATGATTCAGTATTGTCGTTGCCACGGATGTAAGGAGAAGTATGTGAAAGCAGGACCAATTACTTTTCATAGGTATGTACAAAAAATGTATAATTGTGGGCATCATATTGGTATGAGGAACTTTGTATGGTTTATACGATGAAAACTATCGAGACACAGTATTATAAAGTCTTGCACTGCAGAGATAATTTCTACGATTTTATGGCTATGTGTTTACGAGACAACTGCTGGATAAATTTGCAAGTGTGTTTGAGTAAACTACCAGTCAGTGTATGTATATATATTGGTGCTTTGTTCATATGCTGATAAAATTTATACATGACAGTCTGATTAATTTCCTTAAGTTTATGCTGGTTCTCAAACCACTGTGTATTTCTAACTACTTCTGCATGAGACAGCTTCCCATACAGTGTTACTGTAACGTAATCAATTAAAACAGATTCCACGATTTGATTCAGTGCAATAGAAAACCTAAAAAAAAGTTGGCTGTCACTTCTTTTATTCCTACAAGATTCGAGCATGGGTCCTCGAATTGACGCGGCTTGAAAACCGAGAACTTTTTATTCATGTCTTCGAACAACTAGAACGTTATTGAGCATTAACGATTGCTCTTGGAGCAAAGAAGCATAGACGCATATTCTCTGTCATCATCGCAAATGTAATGCTGCAATGGTACAAACTTCTTTCAAAAATACTTCTTCCACATGTACCGTTGCGCAACGAATCGTCGCTTCAAGACAAGCCGAAGATGTTCCAACACCATACTGATTGTGGTTACTCAGATGTTGTTACCACTTTTAAAATCAGTTCATTACAACCACAGTTGGGTTCGAGCATGTAGTGGGATTCGTCAGATGTTTTGACTGACCATACGTCGCTACATATGAAATGCCTGCATGCTGTTAATGTAATTCGCTGTTGTTTATAATGGTATCAAAATGAGAAACCTAGTATTTTAATCAGAAAGAGTCTCACTGTAAAACTAAAATCTAAGTGATTTCGAATGACTTTCTTGCACAATTTAATTTTCCTTTCTCAAACTAAAAGCCACGCAACTCAGCTTACATACCATGGACAAAATGTCCTTCTAGCACAAAATCGCCTCCCACTCACGGAATATACCGTTATTCGTACTATATAACTGGATGTGAGAACCTTCACAAATAGTGGAATTTGCGTAGATGCCAATGACTCCTGACGGACAGACATCGCTCGCCATTTAGGAAATTACTCTGTCATCAACATGTTGTTATCACTGCCCTGTTCCCAAAAATAAATGAACACCTTCACATTCCCAGCACACAGCTGAAGCTTTCCTTTGAATCTTATTAAATCTATATGGTATTTTCACTGTTCTAATATTGGACTGCATCACTGAAAGACAAAATATTCCTTACAGTC
The DNA here is from genome assembly GCF_021461395.2 of Schistocerca americana. Lineage (NCBI taxonomy): Eukaryota > Metazoa > Arthropoda > Insecta > Orthoptera > Acrididae > Schistocerca > Schistocerca americana. The sequence goes on along the minus strand of NC_060130.1, from coordinate 269,991,275 downwards.
AATCGATTAAAATCCATATCATATCTAACAATCGAAGTGGGATTAAAACAACACTGAAATACAAATTTTTCTTTGTTTCCTCATTTACTTAACTGTCAGAACTCTATAGCAAAACTGAAAACTTAGCATGTTATACCGGTTTCAAATGATATATTTAAACCTTCATGAAAAAAAAAATTTCAAGGGAAAGAGCCTCCAGAGTAACATTTTTATATTACTGTGAGCAACACATACACTATGTGATCAAAAGTATCCGGACACTCCCAAGAACATACGTTTTTCGTATTAGGTGCATTGTGCTGCGACCTGCTGCCAGGTACTCCATATCAGCGACCTCAGTAGTCATTAGGCATTGTGAGAGAGCAGAATGGGGCGCTCCGCGGAACTCACGGATTTCGAACGTGGTCAGGTGATTGGGTGTCATTTGTGTCATACGTCTGTACGCGAGATTTCCACACTCCTAAACCTCCCTAGGTCCACTGTTTCTGATGTGACAGTGAAGAGGAAACGTGAAGGGACACGAACTGCACAAAAGCGTACGGGCCGACCTCGTCTGTTGACTGACAGAGACCGCCGACAGTTGAAGAGGGTCGTAATGTGTAATAGGCAAACATCTATCCAGAGCCCCACAGAGGAATTCCAACCTGCATCAGGATCCACTGCAAGTACTATGACATTTGGCGGGAGGTGAGAGAACTTGGATTTCATGGTCACAAGCCACACATCACGCCGGTAAATGGCAAACGACGCCTCGCTTGGTGTAAGGAGCGTAAACATTGTATGATTGAACAGTGGAAAAACGTTGTATGGAGTGACGAATCACGGTACACAATGTGACGATCCTATGGCAGGGTGTGGGTATGGCGAATGCCCGGTGAACGTCATCTGCCAGCGTGTGTAGTGCCAAAAATAAAATTCGGAGGCAGTAGTGTTTTGGTGTTTTCGTGTTTTTCATGGAGGGGGCTTGCATCTCTTGTTGTTTTGCGTTGCACTATCACAGCACAGGCCCGCACTGATGTTTTAAGTACCTTCTTACTTCCCACTATTGAAGAGCAATTCGGGGCTGGAGATTGCATCTTTCAACACGATCGAGCACCTGTTCATAATGTACGGCCTGTGGCGGAGTGGTTACACAACAATAACAACCCTGTAATGGACTGACCTGCATGGAGTCCTGACCTAAATCCTATAGAAGACCTTTGGGATGTTTGGAAAGCCGACTTCGTGCCAGGCCTCACCGACCGACATCGGTACCTCTCCTCAGTGCAGCATTCCGTGCAGAATGGGCTGCCATTCCCCAAGAAACCTTCCAGCACCTGACTGAACGTATGCCTGCGAGAGTGGAAGCTGTCATCAAGGCTAAGGGTGGGCCAACACCATACTGAATTCCAGCATTACCGATGAAGGGCGCCACGAACTTGTAAGTTATTTTCAGCCAGGTGTCCGGATACCTTCCATCACATAGTGTAAGTTTCTCATCACAGGAAGTAATAACAATTTCACGTCGTCACTTGCTAATAAGTATTTTTAGTATCACTTGTTAATTACCTTGCAATTTTAGATAATTTTTTTGCATTACAATTTTGTATGTGTTCATCGTTTCGTAACAAGTCATAGGAGTGAAGGAACACTCTAACAAAGCATAGCTGCAGAACAGCTTTCGTGTCAAGCGGAGTTTGTACTTTCAGATGATAAATGTTGTTTGTAATGGCTTCAGCAAATTTTTATAAGACCACTCAGTTGGTGACATTTTTACAATGAGGTTGTTTCACATGTTTTAGGTCCGCCAACTGCTTGACATCTATAGGTGACGGATAGTCCATACTTAATTACAGAGCTACTCCATGTAACAGTCGAAGCATTGAAACTGCACTATGTAATCGCCAATTTTAGATCTAGAATATATAAAAGCATGTCATTCTACCCACATTTGTGGTTACTTTTAATTACGATCAAGTGTGAGCAGCATAAACTGCTCTATGAAATTTTCAGAGACTAAGAATTCGTATCAGATTGATATATACCATGTCAAACATTACAGCTGAGATGGTAACAACTGCGCGGGTAATTGTTCGAGTTCGTTCAGCAGTGTTCCTTTGTAGGCTTTAACTTATAGTTAACTGCGAGTACATTTCAAATAGTACACCATCGGCACTTGCTTACGACGGAGGATACAGTCAAAATTATAATGAAGTTAATTGCATATACTGATGACCTACCGGAATCTACATGAAGTTGAACTTGGTGAATTGAGAAATGTTGCTTTTATGTGGGGCTAGAGGAAGGGAGACCCACTAAAGCCAACAAAGAATTCTGATGACTTAAGCACTCTTTCTGAAAACTCTGGTGACTTCAACACTTGAAACAATAATGATCCTCTTCCAAGCGATACTGAATAGCTGAATTTAAATTTGGAAATTTGTGGTGCTGAGTTCATCGGTCCCTAAGCTTACGCACTACTTAATCTAACTTAACTTAGGCTAAGGACAACACACACCCCCATGCCCGAGTGAAGATTCGAACCTCCGACGGGGGGAGCCGCGCGAACCATGACAAGGCGTGGCTACCTCGCGCGACTCTGAAATTAACATTTGTTATTTATTTTATATGTAAATTCTGGTTCCATGCTTTGTTTCATTTGGGGTTGGATTCATAGCTTCCTCCGCTAATAATTTCCTACAAGAAGGCAGCTGGAAACTGGCTCGCATTCTTTGGATTGGAATTGAGAAATTAGACAAACTCTGCTTGACTGACCTTGCTTCAACAGCAACACATAGCAGATGGAGTGTGGGTAATATTTTGTTCGCTGCATCAACAAGCAGTGTCAGCTTTAATTACATACAAATCTCGGCGTTTGGGATACAGATGATACTTCTGATGACCATCTCTAGGGCTAACTTATAATATTCCGTATACTTTCCAAAACACTAATACAGGGATATTACAAATGATTGAAGCGATTTCACAGCTCTACAATAACTTTATTATTTGAGGTATTTTCACAATGCTTTGCACACACATACAAAAACTCAAAAAGTTTTTTTAGGCATTCACAAATGTTCGATATGTGTTTCTTTAGTGATTCGGCAGACATCAAGCCGATAATCAAGTTCCTCCCACACTCGGCGCAGCATGTCCCCATCAATGAGTTCGAAAGCATCGTTGATGCGAGCTCGCGGTTCTGGCACGTTTCTTGGTAGAGGAAATTTAAACACTGAATCTTTCACATAACCCCACAGAAAAAAATCGCATGGGATTAAGTCGGGAGAGCGTGGAGGCCATGACATGAATTGCTGATCATGATCTCCACCACGAGCGATCCATCGGTTTTCCAATCTCCTGTTTAAGAAATGCCGAACATCATGATGGAAGTGCGGTGGAGCACCATCCTGTTGAAAGATGAAGTCGCCGCTGTCGGTCTCCAGTTGTGGCATGAGCCAATTTTCCAGCATGTCCAGATACACGTGTCCTGTAACGTTTTTTTTGCAGAAGAAAAAGGGGCCGTAAACTTTAAACCGTGAGATTGCACAAAACACGTTAACTTTTGGCGAATTGCGAATTTGCTGCACGAATGCGTGAGGATTCCCTACCGCCCAGATTCGCACATTGTGTCTGTTCACTTCACCATTAAGAAAAAATGTTGCTTCATCACTGAAAACAAGTTTCGCACTGAAAGCATCCTCCTCCATGAGCTGTTGCAACCGCGCCGAAAATTCAAAGCGTTTGACTTTGTCATCGGATGTCAGGGCTTGTAGCAATTGTAAACGGTAAGGCTTCTGCTTTAGCCTTTTCCGTAAGATTTTCCAAACCGTCGGCTGTGGTACGTTTAGCTCCCTGCTTGCTTTATTCGTCGACTTCCGCGGGCTACGCGTGGAACTTGCCCGCACGCGTTCAACCGTTTCTTCGCTCACTGCAGGCCGACCCGTTGATTTCCCCTTACAGAGGCATCCAGAAGCAGAGTTAGCAGTTGTTGAACTTCGTCCTGAAGTGTCGTTGCACTGTTATGACTGACTGATGTGAGTGCATTTCAAGCACGACATACTCTTTCTCGGCTCCTGTCGCCATTTTGTCTCACTGCGCTCTCAAGCGCTCTGGAGGCAGAAACCTGAAGTGTGGCTTCAGCCGAACAAAACTTTATGAGTTTTTCTACGTATCTGTAGTGTGTCGTGACCATATGTCAATGAATGGAGCTACAGTGAATTTATGAAATCGCTTCAATCATTTGTAATAGCCCTGTACAATTTAGGATATTGCATGTAATAAATAAAAACAATGTGTCACAGAAGGAGGGAACGGTGGTACATAGAACGTTCGCGTAAGCAGCAGAACTGCAGAATAAGTCAGTCATTTTATTTTTACGGAGAAACCTACTAGGAAATTTCGTCATTATGAACGTTTCAGTAGGGGCAACATTACCGAAGATAGTAAACAGACGAATGTGATTAAAATCCTAGATCTTAGAAATCAACACCACCTTCCTTGGATCAAAATGATAAATGGGTGCTTGTATTGAATGACTTTTGTACCGCTCATAGTTGAATAAAAAAATTTAAAGAACATGATTTCGTAATAACAACACAATTACAAATAAGGCCTTTAAATAAAGAAAGTAATGCTGGAATTAGATTGTTTCTTTCGAAAGACTGAAATGAAAGAAGCCACAAATCTCATTCAGCCATGTACAAAAAAAATGGTTCAAATGGCTCTGAGCACTACGGGACTTAACATCTATGGTCATCAGTCCCCTAGAACTTAAAACTACTTAAACCTAACTAACCTAAGGACATCACATAACACCCAGTCATCACGAGGCAGAGAAGCCATGTACAGATTATTGGTTATTCTGCATGAATTAACAACGAACTTATTGCTCTGTTTGGCGAGGTGGATGCATGAATACTAATGTACAACTTATTGTTGCGGAACTGAGTTATGAGATGAAAGTAAAATGGATTACCTGACCAACGCTTTATCAAAAAAGGTCTGCAGTACAAGTCTCAGTTTGCACCTGTTTACATATGTTTCAAATGTCGACAGCAGACTCAGTTCAAAATGGCAGTACGAAAAACGTTCATCTGCCACACGTGTATCTTCGATCAGTGCAGAGAGATAACAATTAGCATTCCGTCCCTGGTAGTTTCGACAATTTTGTATTACACCCGTTTAAAGTTAGAATTTTCTACATTTCTTCTCTGTGAATGTATGGTCCTTGTCTCGGTAGACGAGCTCGCTAACACACGTTAGTTTAATGGTGCCCGATCTGCAGACGGCCGACTGTAGAAGATATGCTAATTTGACCGGCAGGGAGAAAAACGTAGTGCTGTGCCTGTCCTGATTACAAAACTGAGCGCTAGATTTCTATTCTAATTTTCAAAACTCGCCGCTGTTTTTCATGAAGTGAAGGCATATGAGGTTGTTGATGGCAATGCGATAGCCGGATGGAAAAGTTAACTTCAACTTCCTCCTAGATGCTGTTTGAGTGGAGCAGGCTACGTATTGGCACCCTGATTTCAAACTCAACTATTTATTTACTTTTATAGTCACAAGTACCAAAACAAACGACACACTAGAACGTGCAAGCATCCACTACAGCCACCTGCGAGGCACAGATTCACACGTGAAGCACTATAATGAGAATAGAAGAGAAACTCCACAAACACCAATGAAATTGGGGCATGACTATTGCCTTTAAATTATTGACTGGCTAAAAATGTGTGGTACCTTTTGCTTGACAGTTTCTCAACAGGTTATGTTGCCTCATTAAACTCAGAGTTCCTACAAAAGGATTCTACAATTAATGGAACTGGTTCCTTTGGCTACATGATTGGATATGTCCTTTCAGCCTAACGTAGACCACAGACATCATAAAGAGACAGACGAATCAAACTTATCAAATCCTCAAAGCTTGTTCTGTCGCAGGCATCGTATTCATTAGTCACCATTCTCTCCAGTTCGTATTCGGGCAGACTTATTTATGAAGGGTTAAAATCTACAGAGCAAACATAAACAAAAGTGACTAATTGCTCGCTCGAACGTTAAATATTGCTACCTTCAGAAAAGGACACACAGCCACACGTAGCATTGCGAATTAATTTAAAAAGTTCATTGCGGTTTGTGGTAAACAATCTGAAATTTTGCAGTTGAAGTTTTCCGGACTCTTTTTGAATCAATAAATGCATCGAAAAATCAATTTGTGTATCTAACCATTTCTTAAAAAATTTTATGGGTATCATTTGTACAGCTGTTGCTCTGTACTTACCGACAAGACGAAACAGGTTTAGTGAACTTACTCGAGGAAAATTTTCCGTACAAACACATAATAAAATGTCTACTGTTCGTCCTCGAGCACCTGTACAGCTTCATTATCTGTTATAAGCGCCAGTTGCCATATTATGGCAACCGTGAAGATAGACATCGCTTTAGTAAATGTAATCGCGGTGTGTTTTCCAAATCTTTTTGAAAATAATTACAGACGGCGAGATAGGGAGCTACATAGTGGATCCATAACTCTGCTTTTCTCGTGCCGTGCACGGGCTGCAGAGGTTGGCGAGAGGAACGCGAGAATATAAAGGCCAGTTGTAGCTGAGACCAGGCGCGTGTCATTCTGAAGGATATCTGGTTGGGAGACTCGTTCTAAACGAAATGCGCATACATTACGTCTGTTAACTGATGCATAAATATTGTGTGCGTTTATTATTCGTTCTTAAAACTTTTATTAATGTTACTTTATTAATTTGATTGTAAATTACTAACAATGTTGGGCGGACAACGAATTATCAAAGGGGGATCGGAGTGCAATATACAGTCACACTAAAGCTGATCGCTGTTCGCGGGTATTATTTCACGAAAATAATCTGCGCCGTTGTTTGACGTTTAATGCTTCGGGAACCGTACAAGTGTAATTAGGTGGTGCAGATAAGACAACTCTTTCTATGGCACAGGAGCACGATAAATCAGTCAGAGAAATTGACGTACGTTCCACATGGAAAGGAATGACTAACACTTTTGTTGTTAAATAATGTGACTATATGTTGCCACCCGAAAAGAACAAACTACTTTGCCCTCACATCTTCAAAATGTAGTTTGTACTGTCTTGAGAGTACCTATACTGTGGCTCATATATGTAGACTTCGCACTGATTACACGTTTGATGAAGGAAGGAGTATGTTTAAATTGTTTCTGCAGCAACGTTTTTCTTCCTTACACCTTTACCTACACAGGTTTCGACACCTTTCTGCCATCACCAGCGGGCTCTTAGTTTATATGATGTCTGAAAAATCAAACATAGATTTGAAAAATAGCAATTATTAAGTGCTTGAAAAACATAACTGTCGTTTTTAAACTTGTTTTTAAATTTTCAGACATGAAACACTGTCATTATGGAATGTAAATTCAGAAAACACGTATAGGTGAACGTGTAATTTCCTATTATTGGAAAAACCATTGGCTTTCCCTCCAGTGATTAATTCTGCAAACATCGATGTTAGAGAACAACACAACTCAAAGGGGGATCATAGCTCATGGAGGCAGAATTGAAGGCGCTCATTTAATTGCAAGTTAAGGATACTGCTCAGACACTTTTATTTTGTACAGGAAATTCAGTTCTATTGCGGAGATACGGTACTGCTTCAGTCTGACTGCAAAGAAACTGGCATTGCCAGGGTTAAATGAGGTGCTCTGGCAATAGCCTAAAGCTATTAAGGGAAACCATGAAATTTCTAAATCGGAATGGCACGTTACGACTTAAATGTGGCCCAGGCCGAGGTGACTAATCACTGTTAGCACAAGCACTTTAGCCTAATAGAGAAAAGATTGATAATGTATTTTTGTCGACCTACCATTGTGCCTACCATTGTGACAAGTGTTTGCAGGAATAGCCTTACTTTGTGATACTTGACAGACTGATACAGCCAGATCTATGCCTACTACACACCGTAGGCTTCTGTAATTTCTTCGTTTGTGTCTCAAATCTATTCACGCGAATGCTGGAATGGTTTCTTAAAATACCATGGACGGTTCATCCCTCCCGTCACTACCACTCCTACAGTCCTTTTCGAGCACAGACAGCGTTCTGTATAAAGTGACGCCATTGTTAATACGATGAAGTCTCACCTTCCTTAAAATTACTTGATTCAAAAGTCCTTCCATTCCTTTCTCCTTCCTATTACGACTTGGTCCATTTACGGAAATTGAGTAGTGCATCGTCTGAAGCATCCTGACCAATGTTATGTACTGATCTCCTTTCGTATTGTAACTATTACAATACGAAAAACTGGCAATGACAGTTGATTTCATCTTAGAAAACTAGACGTAAAACAGATCTTGGTGGGGCAGTGATAAACAATTACATTCCGGAAGACTGAGATTTAAATCTTTGTGCGACCGTACGATTTACTTTTCCCGTGGTATCCCTGAATTACTTCAAGTAAACCAATTCCTTCCATACCTCCTACCCATATTTTTTCAGAAACCTACCTCAAGCAGTTTAGAATGTTATTTCTCATGTGACTTCAAAAATTGTGAAGTAATGGTACATAATTCTTAATTAGTTTCAAAATCGTATGGTGAAAACACTGCCCTTAATAATGTGTAGAGGATAAGAACACGTAGAGAAATTCAAATTAGAGCAGGCTACAGAATGACGAAATTTTCCTGATACATCCGAATGGACCATTCGTCCTACAGAATGTCGCCCATATCCTAGAGTATAAATCGAGGAAAGCGTATACTATAGCAAATGTTATGCTTCAAGACTATTTACGTTGCTTTAGATGTGCAAGGAATCCAGTTTATTTGAGCATTCGGATGATGTTTGGAACTTCTTGTCCTTTCCCTCAGCAGTTTGTCATGTGTCATTATGGCTCTTCCAGATTTTTTTTTAAATTCTGAGCCGGCCGCGGTGGCCGTGCGGTTCTGGCGCTGCAGTCCGGAACCGCGGGACTGCTACGGTCGCAGGTTCAAATCCTGCCTCGGGCATGGATGTGTGTGATGTCCTTAGGTTAGTTAGGTTTAAGTAGTTCTAAGTTCTAGGGGACTGATGACCTAAGATGTTAAGTCCCATAGTGCTCAGAGCCATTTGAACCATTTAAATTCTGACTTTTAGATGCATCTAAAATAACTGGCTTAGGGTTTTTAGCTGGTTTTTTTACTACTAACCTATAACAAAATTGAGTCTCCATAATTACATGACATTTAACCGTTTTGGACAGCTCAGTGATTCGGACGATAACGACAGATTGCAATCTTGGACAAATTTCGACAGCCCACTAGCCAAATGAACATATTAAACAGAACTTCTCGTTAGCGTTTCTACTACGATGACTCTCCATTAATTAACTGTTCAAAGATTCGAGCTCTGCCGGTGACTTCAATTTTTTGGTTCTTTAGCTGTCTGAGGTCCTTTCTTATCCACCTGCAGTGGATACTCGCAGTGCCTCAGAGACTGCTAACGTCTAGAGAGGTCTAGAAAAGCACGGGAGTAATTCAAGGCAAGCAACATAACTCCACTAATCCCCAGTCAAGAGAGGTGATGCAACTGATAAGGCACAGGAATAACATGTAGAAGGAAGGTGGTTCAAGCTCCGCTACGATTGCCACGATTTAGTTTAGCGAATGCCAGATGCTTCTTTAATGACGAAATGACCATGTACTTTGAAAAATATTTTATGTAAAACAAACATCATTTCTCAGTGTTCAGGTTAAACAGATGCTAGATTAATTCTTCATGAATCCCTTACTGTAATATCTGTACAAGGACGATGAAGTCGTTAGAGACGGAAGTATCTGAACAGAGGCTTCAGTTTAATGATAAGTTCTCAAAGTACAGAAGCAACTTTATAATTAATACTTTGCATTAAGAGCTACATTAATAACAAGAAAAACATCTCAAAAATAACATAATTAATCTGTAGAAACAATTACTATTTCTTTGAAATCAGTACTATGACTATATTTTCAGTAAAATACCACTGAACTTTGGATTACTCAAAAGGCAGGTTGATACAAGTTGTCACATTCTTCTCTAAAAACAAAGCTTGCGTCTTTGTAAATCAGCCGAATGCCCGTTTCAGATTTTCTTTATAAATTCATTTAGCTTCCGCCACTCTTAAAAAAACTATTTCAGTGGTTTTAAAAAATCCTTGTTGTTGTTGTGGTCTTCAGTCCTGAGACTGGTTTGATGCAGCTCTCCATGCTACTCTATTCTGTGCAAGCTTCTTCATCTCCCAGTACCTACTGCAACCTACATCCTTCTGAATCTGCTTAGTGTATTGATCTCTTGGTCTCCCTCTACGATTTTTACCCTCCACGCTGCCCTCTAATGCTAAATTTGTGATCCCTTGATGCCTCAAAACATGTCCTACCAACCTAATGTCCTTATGTCCAGTAAATTCTTCACTTATTCTGTCCCTTTAGTATTTGGTCCAATGCCTTCACTTATTCTGTCCCTTTAGTATTTGGTCTAATGCTCGTCTTCGCCATGTGGAAAGGCAATTTAGATTTCAGAACAGTCCAGTGCTGAAACACAAAAAATAAAAACATAATACAATCAATGAAGGAAGATGTGTAATAAAAGTAGGAATATTTCAGAAGTCTTCTGTCATAAACAGAGCGTTGAAAGAAAAAAGCCAGATGAGGATGAAAAAATGATTGTTCACTGTAAATAGTTTCAAACGGATGTGATTAGTAACAATGCCTGAAATATGTATTTTTACACTTACTGTCTGTAATTTGGCTTAGAAACAGAGCAAGCTGTTTCTGCGTAACGGAGACGCACTCGGCTATTACTTGGTTAGAGAATTTAATAATCTGATTCAAACTGAGATATTCTAAGACTGGCACTAGATTCCAGTAGTTACTATAATTTTAAAATTATTATTCGGGTGTCAGATTTATGTCGTTCCATGATTTTCAAGAATTACGACCTCTCTTTGCCATGAGCGCTTTGAGCCAAGTTGTTGATAAGATCGCTGCGCTAGTTTTGATTCTAGCTCGCCACATGCGCCTGGCTCTGTGAGAATGACTCGTACCGCAGTAACGCTAGTGCTGAATATAAAAATATATCATTTTAAAATACGACACCCTCAGCCATACCTTTCGCAAAATTTATACCTGGTGATGTTAACTGTGCCAAAAGCTTATTTCGTTATTAATTACAGAGTGACGCTACAGATTATACCTGCATGCACTATTGTAGTACCCTATGAAATGTTGCATGTAAGTACATAAATAAGTACGATTACAACAGAACGAAATCATACAAGAAAAGATATTCCTTCAGTCATGATGTTCTTTTAATCACAGTTAATCTTACAAGGCAAAAAGAATTTATCAGATGGACTAAAACGTTTCATATGTTCATGCACTTGAAATCGTAAAACAAAAACAGGAAGTGAGATATTAAAGCCTTGTTGCTAACATAAGGAAAATGAAAAATAAAAAACACACTTTTTTGGCTCTGGCTATAAAATTCGACAGCTATTAGTAATGTATATTGATCACGTTCAGAATACCCCGAATCACCAAGTAAACTTGATTGTAAATAAGTCCTTTCCTCATAGGTACATTCCCATAAAGAAAGAGTTCCTCATTTCCTTACATGTATGTCTTGTCTTTCAGAAATCTTGAGTGGCTTATGCGATAACAATAATGACAAAGATGACGACAGAGGAATGAAAGGTAAGTTTCTAACTGTAGGTTTCTATTTTTATCGCATATTAAATCAAAAGAGCCGCTTTCAAAAATCTGCTAATAACATACTTACAAGTAATTTCCATGTAGTTACAGTGAAATGTATGTAGCAGTCATTTATAACAGTAACGATTTGGGTCACATTACTAAATTGACCATTATTTTATTTTAAAACTCCCTCATGGCAACTATAAGTACTAGAATTTTTCTCTATAGTTTCCATTCGAAAGCAAGGACCATCGTATGCACATTCATATTCTATAAGTAAATAGTGTTTACTGCTATTTTAAGAGCTCTGTTATATTCGCTGTAGCTATTCATGGTTCACCAAGGGACTGAAGAATGCGTCTTTGCAAACTTCATTAACACAGTTGATCAGTATTTGAACTTGCCGAGAAATTGTGTTGCAGTTACGAATAGTCGGTCTTAATGAATAATTATCTACCAGCAAAAATCGAGGTGCTTTATTTGCTCCAACCGACAAACCAGAAAGTCAGTTCATTCCCTGCATCGCAGTGTGCCAAAGAGTTAATTCAGCAAAAAGCAAAATTTCTACTTTATTCCAAGAGCGGCAAGTATACAGACAACAGTTACAAATAAAATACGGATCGACTAAAAATACAGTAAACGTTAAACACTTAAATAAGTGCTCAAAACAATATATATTTTAGTCTCAATTGCTTCTCATCAGTGTAATAAATTATGTGCTTTTTCATGAAAACAATGTTCGACGTAGTGACATGCATAGCAACAGCTTTCATTGCTACAAACCTCCTATAATTCCTCGCCATGCAGTACCTTTCATTCAGTAAGGCGGCTGAAAGAAAAGTCTCTGCAGCAAAAGCTGTAATATTATCACTCGTATTTAATTTGCTACGCGAAGATCTGCATGCGCTTGTGTATCTACAGATAACTGCAATTGTTACTGTCACATTTGTGCTCAGAAGTAACACTCGAAAAGACGAACTGTGATACTACAGTCCAGTTATCTGTTCAGACACGTGACGAGTCACATCGGTAAGGAACTGGAAAAAACAGGAAAACGAGACTAACAGTAGTGAGCTGTTGTTACAACCGGGAGAGAAACGCAGTCCGTCCCCTCCATGTTAAATTTACCCTTTCCTTCTGCGGAATTAAAGTCACCTCACCGCTAAGTTGTAAAGACCCTGTTTCTATGACGCAAAATTATTAGAAATGTATGTAAACAACTACACACGTGTGCCCTCCTCACGTAATTTTTAGACAAGTTACAAATTCACAGTATTCAGAAATATAGAAGACGATAAGCCTGAAATTTCTCAGTAAAGAGCGCAGTATGCACTTACGTTTGTGAAAAATGCGACACGAAGATGGATGTGTATGACTGTACAAATGTTCAAATGCATGTGAATTCCTAAGGGACCTAACTGCTGAGGTCAGCGGTCCCTAGACTTACACACTACTTAAACTAACTTAAACTAGCTTACGGAACAACACACACACCCATGCCCGAGGGAGGACTCGAATCTCCGGCGGGAGTGTATGACTTTCGAACTTAATTCCACGAATTAGTGTGCACGAACATAATGACTTGGAATTTAGGAGGGCTTGGATATGTTCCTGTGGTATCCCCCTCCATGTGGTTTAATGGGAGTCCACAAAACATCAGTATATGAAGTTGCTGGAAGGATAGGCGCTATTTCTGGCCCAAAAGTGTGACCATTTGAGTTCAAATTGCCAATGGAAAGCTCAGGGTGTATCCAATTGGCGGCCTCGTCCAAGACGCTTGGCGTCGGGACTCCACATCGCTCAACAACTTAAGCTGCCAGACTGCGATTACTTTAACAGTGTCTATCATGAACGGTATAGGACAGATTAAATACTACAGCTTACAACTCACCACCCGAGTTCATCGCAGTCTGACTCGTTTTTGGTTTCTGAGTAATGGGAAGTACAACCACAGCATAGGTATCACCAGTACGACCCGACAATGCAGACAGATCTATACACTCCAGGTTCGTAGTAACGTTGTGAACGATGCTGCACAAGCCGTCACAGACGTGTAGACAAGACAGCTGACATCACGTGGCTGTGGACACATTATGTGCTCTGGTGCCTGCTCATCACAGAGTACGATCCTCGCCTGTCCACCGATTCTACACACGCACCACTGTAGTAGCAGCACGCTCTCTGCCAGCTTAACCTTCACGGAATAACCAATCAGCTTTTTGAGGACCGAATATTTTATCCCGTTTTAATCACCTTAAACATTATGTCACTCCCTCTGATGTCTATGAGGCATGCTGTCACTTGACATATTTTTCCAGTTTGCTTTTTTAGCTCCTCACGCGCTGAAGTTGATATAACACTCAGCTCTCGATAAGAGAAGAGAGGAGACTACACGTGGATCATCTCTCTACAGTGTTGTCTTCATTGCTGGTACACTAGCTTACGCAGCCTCCGATTCTCGATTCATTCGGACCACTGTTATCAAGTGTTGGAGTTTTCACAACCATTAGTGTATAACATGCGACACATTTGCTCTGTTAAGAGAACTGGCTGGTAAAGAAGTAAGCTTAGCAAAGCATGAAAAAGTTTCATATTACGAATATTGCTTAAGTAACCTTTGCACTGTTTCTATAATTTCGCGGCTATTTGCCAATCGCTTCTAATGGGATGTCTATTCCATACTTGTTTCTCACACAATACTCATTGTTTTGCAACTTAGTCGGTGTTAAAAGTAGTTTATTGGCCATTAAAATCGCTACACCAAGAAGAAATGCAGATGATAAACAGGTATTCATTGGACAAATATATTATAATAGAACTGACATGTGATTACATTTTCACGCAGTTTGGGTGCATAGATCCTGAGAAATCAGTACCCAGAAGAACCACCTCTGGCCGTAATAACGGCCTGATATGCCTGGGCAATGAGTCAAACAGAGCTTGGATGGTGTGTACAGGTACAGCTGCCCATGCAGCTTCAACACGATACCACAGTTCATCAAGAGTAGTGACTGGCGTATTGTGACGAGCCAGTTGCTCGGCCACCATTGACCAGACGTTTTCAATTGGTGAGAGATCTGGAGAATGTGCTGGCCAGGGCAGCAGTCGAACATTTTCTGTATCCAGAAAGGCCCGTACAGGACCTGCAACATGCTGTCGTGCATTATCCTGCTGAAATGTAGGGTTTCGCAGGGAATGAATGAAGGGTAGAGCCACGGTTCGTAACACGTCTGAAATGTAACGTCCACTGTTCAAAGTGGCGTCAGTGCGAACAAGAGGTGACCAAGACGTGAAACCAATGGCACCCCATACCACCACGCTGGGTGATACGCCAGTATGGCGATGACGAATAGACGCTTCCAATGTGCGTTCACCGCGATGTCACCAAACGCGGATGCGACCATCATGATGCTGTAAACAGAACCTGGATTCATGCGAAAAAATGACGTTTTGCCATTCGAGCACCCAGGATCGTCGTTGAGTACACCATCGCAGGCGCTCCTGCCTGTGATGCAGCGTCAAGGGTAACCGCAGCCATGGTCTCCGAGTTGATAGTCCATGCTGCTGCAAACGTCGTCGAACTGTTCGTGCTGATGGTTGTTGTCTTGCAAACGTCCCCATCTGTTGACTCAGGGATCGAGACGTGGTTGCACGATCCGTTATAGCCATGCGAATAAGATGCCTGTCATCTCGACTGCTAATGATACGAGGCAGTTGGGATCCAGCACGGCGTTCCGTATTACCCTCCTGAACCCACCGATTCTATATTCTGCTAACAGTCATTGGATCTCGACCAACGCGAGCGGCAATGTCGCGATACGATAAACCGCAATCGTGATAGGCTACAATCCGGCCTTTGTCAAAGTCGGAAACGTGATGGTACGCATTTCTCCTCCTTACACGAGGCATCACAACAACGTTTCACCAGGCAACGCCGGTCAACTGCTGTTTGTGTATGAGAAATCGGATGGAAACTTTCCTCATGTCAGCACGTTGCAGGTGTCGCCACCGGTGCCAACCTTGTGTGAATGCTCTGAAAAACTAATCATTTGCATATCACAGCTTCTTCTTCCTGTCGGTTAAATTTCGCGTCTGTAGCACGTCATCTTCGTGGTGTAGCAATTTTAATGGCCAGTAGTGTAATTTGACCATTTATGCTATTTTTCAATGCCTCGTAATTAAATAAAGGTATTTGGGAGGAGAGTTACTCTGAAGGTGCAGTGGAATAGAATGAGACCTTTCGTCAGCTGCCTTTTTAATTCTTGGATTATAGAGGTTTTAAGATTAATAATTTGTATTCTTAGGGACATTTCGTATCTGCTATACATCTAGAAGTGTCTTCTTGTCATTGTGAACTGTAATGAAAACTATAGGTCTGATAGAATTAAATTTTCCTTGAGACATACGACTTTCAACTTTATCTACGATAATGACAGAAGCTGAAGAAACGAATTAAAATTTGTGTTACGGCCAGGACTTGAATCCGAGACTCCTGCTTACTAGGCAGATGTTCTCTCCCTAACACAAACTTCAATTCAGGCACTAAGAAGGGAAGAAAATAGTCTGAAGGCGTGAACTGAAGTCTGTGTTATGGAGGAACATCTGCCTAGAAAGCAGAAGACCCAGGTTTTAGTCCCGGCCGTAGCACAAATTTTAATTCATTTCTTCAGCTTCTATTATTATCGCAAGGAAAGCGTAACCAGAAGACACTAACTCGTCTCTGCCATTCACTTAGCATACTCATCACTAGAAGACGTCGAAGATATTCGTAAAATTTCAGGTGTTAAAAATAATACTTTCCACTTTTCTTCATCGGTGCGAAGTTATACATTAAATTCAGACCGTGCTTGCGATATTGAAAAAGCGTAACGTGGGGAACTTGTGATAACAGGGATGCGGAGCAGCCAGAATGGTGGTGCTAATTTATTATGGGCCGTGAGCGTTTGTCATGCAATTGCAGCAACGAGTTTTGACAGCTGGCGCTGGAAGACGCCTCTCACTCGCATAAATCCCAATTTCCTGTCAAAGCCGGGGCCTGCCCAGAGGCCTCGTCACTGCAGCCCACAAATAATGGCACTGTTGTCGCCGCTCGTTTCCCCCGCATACTAAATACTGACAAAGTTTCTAAACGCGTTACTCACGCCATTCAAAGATAAAGTGCTCAGCATTACAGTCAACAATTGTTGCGACGGAATTTCTCCTGTAATAATTTGTTACAACTTTCATTCTCTGGAGAAAATTTTCAAGATACTCAGACCTAACGCATTCCAATCGTCATAATAAGCTATAGACGATATTAAAAGTGTGATTTTTGTGTTAGTTGACACTATACGGGCTGAAAATTATTTAAATCGACAAACGCTGGGACGTTGAACGGGACACCAACACACATACTTTTCTCTAACGTTATAATTACCTGTGAGTATTTTTTAATCCAGTACGGGGCGCAATCGCTCTCAGCGCTCCTGCAATTGTGCATAACATGGGGAGAAATCCGACGAATGTAAGAAATGTTCCTCATGAGCAATCGCAGGGTGGAAATCAATATCGGCTTCAGTGCCAAAAACAATTTCTTTTTTTTAGTTACACCCGAAAAACCGAGCTAAGTGCCTCTTCAAATAATGTGAAAGTCAGGATAAGCACTACGATCATTTCCAACAGCGCAGATAAGGCCCGAAAGACAGTATGAGCGATATGTGCCGGCCCATTTGTGAGACTGGAAGGAGGTCAGAGTGTCAATACCTAATGAGCTTGTAAAACTTACGGACAATGCGATACCTAACAGTAAATTTGTGGTTACTACGCTCCAGTCTGAAGACTTTATTATTTTATGAACAACGAAAATAAATATTTACAAATGTAGTTGGAACCAAGTGATAAAATTCCACGTGGTGTCGTCAAGACGAGAACATCGTTTAACAAGCTTGAAGACTGGAGCACCTACAAGGTTTTCAAGAAAGGGATTACCACTGACATAATAAAGAACTTTGGTTTACCGTCGCAGCAGTGTAAAAGCAACTTGTCTGCTGAAAAGAAAAAAATCTGTAACAGATGCTGTCGTAATTGAAACTAGCTAATAGAACAATTTTCGAACAGTTAATCTAGTAAAATTGCTTTGTGCCCTATAAAATTAAAAGAAGGATTAAAAATAATTTAATCACGGGATCGTATATCTGTAAAATGTATCGCTAAAACGTTTATTATTAATAAAACCGATAAATGCTTGAGATTTCTTTCATTCGCACTTGACTCGTGTTTGCCGATACCTCTATGGCATGTAGAACGTCCTGTGTTTTTCAGAATAAACTGTTTATTTTCTTTGAAAAATGAAGGGAGCTTAAAAAAATTGCAAGAGTTGCGTGGCTCTTACTGTAGATAATAAAAAAATAGTGTTAAGGTTTTCTCATTTAAATATTTGTGTCAAAACAAAAAAAACTGAATACCGCTCAGTCAGTCTTTTAGCACTTAGGCCATTATTGTTTTCCACTCCACAATTCTTAATTCACTTCACTTACGGCGTGTGCACAGCCTGGAACCAGATGATTATCCACTCAGAGCACAGTTTTGGCAGCGGTACCTGGAACAGTGTCAAATGCATTCAGCGGTTCCGTCCTCTGTTCTGTTTACAGATGGAGCAACGTTCGGGTGTGAAGGGGCTGTAACATCCACAGTTCGTATGTTTTGGTTGATATTAATCCATATGCCACATTTACTCGCGCTCATCATTCCCAGTTCTGTGTGAATGTGTGAGTAGAAGTTGTTGAGGACTTTTTATGTGGGCCATATCTCCTACCGAGGCCATTAAATGACAGGCATTATTACAATTTCCTCACCAGAGCATTGGCAGAATTGCAGGGTGACGTGCCATTCGCTACAAGACAGCGCTTGTGGTTCCAGCATAGCGGGCGCCGGCACATTTCAGTCGTCCTGAGCACCGATTCTTGGACCGACAGTTTCCAGAAAAGAGGATTGGTCCTGTGCCATGGACTAATCGATTCCCTGATTTGATCGTCTGGACTTTGTGTGACGAGAGGTGTGCAACATTGTTTACAAAATCCTTGTCGAATCAGCAGAGGACTTGATTCACAGGAAAATGCATTAGAAAATGTGTTTTCAGTGTTCCGTGCAACCTCCCAGAGTTTGTTAGTGTAATTAATTTTAATCCACAGAAAACTCGCTCTACCGGTTTAAAAATCGTCACAGGAAAATGACATGAGAGATAAACATTTGTTTCTGTATTACGTACAACCTCCCAGAGTTTATGGGTTTTAAATCATTTTCACCCTGTATAGAAAAGAAGCTGGTGGCTACAGAGCTCCTAAAATTATGTCACCCGTCATATAAAGGGGTTAGGAAATCACTTAGAATCCAAACAGACACCTTCTTTCATTGAAGAACAGAATTTCGTGCCTCAGTCATCTTAATCTGTCTCTATTGAAAGAAGTAACACAATTTAAGGAACTTGGCCAAACGCGTGATCGAACATTATCTGAGACAAGTCCAGCTTGGTACTCAGATAATGTGTAAGAAATAATTATCAGACATTATGTTAAACATAGTAGTCTCTTTCTTCCAAAGGAGGCGTCTTCCGAAAACGTAACGAATCAGTAGTGTAATTCGTAAAATCTAAAAGTTAATCGCTTAACGTTTCGTCGACATAAAGGCGATTAGAGAGGTAAAACGGCCTCGACTTCGACAAGTATGGAGAAAAGAATCAGCCATAGTTTGTTTTTAAGAAACTACTCAGGCCTTTGGCCTCAGCGTTTTTCCTAAAAACACTGACAAACAAAAAATCAGAATATCCGAGTGGGTATCTGAATCACGCTACTCCAGACAGACTAGCTTTCGGATAGAACAGAATAAAATTTTGAAGTTTCGTTTTTATTCAGTTCACTTCATGTCAGACTCTCTGCGCATCTTACGGCAAGAACGTAATGTTGTGTTGATTCATGGTAATATTCCGGATGTTGACAGAAAAATCGAAATATAGTTCTGATACTTCATTAATACTTTGGAGTAAAAGATGGACCTATTAGATAATTTCTTTCAGTTATTGTATTAGATACACCGCGAATGATGTATACGCATAAGAGACGCCTCGTTCCTCTCTAACGTCTACTTAATGTTCATTCTTCGTCATAATAAACCAGAATGATGTGGTTAGTGTTTTCGAGATACTTTTCAGAAAGTCATCTGCCTCTTATAGTCAATTTTGGTACACTTTGGCAGAATTGTGGTAAGGCTTAATGGTGCGCAGCCATTAGGCGTGCTTCCCGTTCTCCTCTCTCTTGTTCTCGTTTTAGCCACGTACTACAACACTCTTAAAATTACTCAGATTCTTTCCAAAATTATTTTAATCTGCTTAAATACTTATTTATAAACACGTGATCTTTTTGTAGGTTTTTTGCTTTTCCTGCAGTTCTTGTACCATCATTTGCCATTTCATTTTGCATGTTCGTTTCATTAAAGGGTCAGTTCCAACAATGACGTATAATCTCAGTACTCATTAGGATAAGTTCCTCTCTACTATTTTTCAAATTTTCACTCTCATCAAGAATCGATCTAATGGTTTCAGAACATCTAGTTGGCACGTAGCCCCTGACCTGACCTAACTAAATTATTCAGACACGAAAGCATAACAGCAAGTGAGGTGAGCATATTCGACAAAACACAATTTGAGAAGCTGTTTATTACTTTTTCAAAAACTTTCTGAAGTTTCTCTCCTCGTATGTGTTTACCATCATCTGATATGCATATTGCAATAAAAAAGGGTTATGGATTAACGTCCGCTCGGCAAGAACGACAATAGAGTTGGGATAAGCAGCATGTGTTGCCTGAAGGCTTCAAATCGTCACCAGGAGACTAGCGTGATTCGTGTTATTGACGTTTGACATCACGTTGACAAACATTGAGTGATGAGCTTCTGATAAAAAACGCTATGACTTTTACCCAG
The DNA here is from genome assembly GCF_021461395.2 of Schistocerca americana. Classification (NCBI taxonomy): domain Eukaryota; kingdom Metazoa; phylum Arthropoda; class Insecta; order Orthoptera; family Acrididae; genus Schistocerca; species Schistocerca americana. Next base: position 269,970,646 of record NC_060130.1, on the reverse strand, counting down.
ACGGCCGCGGTTTGAGTCCCCCAAGTGATCACCCTGAGCCACTAATTCTTTTGGTCCGATATCCCGCCGGCATGACTGTAACTAGGATCGGGGCACTAACTAAAATTGGGCATTGCTGTGGAATGGACACCCGTCAGCGTATTCGTATGAAAATTTTTGCGGAATTTGTAGCAAATCTATCTCAGGTTTAGCCTGATATCAGCAACTACAAGTCCAAGGTACACTCCTGCTTTATACTTATTGGAAGTGACTTCAATAGTTTCCCGCAATTTGTCAAAGCAAATACCTGTCTGGTGATTTGCGATATGTCGCGAGTGTGTCTTTCCCTAACCATTCTCATTTATTAACTTATTCTCCATCTGTAACAAGCTCTTTTTGTAAGTGGCGACACACCCAGAAAGAAAAGTGGGCAAAGATGAAAATACGTTGATATAGTACTCCACTTTTCATACTTGCACGAATATGTGTGTACTTCAAAGCTGCCTTTCAAATGTATATGTGAAGAACTTAAATTATCTATTTGAGACTGACTATCATGCTTACATAGCTTAAAACTTATCAGTACTTTGTAACTGATCACAACTTCAAAAACTGACCATAGTACCTGCAGAAACCACGCTGCACCACCCGCAAAGACACTAGATGTCTTAATTTCGCCAGTGTTGCTGGGGAAGTATTCCCTTCCTTTATTTGTCGCAAGAGACGTCAGGCATACTCGTGACATAGACAGTAGCCACGTCGATAAGACAAACTGCATCCGTCATTTCACAGACTATGCTGCACAATTTCATATTCTATGGCTGCGCGTGTCATCTATCTTTCCAGTAGAGGGGTCCGTGATAGCAGGCGCTGCTGCCAGATTACATCTGGACCAGGGGAATGCAAGGACGTGTGCTGGCGGCCAGTGGGACCGGTTCTAGGACACGACCACACTCAACACCATTTACTACACTGCTCAGGCTGGCCTATTTTTTCCTCCTTTTCCATTTGACACGCCTTGAAGTGACAAAAGCGACCGTGTTGTGCTTAATCAGACGACTTCATTGGTCCAAAACTTAACCCGCATGCTCTTGTTTTTCGGTCTTCAAGCGGCCATGGAATTCGTCGGTGACGATTATGTAGTACAAGTACAACCACCTGGTGTCACTAATACAACAAAACTCCACAAAATATTTTCAAATTCGTGAATTTCCTATTGCGATAACAAAATCTGACCCAAAATCCACTGATTTGAAGGGAGCCATGAGGTGCGTCTCCATGGATAATACAGCATCAATTCTGATATCGAAAAGAACTGTCAGGTTATCCCTAGCAAACCTAAAATACTTAGAACCAATGAAAAGATACAGCGAAACGAAGTATACAAGGGTGCTTTCTCATAATTTCTCAACAAAGACAAATAGAGACTCGGGTAACATAGCTGAGATGATATTGTCGGAATAGTTGAGAATGCAAATTCAAAGTCATACAGCAAATGTCACTTGACACTGAACAAGCAATTGAGATGAGCGGGGTGACAAACAGTTGCGACAATCTTAAATGAGGTTTTCGGTGGTTCCTCTAAATCACGTGAGAGTGATGCCCAGCTAGATCCTTAAAAACGCCCAAGGCCAATTTCCTTCCCAAAAATTATTCAGTCCGACAGTGTGCTCCGTCTTTAATGACACACGAGATCAGTGGAACGTTCAACAATTATCTTCTTCATTCGGCACCTTGTCTTGTATGATTCACGACGTCACCATTAAGGTCAAGTTCTGATTCACATGACTGCACCCTCGTTCCATTGCGCTGTTTCCTTCATTGTACGTAAACCATAGTCTGGTTCCAATATTACAATTAAGAAATGAAAAAACTTTTCATAGGGTACCATGTTATACCATAGAATAATTGGAGCTTATGCATGGCTTATGTCCACAAACGATTTATAAATAAGACAATTTCGTGTAAGGTAGAATTTCTGCCACGAAGAAATCGGTAAAACGTATTGATGAAACAAATAGTGCTATGATAGTGGGAAGTGCTAACCGGAATTCATTTTATTCATCCAAATAATACAAATATAGTACAATTATTAAAATCTTCTAAAATAAGAAACAGTCGCAGTAAAATATAACATTGAGTAAAGTCTGTGTCAAACTAATTCTGTTAAAATTTGTAATAATAAAACGTACAATAGGTATGCCTGTAAGAGGAGAAGTAAACGCTCGTTTTATGACGCAGAATTTTTTCTCTCCTGAACAGACTACAACCTTGTTATCGATTGCTTTGATAGATATTAACTAATTTATGCTATAAAACAATGTATTACTTCCCACTGCAGGTAAAAATTCTGTTCCTAAAGATCCGATATGCCGCATTGCCTTCTACACTCTTACAACAGACACTGCTCTTTTCATTTGCGAACTATTCTCATCCGGAAACATTCGAAGTAAGTTATTAAAGTAAGACAATTTCCCAGATTATCTTCGCTTCGGATGTACCTGATATTGCAACTGCAACTGCGTTTGATATCATTCTGTGAGGAAATTTTAATTAATTTTGAACATATGAATGATTTAAGTTAGAAGACACTTCAGTTTCTGCCTCCGGGATAGTGAGATGCACAGCATGCGGGCGAAACTGTAAGCCTGATACGGGACAGATATTCTATTACACTTGTAGTATGGTGTGGTTTTCAATGCCGTTTTTTTTTTCTTCGAACGAATATGATGTCAGTAGCTTTTCACAACATCCACAATTCCAAGATATTCGGTACGGTTTTGTAATGGCTGTAAATTTAGTCCCAGTGCGATTTAGGTAGCGGTAGAGGGAAATATTACACTAAAATGGTATTTACCGATCGAAGTGGCGCGGTCGTAGGAGACTGGACTCTCATTCTGGAGGACAACAGCTCTAATACTCGTCTAGCCTTCCAAATTTAAATCTCCCTTGATTTCCGTAAACTGCTTCAGGGGAAAGCCGGAATGGTTCCTTTAAAAGGGAATGACTAATTTCCGTACCCAGTCACAGTGTGTGCTTCGTCTGTAATGACATCAACGTGACGGGACATGAAACCAAATCTTCATTTATTCCTTAAGTGGTATTTTCAGTTTTCGTCAAATTAATTTGAATATTTTCTGTCGCATATGTTTTGTAAAAATTCCTAGTAATAATAGGAACAGAACCATCATGATTGATAGCATATTCACAAATAAATTTTGACGTATAAAGAAAGACAATACTGAGTAAACAGCTTCGCATAAACCTATGGCATTTTTATGTGGGAAATAACGCATTTTATGAATTTTAATATTTCGCTACAAAGATGCAAATTGACATATGTACGTAAAATAAGACATTATGGTATAAAAGGTCCTATATGCAAAAAGGGCTATATCAAGCCATGTTTAATATTATTACGTTGACATCCTCCAGGAGTCGGTATGGCTAAGTTTCGTGACACGTCAAACGAAGGTTTGATAAATGAGTATCCTTCACTTCTTTGTTGGTTGCCCTTACCATTTGGAGTTATAACTGTGGTGTGAGGAATTAGATGGAATTTATTTGTTTCTATCTCATGACAAATAGGTTGTTCGAAATAATAGAGAAACAATTTCTTGTCAGTAAGCATAACTTTCTTCCTTGAGACTCTAACTTTGCCTTGATAGAAAGGAAAAATGGATTCGTGAAGGCAATTGTACTGATTGACCAATTTAATACCTAACACAGTCTAAGGCTGCTAAACCATTTAAAGTTAGTCACATGGATAGCCAAATATTCTTCCTTATCCAGCTGCAGCTGACGACATTGTAGTTAAAAAAATCTCAACATATCCAAAGCTGTCAGCATCACTCCTGATTTACCACATTCTGGAAGTTTAATGGTCAAATACTTCATCAGTGAGGTACACTCTGCCCATAAGATAAGAGGTCTGAAGTATGTGAAACATCAGATTCGCACCAATGGAAGTTCGCTCCTTACTGAAGCCACTTCGAAATTTAAAAATGATAAAAAAGGACTTCACTGCTTTGATTCCTTGCTTCCGCAAGAAGAAACACCTCTTATACGTATGGTACGTAAGTTCCACACAAACCTGTGATAATTTTGTGGGAAATGGTAACTTTCAAAAGTTTTAATATTTCACATCCCCTCGCAACTAATAATCCAACTCCCTAGCTGAGTGGTAAGTGCGGCTGGCTACCGTTTGGAGGGCCTGAATTCAATTCACGGTATTGCCACGGTTTTTTCCTTTGTCGGAGGAGTAGAACGGGGTCTTCTCAGCGTCACGATGGCAATTGAGGAGCTACTTAAAAGAGACGTAGCGGCTCCAAGGTCTGGAAAACCGACAACGACCGGAAGAGTGGCGTGCTAACCCCAGGCCACTCTATTACGGTTCTGAATGATACCGTGTGACACAGGATTACACGGCAACCTATCTCTGTCGCACAGTCATCTGTGTTTGAGCGTCCAGTTTCAAAACCGAGAAATGTATTATGAAATCGCCGATAAAGTGGTACCATAAATGTCGTAGTGTGCCTAGAATTTAGTTTTGGACAGTGTATTATGAAATCGCCGATAAAGTTGCACCATACATATCGTAGTGTGCCTAGAATTTAGTTTTGGACAGTGCAGTGATAAGTATCCAACCATTTTTTGCCCAACGCTGTTGTAACACGACATTACTTTTAGGTTCACGCGTCATCAGAACTCTGTTGACAGTTTGAATATACACAGCCGCTCGTATAAATTATTTAACATAAATTAGTAATTAAAATAAAGTTGTGTTCGAGATTACGGCATTCATCAACAAGCGGGTGCTATTTTGCATTTGCCCACAAGCAACTCTGCTAATATAATTTCCCGCAATTGTAATGAAAAATGTATATTTCTACTACTTACGAAATTCGAAAGAGTACTATATAAATGTAAATGTTATTCTCTCTGTAAAGCGTTAAGCGTGTTGTGCTAGGAGGCGCAGCGAGACTGCGGAGAGACGGGACGTGTTACCGAAGAGCTGGGTGTGGCGGGCGGACAACTTTCCACACACAGACAGCCCTCACAAGTTTCCTGACAAACATATAAACCTTCCACTACAAATCAACTCAGGAAATATATTTGCGAAAGTGACACTATTAAGTAACAGGCAGCCATACATATCTCTACATTAAGTCCCTACTGTGTATCTACCAGTGGTTACCTCTTTCCCGTTCTACTTTAGACACTGCGCAAATACACTTCGTCGCCAAACGCCGTCAAACACTCGACTGGATTCGTTCTGTATGACGTCAGTGTAAGTATTCGAGATGTACAAGCTTCATGTGCCGGGATAATAAACAAGAGAACTTGCGGAACTGGACTAGTGCAGTCGGTAAATTCTTCCAGAGACCCTAAATCACACACATTCCACGAAGTAATATGTATAGAGCTTACATGTGAATTCTTCTACCAACCTCAATGTTAGTGTTAAGTGGAATGGTCCGCGATAGCCCTAAACTCAAACATCGCTCTAGTAGACACAAGAAATTTACTAATAGGGACCACCGAACACTAAAGCATGTAGTACAAATCAGTCGTTAGAAATCCTTCTCAGCTTCCAGAATGCGATTTTCACTCTGCAGCGGAGTGTGCGCTGATATTAAACTTCCTGGAAGATTAAAACTGTGTGCCGGACCGAGACTCGAACTCGGGACCTTCGCCTTTCGCGGGCAAGTGCTCTACCAACTGAGCTACTCAAGCACGACTCACGCCCCGTCCTCACAGCTTTACTTCCGCCAGTACCTCGTCTCCTACCTTCCAAACTTTACAGAAGCTCTCCTGCGAACCTTGCAGAAATAACATCTTGAAAGAAAGGATAATTGCGGAAATGTGGCTTAGCCACAGCCTGGGGATGTTTCCAGAATGAGATTTTCACTCTGCAGCGGAGTGTGCGCTGATATGAAACATCCTGGCAGATTAAAACTGTGTGCAGGACCGAGACTCGAACTCGGGACCTTTGCCTTTCGCGGGCAAGTGCTCTACCATCTGAGCTACCCAAGCATGACTCACACCCCCTCCTCATAGCTTTACTTCTGCCAGTACCTCGTCTCCTACCTTCCAAACTTTACAGAAGCTCTCCTGCGAACCTTCTAGAACTAGCACTCCTGAAAGAAAGGATATTCCGGAGTCATGCTTGAGTAGCTCAGTTGGTAGAGCCCTTGCCCGCGAAAGGCAAAGGTCCCGAGTTCGAGTCTCGGCCCGGCACACACTTTTAATCTGCCAGGAAGTTTCCTTCTCAGCTATTGGAAAAAGGTTTGGAAGATAACACCATACTGATATGACGTGAGGAAGTATAAGGGGAGTTCAATGAGTAATGCAACACATTTTTTCCTGAAATTATTCAGAAATCCAGTACACCTCATTATTCTCCATTCTTTTGGTTACAGAAACCTATTTTCTGAGGTAATCTCCATTCAATGCGACGACCTTACGCCACCTTTCTGAGAAGCCCTGTGTGCTCGCATGGTACGACTCTACTGGTAGCTGCATCAGTAACCTTCCCATCATCCATCTAATGCTTCCCGTGGAGTGCATCCTTCATTGGGCCAAACCAGTGGAAGTCGGAGATGGGAGATCCGGGCTGTCGGGTGGATGCGGAAGAACAACTGGTGGACAAGTGTGTCAGCACTACAGCCAGAGACGTCCAGTTGAACAGCGAGGAATTTGAGCGTGATCCGTCGATCGCCTGGAATGAGTGTGTCCGCACGTTCCAACATCGCTGGAGTCACAGCTGTATGCGGCCGGCTGGTACGCGGAAGGTCGGACGGGTTCTCGCGACTTTGTTGCGATAATGACAGACCCCTAGCCCAACGACTCACCGTGCTTTTTTCATTGCAAGGTCTCCGTAGACATTCTGCAAGCGCCTATAAATATCTTCGACTCTCTGGTTTTCCGTGAAAAGGAATTCATTGACAGCTCTCTGCTTGCTGCGCCTTCGTTACAGACGCCATTTTGATAGCTACGTATAGCACACCAACCTATCGGAACTTCATGAAACTATACAAGCTGAAGCGACAACATTCGACGATGTCCCGCAACAAATTCTGCGTTTTTTCAACCGAATTTGGCTGAAAAAAGCTGTTGCATTACTTATTGAACGCCCCTCGTAAAAATCAGTTGTCGTTGTAGTGCTGCTGCCTAGAAGGTACAGTTAAGAATGCGACGAAAACTTCCCTCAAAGTGATTCAAACGTTGCAGCCACCATCAGTGGTCTCTGGAAGGGAGAGAGAAGAAGAGCATGATTCAACCTCATTAGAGACGAAATGTAAGCTCAGAGTGAACGAGAGTTGAGAAGGACACTTACAGAGACCTTTTCAAAGGAAAAAATCCAAAGATGGATGGCGACACGGCAACTTGATCCCCACTTCTCCTAAGTGCAGTGGGTCTACGGAGCAATGGATGAGGGATTTGTGGAGATATTAGACACACTTGACGTGGCATTCAGCTGGGAATGTCAGGACGTGACGAACTCCGGTTAGTCGGCATTTACCGCTGTGTGTGTGGGAATGTGTATTTGTGTGTGTGTGTGTGTGTGTGTGTGTGTGTGTGTGTGTGTGTGTGTGTGTGAAGGTATTGCGGGAACAGAGAATTCGGTAGAGGCGGGGTGATGTTATTTTTTATGGGCTCCGAATATTAGTTTTGGCCAATAGAAAGATGATCCGAGCGTTATGGCGCAGTGAGTACATTGGACTCGCATTCGGAAAGAAGACGATACAATTCTTCGTCCATCAAGGTTTCCGTGATTTCCCTAAATCGCTAAAGACCAATTTCCTTCCTCATCCTAATCTAACCCGAGCTAACACTCCGTCTATAATCACCTTGTTGTCGGCGGGCGTTAAACACTAACCTTCCTTCATTCGTTCCTTCCTTTCTCCGATAGCAAAATTAAAACAGGTGTTTATGAAAACATTCAGACAATAGCACGCTCCCCACACTGGAAGTAATGTGGAATCGGGAATTTCCTACATCACATGATAACGCTACTGTCCACAAAGCAAAGACAGTTCCATCGTAATTCGAAGAAAATCAGACAGGTTTGAAGGAACTTCATTGTTTATAGTCCTGATCTAAATCTCACCAAACATTTTTTAAATGAACCAAGTGTTGGCTGCGTGCTGAACCTCATAGCAGCTATTCGCCATGCTTGAAACGAATTGAACCAAATTTCCCTTTCACTGTATCACATCTACCCAGGAAATTAAAATCTCTAACTGTAGTCTAAGAAACTGCGATTAATGTCAGAACGAATAGCAGTAAGTGTACGGATACGTTAAATTATACACGAAGCTTATTTCCACCATTTTAACATTTGATGAGCTCAATCCAGATTGCGATTGAAATGCAGCAATACTGTTATAGCCATTCGCCATGTCGTTAGAAAATTGTTATGTAATGCGGAAAGACAAGATGACCTTTAGCGCTTGTTACAAAAAGGACAATATCATATAATTATGCGATTAAAGGTGAATCAGTGAAAGCAGTCACAATCGTTCACAGGTTTGTCTTCTCGGTGACGTAGGGTAAGACGACCACTTAAATCTATCCGTGAAGAAGGCTGATGCCAGACGGAATTATCGGAAAACTTGATTATGAGTCGTGTGTTGCCTCACGCGTTTGTTTAGTCAGCGCGAGAGCGTTTCATAAACAAATTCCAATGGAAGACACCACAAGAATGGCGCTAGTGAATCACGTAGAGCCTTACTCTAGAAATTCCTCGAGTTCAAGTTCTTTAAGAGTGAAGGAACATACTTTTTCTTCCAGAATCTATCTTGCGTAAAGACAGCGAGGGTTGAATAGGGAAACTAGGTCGTATACAGACGGGTACCGACAATCTTCCTTCCCGCCCAACATCCGCTGATGGAACAGGACGTTCGCAGGGCAAGAATGGTTCAAATGGCTCTGAGCACTATGGGACTTAACTTCTGAGGTCATCAGTCCCCTAGAACTTAGAACTACTTAATCCTAACTAACCTAAGGACATCACACACATCCATGCCCGAGGCAGGATTCGAACCTGCGACCGTAGCGGTCGCGCGGTTACAAACTGAAGCGCCTAGAACCGCTCGGCCACTCCGGCCGGCCGCAGCGCAAGATCATGCTCTGGTTTGTAGCATACAGATTTAAATGCAGTTTTCTCTCTATTCTCGGAGTTTTCGCCCCTATATCTTATGTAAAGTTTCCACGAACGTTGCAGAACATTTCCATCCTAAGACTAGTTTAAAGTGAAGGAACTGAAAGGCTGAAAATCTAGCACTTGTCCTTCCAACCAATGTCCTCATTATTTTCTTTTTTTCTTTTTTTGCATTTTAGGTTACAAATTAAAGAGAGACGTTAATATACAAGATTACTTCTGGTTCAATATTTTTACGGCCATGTACTGTAGGTATCGATCCGCACTGTCGCCTGATAAACAAAGTAAGAGCCTACGGAATATCAGACCAGCTGTGTGGCTGGATTGAAGAGTTTTTAACAAACAGAACACAGCATGTTCTTCTCAATGGAGAGACTTCTACAGACGTTAAAGTAACCTCTGGCGTGCCACAGGGGAGTGTTACGGGACCATTGCTTTTCACAATATATATAAATGACCTAGTAGATAGTGTCGGAAGTTCCATGCGGCTTTTCGCGGATGATGCTGTAGTATGCAGAGAAGTTGTATCATTAGAAAATTGCAGCGAAATGCAGGAAGATCTGCAGCGGATAGGCACTTTGTGCAGGGAGTGGCAACTCACCCTTAACATAGACAAATGTAATGTATTGTGAATACATAGAAAGAAGGATCCTCTATTGTATGATTATATGATAGCGGAACAAACCCTGGTAGCAGTTACTTCCGTAAAATATCTGGGAGTATGAGTACGGAACGTTTTGAATTGGAATGATCATATAAAACTAATTGTTGGTAAGGCGGGTACCAGGTTAAGATTCATTGGGGAGTTCTTAAAAAATGTAGTCCATCAACAAAGGAGGTGGCTTACAAAACACTCGTTCAACCTATACTTGCGTATTGCTCATCAGTGTGGGATCCATACCAGGTAGGGTTGACAGAGGAGATAAAGAAGATTCAAAGAAGAGCGGCGCGTTTCGTCACAGGGTTATTTGGTAAGCGTGATAGCGTTACGGAGATGTTTAGCAAACTCAAGCGGCAGACTCTGCAAGAGAGGCGCTTTGCATCGCGGTGTAGCTTGCTGTCCAGGTTTCGAGAGGGTGCGTTTCTGGATGAGGTATCGAATAATTGCTTCCCCTTACTTATACCTCCCGAGGAGATCACGAATGTAAAATTAGAGACTACACTCCAGGGAAATACCATGGGAAAAGGATTCCTAACACTTAAACTTATTTTCAGAAGCGCTTTTCTTGCCGTTGCCAATCTTTATTTTATATCATCTCTGCTTCGGCCATCGTCGGTTATATCGCTACCCAAATAGAAACACATGTAGGCCTACTGCTTTTAGTGTCTTATTTTTTAATCTAGTTCCCTCGCCATACCCTGTTTTAATTCGTGTACACGCTTTTATCGTTGTTTCACTTTTGTTGACATCCATCTAGTAAACTCTTTCCAAGATTCTGTCCACTCCGTTCAACTGCAGTTCCAAGTCCTTCGCCGACTCTGACGGAATTACAATGTCGTCGGCAGAACTCAAACTTGTTTCTTTTCAGTAAACTTTAAATCCCTTTCTAGCATGTACTACAACTGTGTCTCTCTCCCTTGTCAACTACTGCTACCCCTTATGTCCTTCGACTCCTATAGATGTAGTCTGGCTCCTGTACAAGTTGTAGATAACCTTTCTTTCTTTATATTTTATCCCTGCTCCCTTCGGAATTCCAAAGAGAATATTCCAGTCTACATTGTCAAATGCTTTCCACAAAAGCTATATCCGTAGTACTGGCACTTAGTCTTAGCGAAATTTCCTTACTCATTTTCCCCACGCCGGGAACACGTAATCATAGCGCTTTCGCTTAAACGTTTTTACACAGAACCATCATCATTACTACCATAAAATGTTTTGGTGGGGCTACAAACTATACAATTTCTGAAACAGCAACCTGTTTTAATAACACGCTTCCGGCCGATGTGGCCGAGCGGTTCTAGGCGCTTCAGTCTGTAACCGCGCGACCACTACGGTCGCAGGTTCGAATCCTGCCTCAGTCACGGATGTGTGTGATGTCCTTAGGTTGGCTCTGAGCGCTATGGGACTTAACATCTGTGGTCATCAGTCCCCTAGAACTTAGAACTACTTAAACCTAACTAACCTAAGGACATGACACACATCCATGCCCGAGGCAGGATTCGAACCTGCGACCGTAGCGGTCGCGCGGCTCCAGACTGAGCGCCTAGAACCGCTAGACCACCGCGGCCGGCTGTCCTTAGGTTAGTTAGGTTTAAGTAGTTATAAGTTCTAGGGGACTGATGACCTCAGATGTTAAGTCCTATAGTACTCAGAACCATTTGAACCATTTTATTAACACGCTGTTTGGTCACTGGAGCATACATGAATTCGTCTCCATCCAAAATATGAAGCACTGAAGATAACGTACTCATATTTACTTTTGCGTTTAAGATGCTTGAATGTGTCCCTCTGGTATACTAAGATGACACTGATTACCAATTCGTTGTAAGTCATTCAATCACGCTGCAAAATGTTGTTACATATGTTCTACGTATGAACATAACTGTTATGGAGAATTTTTAGGTTCGTCTTTTACCCTTATAGCCCTTATAGTACTTCCGCATACTTCATGAATGGCACATATGGTGTGCTCATCGTTTTCTTCGTATGTCACGGCTGAATTATTTCTACCAGACACGGTTGTAACGACTTCGAACTGTGTGAATTAGAAAGTCGTGGTCTCAGTATGCCCTCGGGAGTTCCTACCATTCTCGAAATCCCAAACTGATCTTCCCACAGCATAGGTGCATTCAGTGAGTAATGCAACACTTTTTTTTCTGAAACCAGGTTCTTTTTGTTAAAGATTCCAATACACCACATTATCCCGCCCCCCCCCCTCCCCTTTTGGCTACAAAGCCTTATTTTTCAACATGACCTCCGTTCAATAATGCAGCCTTCAGCCACCTTACTGGGATGCTCGCAAGGTACCACTCTACTGGTCTATGTCAGAGCCAACGTCCATCAATAACCTACCCATCACCTACGTAGCGCTTCCAGCCAATGCGTTCTTCATTGGGTCAAATAAGTTGCCCTTTACGGTCTTTTGTTAAACTTCAAATGGTTCAAATGGCTCTGAACACTGTGAGACTTAACATCTGAGGTCATCAGTCCCCTAGAACCTAGAACTACTTAAACGTAACTAAACTAAGGACATCACACACATCCATGCCCGAGGGAGGATTCGAACCTGCGACCGTAGCAGTCGCGCGGTTCCGGACTGAAGCGCCTAGAACCGCTCGTCCACCGTGGCCGGCTTTTGTTAAACTGGTGGACGAATGTGTCAGCACTACGAACAGACATGTCCAGTTGTGCAGACAGGTCTTTGACTGTGACCCGTAGATCACCTCGTGTCAGAGTGTCCGCACGTTCCGACTTTGCAGGAGTCACATCTGAGTGCAGCCGGCTGGCAAATGGGAGATCGGACAAGTTTGTGCGACCATGTTGCGATGATGACAGACGCCTCGCCAACGACTCACGGTGCTTTTGTTCGCTGCCTGGACTCCGTAGACATTCTGCAAGCACTTTCGAACGTACGCGATGCTCTATGACAGCTCTCTGCTTGGAACGCACCTCCGTTACACACACAATTTTGAAGGCCACGTATGGCGCCGCCACCTATCGGAACTTCTTGAAACTAAAGCGGGAATACTCTACGATATCCCACAAATTCCGTATTTTTTATCAATTGTATTTGACCAAGGAAAAAATGTATTGCGTTAGTTATTGAACAGTCCTTGTAGCATTTTTTACATTCTCCTGTACATAATTCGAGTCTGTATTTTTGAACCAGGACTTACGAAATCGGTATATCGGAAATATTCACACCTATTAGCGACTGCTGTCTTTGGATTGGTTATTATTACATTTTTCTTGACGTCTGAGGGTACTTCAGCTGTCTCATTACACCCAGGTCATTTACAGAGGAGTCCAGGTCAATCCTCCTTCTATGATCCTTAGTATCGTTACCGAGGATGGGCGTGGTACGCAAAAGGGAGGAAAGACGCGCTCCCGTAGCCGAGTTGGCGCCGGCGGCGGCGGCCGGGAGAGGATTGGCGGCTGGCAGTTCCAGGCAAAGGGCGCTGGCGTGGCGAGCGCTGGCCGCCAGCCGTCGCGTAGGTTAGTGCGTGTTTACAGCGCTCAGCTGATGCGGCTGGCGCGCCGGCCGGCGCTCATTCATGGCTCGTGGCCCGGTGAGCGCCTCTGGCTCCAGACGTCGAGTCCTTGGCAAGGCTGTGCGCGGCGCCTGCCAGCCGCTGGAGGAAGGTCGGCCGCTAACCTGGCCGGGCCCGCGACTTGTTGCATATTGACCTGAACAATGCCAGATCCGGCCCGCCTGCTCCTGACGTCACGCCACAGGGAGCACTACGTCATCTTGCCAAGTACTGACGGTAGCGTGCCAAGGCCCGCGGCGCATCAGCCGTGTGCCAGGTCAGCTCTGCGGAAGTGGGCCCCTCGCTTACAAACACCGGGCCGCGCAATCTCGCCGTAAACATCTGTGTAATGTAAACCTTCCGAACTATTTACACACTTAATTTCTACACGTCATCACCGTACGTCAGTTACACCTACGTCTTTCCTCTGCAAGCTGATACGAAGTGCGTGGCAGAGGATAAGCTGTACAATTAGGGATTGCTTCCGTCCCTTTCGCGTGTGGAGTGCGGGAGGACTGAATATTCCAACACCTCTTTATGCTCTGTAATTAGTATAATCATTTTTTCGAATTCCCAACGTGAGCGATCCGCAGGGTGTTGAAGTATAGTCCTAGACCCCTTACATAATCATCGATTACTAAACCGTCCGGAAAGTCCACCTCGGTGGTTGCGCGGTCAGCGCTACGGACTGCTAAGTAAAGGGGCCCGGATTCGAGTCCTGGTCGGGATGGAGATCTTTCTTCTCCGCTCGGGTTGTGGATGTTGTGTTGTCCTTACTTTCGTGTCGTCATAACTGAAAAAAATGGTTCAAATGGCTCTGAGCACTATGGGACTTAACTTCTGAGGTCATCAGTCCCCTAGAACTTTGATCTACTCAAACCTAACTAACCAAAGGACATCACACGCATCCATGCCCGAGGTAGGATGCGAACCCGCGACCGTAGCGGTCGCGCGGCTCCAGACTGTAGCGCCTAGAACCGCTCGGCCACTATACGGCCGGCCGTCATAACTGACATTCCACTGTTGAGCTGTATGAATAGGCATCCTCCGAAAGCCAATAAACTGAAGAAATTTTTTTTTAAAATTTACGATCGCTGTAGGGTATAAAATATGACATTCTGTACTTAAGTTGATATGCAAAATATCACTGCAGATCTTATAACTGTAATTAATTAGCCGGCTGGTGTGGCCGAGCGGTTCTAGGCGCTTCAGTCTGGAACCGCGCGACCGCTACGGTCGCAGGTCCGAATCCTGCTTCGGGCATGGATGTGTGTGATGTCCTTAGGTTAGTTAGGTTTAAGTAGTTCTAAGTCTAGCGGACTGATGACTTCAGATGTTAATTCCCATAGTGCTCAGAGCCATTTGAACCATTTTTTGTAATTAATTAATGAATCTATACATAATATGCCATCAAACAATGAGATGCGTGAAAAACTGGGTGATATTTAAATTTATTACTTATGTTCTACAAACTCTGTTCACAATAAATTTCGCAGACACCACTCAAATATGCCGCTAAATGCAGCTACAAAATTATATCGTGGAACCCCACAAAGCTCAGGAGATATGACGTCATAAACACTGAGACATGTAAAGAAACTGCTGCATCATACATGACGTTTAAATTTATTACTTCTCTGTTCGCAACATATTTAGCAGACGGTGTCCATATTTAGTCCCTTTAATTCACAAACCATACAGACAGTATCCATATATGCCGCAGAATTTCTTTCTTTCTTACTTTCTCGGGCCGTTGTCCCGCTCCAGCGCGGGATCGGCTCTGTTATGACGGATTTGGCAGCGTTAATTGCAGAGGGTGGCCGGATGCCCTTCCTGCCTCCACCCTGAACCCCCCCGGGACGGAAGTAGAGTACCTCAGCTGTCTGCATCTAGTGTAAGTCATGAAATAGTGCGAACTTTTTTCAAATGTCTGTGAGTCGTGTAACTGAGGCGGAACTTGGGGACCAGCCTGGTATTCACGTAGCTGGAAGTGGAAAACCGCCTAAAAACCACATCCAGGCTGGCCGGCATATCGGCCCTCGTCGTAATTCTATCCGGGGCCGGCGCGCCTACCCGAGTCCAGGAAGCAGCACATTAACGCTCTCGGCTACCCTGGCGGGTATATATGCCGCAGAATGTACCTACAGCCCGCATCTCGTGGTCGTGCGGTAGCGTTCTCGCTTCCCACGCCCGGGTTCCCGGGTTCGATTCCCGGCGGGGTCAGGGATTTTCTCTGCCTCGTGATGGCTGGGTGTTGTGTGCTGTCCTTAGGTTAGTTAGGTTTAAGTAGTTCTAAGTTCTAGGGGACTTATGACCACAGCAGTTGAGTCCCATAGTGCTCAGAGCCATTTGAACCAATGTACCTACAAAAATATATCTTTCTACGACACGTTGTTCAAGAGATATGGCGTCATAAATACTGAGATGCGTGAAAATATACCGCATCATGCATGAAGTTTTAATATATATATTCTTTGCTATTAAAACGCAACATAAGGAAATCGCTAACTACTGGCAGCTCTTTTGACAGCTTTCAACTGCGAAGCACAAACAGCTGTAGGTGGAAACAATCGCCGTCTGCAGAGCTACTGTATGAAGAGGCTTTGCCATAGAGACGTTTACAAAATCCCGTTATAGACACGCGAAGCACCTGCGTCTCATTTTTCTGTTTTCATTTCTTACAGAAAATTGGCAAAATGAATACCTGGGCTATGCTGGTTTTGTCCGTTAGAGACCTAAAAATTACGGCTTCCTTTGAACAGATTTAGTAGTAACCTTTGGTGTTCTATGGTTAAAACTGTTTCTTAGAACTTAGTTATTAGGCTTTCGCAGGATAATTTGCGCCTATCCTCAAGCGTCTGTAAGTTCAGTTTTTCAGCGTTTCCTTGACGCTCTACCGTGGGTCAAGGAAGCCTGTGGCAGTTTGTGCTGACCTTCTTTGTATATTTTAAATAACCTAGTTAGTTCTGTTTGTTACGAGTCCCATGCACTTAAGGAATATTTTGAGATGGGTCGCACAAGTATTCTGCAAACAATCTTATTTTTTCGACTGACTGCATTTTCATAGTATCCTCATATTATTACACTCAGGTATTTGCATAAGATGACTGATTTCAGTTGAGACTCATTGATATTTTAACTATGAGACTCTATGGTTTTACGTTTTATGAAGTGCGTAGTATTACATTTCTCACATTTAAAACAAATTGCCACTCTTTGCCCCATTTCGAAATCTTGTCAAGATCTGACAATAGTGATGCAGCATTTTTCAGACGATACTTCATTGGAGGTAATAGCATCATCTGCGAAAAGTCTGAGGTTACAATTAACGTCGTATGCTCGGTCATTAATATAGAACACAAACCGCAAGGGACCAGATAAACTTCCCTGGGGCATGCCTGAAGTTACTTCTAAATCTATCGATCACTCTCCATGTTACAGTCTGACCTTTCCGTTATTACCGCAAGACGTGGACTAATAATGCGAGGTGAAGAGTGCATACTAGTGCCATATTCCTTGTTCTAATTCCTATCCAATCACCATTATCTTGTTTTACTTCAGCTTTTCACCTTTGTACCTCGTACAATGTGTACCAGTGACAATGTAGTTGTGTATAGGAAATGCAGAAGGACTTTGACAACTTTCCACGTGGCGTAACTAGTGCCAGATGTCTTCAAGTGAATATAAATCGAGGAACACGATCATTTCTGATCCCAAGATTAGCGGTGAACATTTTGAGCCCATCACATCTTGTAAGTATTAATGATTAATGGTTCAAATGGCTCTGAGCACTATGGGACTCAACTGCTGAGGTCATTAGTCCCCTAGAACTTAGAACTAGTTAAACCTAACTAACCTAAGGACAGCACAAACATCCATGCCCGAGGCAGGATTCGAACCTGCGACCGTAGCGGTCTTGCGGGTCCAGACTGCAGCGCCTTTAACCGCACGGCCACTTCGGCCGGCGCTTAATGATTAATGTTAAGAAGCAATATGAAATAGGACCTTGAGATAAAATCACTATTACAGAAAGCGAATGGAAGACCTAGATTTGATGGAAAGGTTCTGGGAAAATGCAGTGCATCTTTAAAAGAATTTCGATACAAGACGCAGCTGAATAAATTTGCAGAAACCGTATTCGACGGAGGTTGTGCGGCTATTAGGATGTCAAAAAAAAAAATGGTTCAAATGGCTCTGAGCACTATGGGACTTAACATCTGTGGTCATCAGTCCCTAGAACTTAGAACTACTTAAACCTAACTAACCTAAGGACATCACACACATCCATGCCCGAGGCAGGATTCGAACCTGCGACCGTAGCGGTCACGCGGTTCCAGACTGAAGCGCCTAGAACCGCACGGCCACACCGGCCGGCTATTAGGATGTCAAAATCTTCTGTCTCACGGAGCGGCAATGAGAATGAGATAAATAAGATTACGGCATTTGCAAGGCATACAGACAGTCATTTATCCATGGCTCAATACGCTAATCGAATAGGAAAGAAAATGGGTAATAGTGGTACCATGTACCCTCCTGGACAGTATGTACTATGCAATGGCTGGCGGCGTATCTGTGTAGGTATTGAACTGCTGCCGACATTTTAGAGTTTTGCTATGAAACTCCATTTGAAGTTAAACCTAATGATTTGTTTTTTCAATTCTTGCAGCATTACAAAAGTATTTTCAGATATATCTGTTTTCCTACAAACTTTCTATTCCTTTTCTTGAAACTTGTTCAGACCATCATTATCAGAAAAATGGTTTTGTTATGAACATACGAAAAATAAAACTTACCTACCATAAAAGAACGTTCAATTTTGATAGCTCAGCTTAATGGTAGCAATTTTATGCCATCTTTCCATTTCCTTCATACGAGGCATAGTGAGTTTTACCGTTGGTTTTATCCTGACTCATTTGCCTTAAGCATGTTTTTCTTGTAAATATTGTCCAATACCATCAGCATATGGAGCGGAATAAGACTGACTGTTTATACGCCTCCATATACGCCTTAATCTAGCTTGCTTTTTTTGCATTCTCCCTGCGCAAGATACATGATGGAGGCAGTAGAATTCTTGCCAGTCTACGCCGAAATACGGTTCTCTAAATATAGCCAACACGTTTTCATGAAAATAAAGTTGCCATTCTTACATAACTTCCATCATTGGTTCTGTAACACTTTCGCATGAGCCATACTGATCTATTAAGATCCTAGCTTCGTGTCTCTAAGTGCCATCGAGTATGTTATGAGTCTAAATGAATAAGGACTCCAAACGCTGGGCCGGTAATCTAGAACAACGTCCTATATGCTGTTTCCGTAATACATGGTGTGCATTTTCCCAGAATACTCCAAAAATTCTCTCTTCTGTTTATCTTCGCTGTTACTGATTTCTCGTGTTCGTTCTATTTCGTTTCGTTTAGTAAGAAAAGTATGTAAGAAGTTTACCGCTAATTAAATATAAGAAATTATGAAATTCTTTCTTCACTTCATAGATATTATCTTGCATTTTTCTCTATTTAAAGAGCCGTTCACCACTCGGTATTCAAAAGCAAAACTTTAAAATCGTTTGGTGTTTCCTAACATTAATCCAGCAATGGTTCTTTCCTGTAGGCAATACCATCATGAGCGCACAATCCTAATAGCTGCAATCGAATGAGGCACAAATCCAATTTGCCGGCCGGAGTGGCCGAGCGGTTCTCGGCGCTTCAGTCTGGAGCCGCGTGACCGATACGGTCGCAGGTTCGAATCCTGCCTCGGGCATGGATGTGTGTGATGTCCTTAGGTTAGTCAGGTTTAAGTAGGTCTACGTTCTAGGGGACTGATGACCTCAGCTGTTAACTCCCATGGTGCTCAGAGCCATTTTTGAACAAATCCCATTTCTGTGGAAAAGTAGTGTGGACTGAGTCATCTATCAACTCATAGCGTAACGTATGTCCTATATAAGTGAAGTTCACTGTTCTCCGCAGAGTATGGCAATAACCACACACTAGCGCAATAGTATTCCACCCAGCGTTATCTGGTTCCAAATCCGGTGCTTAAAGAATTGTATCATTGCGATTTATCACCAAGGGGAGGAGTAATAATGATGTCCAGTTTCTGATTCCCACACTGCTGTCTTTGGTCCTGGCATAATTTCCGAACCCCACCGCTGTTTCTAATGCAAGGTAACTAAATAACAGCTAAGGAGCTATCCTCTCCTCTGTTTCACTTCCTGTTTGTGCATTTGAGGAAATTTAAGCGATCGCCTAAGAGGATCATGAAAGCTCCAAAAAAGGGATTATACAGGTAGAAGAATTCGCCAGACGGTTCATTATTAAAGAGGCCGACCAGTTCGTTCCACCGAACGAGTTGGCGCTGCGGTTAAGACTGGTCATTACGAACATTTTCCCGAAGGTTGTCCAATGGAACTAATGTTTCATCTCTTTAAAGATTTTGATGTCGACGAAACGTTAAAGCAAACTTCCTCCTGTATGTGGCCCATCGGCTTGCAAGCTCTGTTTCTTTTGCTGTAATTTTCAAAAAAATTGCTCTGAGCACTATGGGACTTAACTTCTGAGGTCATCAGTCCCCTAGAACTTAGAACTACTTAATCCTAACTAACCTAAGGACATTACACACATCCATGCCCGAGGCAGGATTCGAACCTGCGACCGTAGCGGTCGCGCGGTTTCAGACTGAAGTGCCTAGAACCTCTCGGCCACTCCGGCAGACTGTAATTTTCAGATTGTTCATCTAATATTGTAAGTCCCTTAGAAGATACGTCAATACGTTAACTTCGATAGTGATGAAATGTTAAGGGTCAACGAAACAGGATAACATTATCTGCATGTATTTCCATGTTTGAATTTTACTTTGGACATATTGCCCTGTCGTTGCTGGACACGATCCTTTATTTTCACACAGCCGTTACGAAGGAACCGAAATTATTCACCCTGATAAGATAAGAATTGAATAATTAATATGTAAATTCATATTCTTGAATAGCAAACCAAAGCCTTGTAATTCATTCATGAAACAACATAGCCAGCTTTATTTAGTAATTAAACTAATAATTCGAAAAAAACCACAAGAAATGAGTGAACGTGTAGAGGGTAACAACTGGAAAACACTTTCTTCAGATAACTCCACTTATTCTATTGCTGTTGAATATAGAAGCACAGCTATAAAAATAAGGTATTCTCTCTCCCCCCGTGTGGGCGAGCGGTTCTAGGCGCTACAGTCTGGAACCACGCGACCGCTACGGTCGCAGGTTCGAATCCTGCCTTGGTCATGGATGTGTGTGATATCCTAGGTTAGTTAGATTTAAGTAGTTCTAAGTTCTAGGGGACTGATGACATCAGATGTTAAGTCCCATAGTGCTCAGATCCATTTTTGAACCCTCTCCCCTCATGAAGAAGTAATACTTAATATTTAATCTATTACGTTATATGCCCAAAATTCTTAGGACATGCACCACTGATCTTTCCACAAACTACAACTATTTAACAAGTACCAGGGTTTGGACTTCTTTATGCTAATAATAAAGTATTTAATCAATGGTGAAGAGCTCACTCTGAGTCCTGATGCACAGAACAAAGAAATTGCTTTTATTTTTGCTAGAGCAGCGTAGTGAGATATTCTAAATTGAAAGAGGAGTCAGCCGCGCGGGGTACCCGCGCTGTCTATGGCACCTTGCCATAGACAGCGCGGCTCCCTCCGTCGGAGGTTCGAGTCCTCCCTCGGGCATGGGTGTGTGTGTGTTGCCCTTAGCGTAAGTTAGTTTAAATTAGATTAAGTAATGTTTAAGCCTATGGAACCATGACCTCAGCAGTTTGGTCACATAGGAACTTATGACCACCATAAAGGAATCGGGCATGGACATTCTATATCATTTAAACTATTCTCAGCATTCCTCGAGAGATTTTTTTAGGTCTTTAAAATTGGAAATCGAAGGAAAAGTACGTATTAATGGAACATATTGGCACTACCTTTGTTTCACAGACGAAAATATGTTGTTTAGCTCTGTAGCAAATAATCTCCAACAGTGAAAAGAAAACCTTAATAGAGCAAGCTTGAAACGAAACCCAAAGATGGATTACAATAAGACTGTAATAATATACTTCAGAATGTAAGTTGCATTTTGTTATGGCAGGCCAAGTAATTATTATTGAATGGTGTACTACACTTCAAAGTGACACTATTTTTCAACAGTCAGCAAATTTCTGTATACAACTGTCGGCGTTTTCTACCAATCATTCAATTCCTCGTCGATAGAAATCCGCTCCTTGATTACGGACCATTTGGAGAACAACTGTGTGAACTCCTAATTGTTGGAAAAACTATTTCCTCCCAGATGTTCTTTCAGCTTGCCGAAAAGAAGAAAATCGCAGGGTACAAGATCTGGACTTCTCAATCAGCATTACCCACGTCCGTGCGGCTTTGATCAAATTGTGGCTCCATTTTACTACTGCTGGACGCGACATTTCATTTGGTCCATATACCACCAGAATTTCAGCGCGAATCTGTGTGCATTTTAGACGTCTTCCCCATAAGAAAAGTACTGTACCACGTACTTCAACAGAGGAGTACGTTCCCCGTTGCTGCGCCATTTCAGTCGCACACTGTGGTGCCGGTGTTATCACTACTGTAGCAGAACTGTCTGCATGAAGCACGGAACCCGTACTCTCCACTGACAACACAACGCACCGCACTTGTTGCGCAGTGGTCTTAGCGTGGAACGCAATGTCAAACTTACTTTCTGAAGTCCCTACGTAGAACCAAAAAAAGAGTAAAAACGTCACGGAGCGCCTTTGGCAAACTATCTGTGTTCTCAAAACTGATCTCTGCATGTGTCTGAAAAGAAAAGCTTCCAAATTTTGATTGTGGCAGAGATACATGGAATTTAAATGCAAGAACCATTGAAACCCTGAGGGCAGCTCGGTGACCAGTGGGAATATTCGTTTGATAAATATTGGCAGAGACAGGAAACGAAACCAATAATCAGGGAGGAGGTAGTAGTGGAAGTCGTATTTATGACTGTGATGAATGGGAAAAAGAGGTAAGCGGGGAGTGTAGCCAGGCGAACTGATTGTAGATCGGCTAAGGAAGTTCTTTGTGCCGTTCCAAGAGATAAGAAAATGAATGGTGGGTGGCTGACATTAGGAGCAACGCGGATGCACATAACTGAAGACCGTATTGCATGGACAATTTCAGGAGTGGATGGCAAATGGCTGATGATACACAAAGAGATGGTGCCTTTTTAGGAATTTGTCAAACTATCGACGTCATACTTCGTCCCATCGAAGATCGATAATCTTCAGGTCGCTGTTTAACGTATGTCAGTCTAGTGAAACCGACTTTTCTTCTATGAATTGTGATGCAATGGCTTGTGATTCGTGGACGATAGCATTATCATACTAAATACGTACAGGGAACGTGTGATGCCATATTGTCAGTATTGTGTAGGACGCATGGTGTTATATAAATCGCTTTCATGAAGAGCTTCGTTCATTTCTCCATTGACGGAACCAATATTCAAAGGTCTAAACACGAAAAACAGCCCCAAAGCTTCACATTACCTCCAACGAATTAGACCGGCAAAGCGCTCAGGTATTCCCCGGTGTATACCGTTTTGCAGGTACCTTCCAGGGCTACGCACACGCCTATTTCAGTCTCTGTCACTTAATCTCTTATGCCTACGCCTTCAAAACAACAACAACAATTAGATTCAGCTGAATCGAAAATTAGAAGGTATTACTTTCTTTTCTTTGCTGTCATAACACAGAATGGGGCAACTAAAAGTGGCCTGGAGAGCAGAGTTCCATGACACAAAGAAACACAGCATAGCAGATGTTGAAAGTGTCGACTATTCATCTCTTGACACTTTTGGGTTCAGGTCAACAAGTTTATGAAGGCGATTCGAGGCTGGACTGTTGGAATTGCTGCATCCTCCGAAATGTTCTATTGCAGTTCTTGAAGACCGTAAAGGTTGTTGCGATACACAGACTTGAGGGTTGCCCACACAAAGTACTCGCACACTGACAGATCAGGTGATCTGAGTGGCCATCTAGGGGACGCGACCGGACTGACCTCTGACAACAACTCCGTCATATGTGACGGCTGTGCAAATTGCTCTAAGATTCGGCCGGCTGTATGGACAGTTGCTCCATTCTGTTGGGAGTAATTGTAGGTCTTTATATGCATACTTTCACGACCAATCGTATCCACTCGTCCAGTCCACTTTTCTTTGCCCCACCCTGTATTTATTGACTTAAGGCTCTAAAACAACACACATCAAAAAAAGTTGTGCATCACCTCGGTTCCGAGAGTTCCGGAACCTGTACAAAAAATTGGAATAGAGGTCAACATAAACGTCATTTCAGCCCTTTTTATTGCTCACCGAAACCACACATTGCATGTTGTACCACCACTCAGCGAGACCTTCAGACGTGGGGTCCAGATTGCTGTACAAGCCGGTACCTCTTTACCCAGTAGCACGTCGTCTTGTATTGATGCATGCCTGTATTCGTCGTGGCATACTATCCACAAGTTCATCAAGGCACTGTTGGTCCAGATTGTCCCACTCCTCAACGGCGATTAGGCGTAGATCCCTCAGATTGGGCCACGCGGAGTGGCCTCGCGGTTTTAGGCGGCATGTCACGGATTGCGCGACCCCTCCCGCCGGAGGTTCGAGTCCTCCCTCGAGATGTGTGTGTGTGTGTTGTTATTAGCATAAGTTAGTTTAAGTAGTGTGTAAGTCTAAGGACCGATGACCTCAGCAGTTTGGGCCCTTAGGAATTCACATACACCTCAGAGTGGTTGGTGGGTCATGTCGTCAATAAATAGCCCTTTTCAATCTATCCCAGGCATGTTCGATATGGTTCATGTCTGGAGAACATAATGGCTAGTCGAGCGACGTCGTTGTCCTGAAGGAAGTCGTTCTCTAGATGTGCACGATGGGGGCGCGAATTGTCATCGATGGCGACGAATGATTCGCCAATATGCTGCCGATATGGCTGCACTATTGGTCGGAGGATAGCATTCACGTATCGTACAACCTTTATGGCGCCTTCCATGACCATGAGCGGCGTACGTCGGCCACACATAATGCCACCCCAAATCAGCTGGGGACTTCCACCTTGCTGCACTCGCTCGACAGTGTGTCTAAGGCGTTCAACCTGACCGGGTTGCCTCCAAACACGCCTCCGAAGATTGCTTGGTTGAAGGCATATGCGAAACTCATCAGCGAAGAGAACTTGATGCCAATCGTGAGCGGTCCGTTCGGCATGTTGTTGGGCCCATCTGTACCGCGCTGCATGGTGTCGTGGTTGCAAAGATGGACCTCGCCATGAACCTCAGGAGTGAAGTTTCGCATCATGCAGCCTATTGCGCACAGTTTGAGTCGTAACACGACTTCCTGTGGCTGCACGAAAAGCATTATTCAACCTGGTGGCGTTGCTGTCAGTGTTCCTCTGAGACATAATCCGTAGGTAGCGGTCATCCACTGCAGTAGTAGCCCTTGGGCGTCCTGAGCGAGGCATGTCATCGACAGTTCCTGTGTCTCTGTATCTCCTCCATGTCCGAACAGCATCGCTTTCGATCGCTCCGAGACCCCTGGACACTTCTCTTGTTGAGAACCCTTCCTGGGACAAAGTAGCAATGCGGACGCGATCGAACCGTGCTATTGACCGTCTAGGCATGGTTGAACTACAGACAAAACGAGCCGTGTACCTCCTTCCTGGTGGAATGATTGGAAGTGATAAGCTGTCGGACCCCCTCCGTCTAATAGGCGCTGCTCATGCATGATTGTTTACATCTTTGGGTGGGTTTAGCGACATCTCTGAACAGTCAAAGGGACTGTGTCTGTGATACAATATCCACAACGTCTACCTTCAGGAGTTCTGGGAACCGGGGTGATGCAAAACTTTCTTTGATGGGTGTATAAACCATGCATTAACTGTAGTCTAATGTAGATTTTGACTGAATTTCGTAATTATCAGAATTGGCTACAACTTTATGGAGAATGCAGAGTTAAGTTCAAATGGTTCAAATGGCTCTGAGCACTATGGGACTCAACTGCTGAGGTCATTAGTCCCCTAGAACTTAGAACTAGTTAAACCTAACTAACCTAAGGACATCACAAACATCCATGCCCGAGGCAGGATTCGAACCTGCGACCGTAGCGGTCTTGCGGTTCCAGACTGCAGCGCCTTTAACCGCACGGCCACTTCGGCCGGCCGCAGAGTTAAGTATCAGATTCGACATACTATGAGTCTCCATACACAAATGCAAGTGCTTTAAGAAACACATAATCGGTCTTGCGGTTCCAGACTGCAGCGCCTTTAACCGCACGGCCACTTCGGCCGGCCGCAGAGTTAAGTATCAGATTCGACATACTATGAGTCTCCATACACAAATGCAAGTGCTTTAAGAAACACATAAATTTCCATAGATCTTAAGACATAAACAAAAAGAAAGCTACTAAACTCAAAAAAACTTACGGTTGCCGTAATAGTTCTTAAATCAACTGAACTTGTAGCGCTATTTTAAATTTGTCATATCTTTCGCTATCATATTATAAATCGGACCTAAACCACACATTACTTCAACCTCAGAACACTTCTTTAAAGTTTTGTAACTAATGAACAAGCAATGCATGTTACTTTTCAAGCAGATATATTTTAGAAATAATTTTGGAACACCTTTCCAGATATTTTCAGTAATCAGATCACAAGCCACCATGAAACGCATTAATATGGCTAAACCCAGTAGAAGATAAGTGTATTGATTTTAGGCACTCGAAAGATTCCTTTTTCCCTCACACGCTAAAACTTAAGCTGAACTGTTTGGAAGCCTATACGCCGAAACAAATGTCCCAGGAATATTCCTGTCTTATAAGTCGCAAAAGGGATGTCACATATATTTCGATTTCCGTAACTGTAACAGATATTTGGAAGTTTATGGGTTTAAAAAATTAAGAAAGAAAAGTAAGGAAATAAGAGAGAAATTCTTAGTGCCAGAGAAAGTAAAGGACAGTAATGTATTTTTTTCGTTTTCCAAGGAACCGAAGAAAGTCAACAGCAAAAATAAAGTAAGGAAAATAAAGAAATTAGTGAAAAAGTTGCACAGATGTCGCCTGAAGGTCATTCGTCTGGTTAAATAACAAAAAATTCAATTTGTGAAATATAATTATTTACTGAATGTGGTTATTCGGACCAAAGAAATAATTTGAAATCTTTCATCGCACTGAAAAGAAGAAAATACAGAATTTTATCATGCGACTAAGATGAAGATGTGGGAAACGAAAGCACAAGAATGGGAGGCTTGGGCTGTTTAAGTGGTTTCAGGCATTTCAGTCAACAGTAAATGGTGTAATTTTCAACAATTGATCATCCATTCCAACCAGTTCTTCAACTGTGTCTCCATATTTCCTGTAGCTATTTCAATTTTAGCGAAAGTCTGGAAAACTTGAGGTAGAATCATCATCGAACGCTGACCTCCGAAACAACAAGCGCAGTAAGTTATGCAGTACTCATGCCGATCGGTCTGATCACTAAACGTAATTGCTGTAAGCTAACATGAGAACAATAGGAGGCTGTACCTAACATTCTGGAAAAAATATTCCTGTCTTCCAGTGTATTTTAAAATCAACGGTAAAGTTTGAAGTTGAGATCAGGGTTCCAAAACAATTGTGAATAGCGGCAACTCAGCTTCACTTAAGACTCTGGTATTGCACATACAAACATTAACAATTGAAAACACTGAGGAACGAAGACTACTGTTTGTAATGAGCATTGTCCTACTATATTCTGCTGAGGGATTCAAATCTCTTCAAACTTTGCTCTTTTACAACTGAAGACAATGCTTTATAGTGATTGGTTTATTTGTGTACTCTTTGTTGCAATCTACAGTACTGGCCATTAAAATTGCTACACCAAGAAGAAATGCAGATGATAAACGGATATTCATTGCACACATATATTATACTAGAACTGACATGTGATTACATTTTCACGCAGTTTGGGTGCATGGATCCTGAGAAATCAGTACCCAGAACAACCACCTCTGGCCGTAATAACGGCCTTGATACGCCTGGGCATTGAGTCAAACAGAGCTTGGATGGCGTCTACAGGTACAGCTGCACATGCAGCTTCAACACGATACCACAGTTCATCAAGAGTAGTGACTGGCGTATTGTGACGAGCCAGTTGCTCGGCCACCATTGACCAGAAATATTCAATTGGTGAGAGATCTGGAGAATGTGCTGGCCAGGGCAGCAGTCGAACGTTTTCTATATTCAGAAAGGCCCGTGCAGGACCTGCAACATGCGGTCGTGCATTATCCTGCTGAAATGTAGAGTTTCGCAGGGATCGAATGAAGGGTAGACCCACGGGTCGTCACACATGTGAAATGTAACGTCCACTGTTCAAAGTGCCGTCAATGTGAACAATAGGTGGCAGAGACGTGTAACCAATCGCACCCCATACCATCACGCTGGATGATACACCAGTATGGCGATGAAGAATACACGCTTCCAATGTGCGTTCACCGCGATGTCGCCAAACACGGATGCGACCATCACGATGCTGTAAACAGAACCTAGATTCATCCGAAAAAATGACGTTTTGCCATTCGTGCACCCAGGTTCGTCGTTCAGTACACCATCGCAGGCGCTCCTGTCTGTGATGCAGCGTCAAGGGGAACCGCAGCCATGGTCTCCCAACTGATAGTCCATGCTGCTGCAAACGTCGTCGAATTGTTCGTGTAGATGGTTGTTGTCTTGCAAACGTCCCCATCTGTTGACTCAGGGATCGAGACGTGGCTGCACGATCCGTTACAGCCATGCGGATAAGATGCCTATCATCTCGACTGCTAGTGATACGAGGCCGTTGGGATCCAGCACGGCGTTCCGTATTACCCTCCTGAACTCACCGATTCCATATTCTGCTAACAGTCATTGGTTCTCGACCAACGCGAGCAGCAGGGTCGCGATACGATAAACCGCAATCGCGATAGGCTACATTCCGACCTTTATCAAAGTCGGAAACGTGATGGTACGCATTTCTCATCCATACACGAGGCATCACAACAACGTTTCACCAGGAAACTGATGTTTGTGTGTAAGAAATCGGCTGGAAACTTTCCTCATGTCAGCACGTTGTAGGTGTCGCCACCGGCGCCAACATTGTGTGAATGCTGTGAAAAGCTAATCATTTGCATATCACAGCATCTTCTTCCTGTAGGTTAAATTCCGCGTCTGTAGCACGTCATCTTCGTGGTGTAGCAATTTTAATGGCCAGTAGCGTATATGGTGGGAATATAGGTCACAGTGCTTTAAGGTGAGAGGTTCAGAAAGTGAACTGAAATTTTCAAAAACCAACATACAAACCGATAATGGGTTCGATAAAGAAAGAAGTTGCATGAAAGAAGAAAATCCCATTCGCCTACTTTAAGATACCATCAAAACCGAAATAATCCACCCGCCACCCTCCTCTAAAGATTTTTATTTTATCAAATTGTTTTCGATACGTACGTGCTGGAGGAAAAGAAAAATAGTGTTTTCAAGCTCAGAGTTTTACTAAGGAGGAGAGGATAGGAGCGCTATAGTCCGTATGAAAGCAACTAAGTCTGTTACAGATCTGGAAGGAATATTGAGCGAGCAGTTAGCATTATGAGAAGGCGGCTGAGCTTGTGCAGACCTATTCGCATTCAGACACAAATGAGGCGCTGGTATTCAGGGCGAGCGAGTGGGCGCTAGGCTGCGTTTGGCCGGATGCCCCCGGCTAATCCTTTCATTCCGGAGCGCCCGCAGACGCTCCCAGCCTCATATCTGACTATGGTCACCGGAAACGTCGAAGCATTGTCACCAGCTGAGTTTCGCGTGTGACTGCGGCTCTCTTCATACATCAGATAGGTCTAATTGCTTCCATTACAATTTAGCTCTCCTCCTTACTTTCGTCACTGTCGAAACACGGTTTGTGTGTACGAGATTGTGCAGAAAGTTTCTCTGCCTGGTAGTGAAAGACTTGAGCTTCTCGGATAAAAATGTTTTTGCTTTTCGACATATTTCCCTTTTACGAACTTATTTAGAGAACATAGGACATAACATTTCTATCAGATGGAATCCACTTAGTTAATTGTTTATTCATCGACAGATCGTTTACAAAATGATATCACACATAAGGAAACAGCTTTTTTTTATAAATTAAAAGCGCGTACACACCCACACACACACACACACACACACACACACACACACACACACGGCTGGCAGCACAGCCTCGACGATTCTTCTATCGTTCTATCGAATTCTCCTATTACCCGTTGGCTCGTCTGAAATGAATGAGACTTTGAGCTCAATATAATGGGATAAGATTAGAACTTTCCATCACAGATCCTGGGAATGAGATTTTACAGCAAGAAGCATTAAACTATGACATTTTTCCGTAGAATGCAGTTGTTTATTATTAAATAATGTTAATTCCTTTCAATTTCCTTCTCTCTGTTATCTAAATAATCCTTGACTTTGCAGCATAAATTATTCAACGGGTATGCTTTAACTGGCTTAAAGTATTTAGGCTTTAGTTCTATCTTTAATCTCTATGGACAGTTTATTGTACAATTTTATTCCCTTAGACAAGATACTGTTTTGTGTTTTTTATTTGTTTACTCTTGGTAACTGTAAGTTTAGTCTGGTTCGTTCAAATGGTTCAAATGGCTCTGAGCACATCTCAGGTCGTGAGTCCCCTAGAACTTAGAACTACTTAAACCTAACTAACCTAAGGACATCACACACACCCATGCCTGACGCAGGATTCGAACCTGCGACCGTAGCGGTCGCGCGCTTCCAGACTGAAACCCCTAGAACCGCTCGACCACAAGGTCCGGCAGTCTGGTTCCATGATCATGGATGCTACTGTTTGTGAGATTACTGCTAGTGTACTACTTGATGTGCATAACAGAGTCATAGTTGTATTCTCATGGTGCAGTTAGAATCCCGAGGTGCCTAAACAGATCTTTACAGGGAGCTCAATTACTACTTTTAATTATTAATCTAATGGGCCATCGTAGTTGGAATTAATCAGGATCACCGCTTTCCATCTACAGCTTTGATTACTGACTATTCTGTTTCTAATGGGAAATGGTGGACTCACGTCTCAGCTGCAGTAACGAACTAGCTCACAAAATCGGTTGTAAACTTTTTACAACGCTTCGAATTTTCCCAAGAAATTAGTTTTTGCTTTTGCTTTTGATTGGCAGCCAACAT
This sequence comes from Schistocerca americana, assembly GCF_021461395.2. Classification (NCBI taxonomy): domain Eukaryota; kingdom Metazoa; phylum Arthropoda; class Insecta; order Orthoptera; family Acrididae; genus Schistocerca; species Schistocerca americana. The sequence continues at coordinate 269,940,068 of NC_060130.1, read as the reverse complement.
ATATGTCAGACATCTTTCACAAGGCTTTCCTGTTAGTTTTTCATAGAAAACGTGCCTTATTCTATCTTCCGAGATGCCGGTGGCGTTAAGTATTTCATACATGTGTAATTGTCAGTAGTCCAGTGCCGTATTCCTCTTTTTCCCGTGGTTTTCATATGTGCTTGTAGTGTTAGGACGTCTTCACGTGCGTCACCTTCAAGCATTTCTTAGGTGTTGAAAGTGAAGGATCAGACTTATTACAAACTTTCAACTTTCGATGACTTTCCGTTAGCCGTAAAGCACCCGACATAAATAATGTTGTGATCGATGGTCTTCTCGTTTATTCATTTAAACTAAAGTGACACAACACGGCTACTTTAAAACTACAAGCACAATTTATTTTACATCATTTTAACGAGACAGTGCTATAACGCTTCTAAATTTGTTTTCAAAGTCATGCTTTGCACAATAATTGTATGTCACCTTATTACAAACATGCAGTTAGGGTCAGACAACAGACCATCCTCCGAAATAAAATGACAACCATTACAGACAACTGCTTTCCTACTTTCCATTGTTTTAATGCATCTGGTCTTTGGCATTAATCTAGATACAAGTCGTCATGATCTGACACATTTCCTGTAATATATGTCGTTTTATACCGGAGGATAGTCTGTTGTTTGTTGGAAACACGTTGTTTCTATTGTTGTAATATGATTTTTGAAAAATTGTTTATTTTTCTTGGTACGAAACCATGTTCCAGTTAGAACTGACGCAGCTCATACAAATACGTAATTTCTATGGAACAAACATTCAACTCTCCTTAACATTTCTTGCGGAATACTGAAAAGCGTTCCAGCAGTTGATATGTTCAGGAAAAAAAATTGAATAGCATGTTCTTTAAAAATTTCACATTTGTGTGTATCAGTGCACAGCACAAAGTAATGAAAGACTACGTGATTTGATACAAACAACAGCAGTTAATCTCTTAATTTGAAGAGCTGTTCGTACCGTATTTTAACATTGCGTAATGCACCTGTATTATTACAATAGTTATGAATGACTGCAATTAGTTAGGCAGATCGGGTTGTTTAAATCATTCCGTTTATGGCTGTAGTGGGACACTATTGTCAGAAATTAATTCAAATGATAGCGTAACATGATTCTGCATCATTCCTTGTTGCTATTTACACAGATTGAAACACTTTGAATTAACTGTCTCACCGAAGCAGCGACAGGTATGAAAGAACTGCACGCTTCCGTGTTATCAAATACGCCTGAAAGCAAATTAACGTGATTACTGTGGTGTCACCGCCAGACACCACACTTTTTTTTTTCCTTTATTGATTTTCAATTCCCCCCGAAGGGGGCGGGCTGGCAGCAGCTTAGTACGCTGCTCTACAGCCTACAGACTTTTATTTTAAAAAACGGAAGAAGAAAAGAAACAAGAAAAACAGGCGATAAAACGGTGACGTCAAGTGTAAAATGGTGGAAAAATGCGGAAAGTTAAAACAGAAAGCAAAAGGGGTTGGCAACGTTAATAAAAGACACAGGAATCAGACAAGTAACATAGCACCATTAAAAAAACACGGCGACAGTCTGGTTTCTGTTCGCAAGAGATAAAAGGCACACTCAGCGACAGTATGATGGCCGTTCGCAACACTTCCCAAAAAACACAACACAGAACACCCACTGTAAGACACTCACTGTAGAACACTCAATGTAGAACACTGCACGAAAGTGGCGGCACAAAGATGACACTCCCGAGCCAAAGGCAGATAAGGGGGGGGGGGGGGGACTTGGAGGAGGGGGAAGAACAAGGAGGGAGGAAGGAAAAAAACGAAAAAGGGAGGGGGGAACCAAGGAGGGAAAGGACTAATAAAGAGGGAGAAGGGCAGACGCGAGAGGGAATGAGAGGAGGCAGAGGAGGGAAATGTAAAAGGACTCGGGGGAGACAAGGGGGCAAAGAGAGGGGAGGTGGGGAAGAAAGAGGATGGAAGGGGAGGAGAGGGAGCCCGGGAAAAGGACAGAGGAAAGGAGGGGGAGTGAGGATCAGAGTTGATAGGAGGGATAAATGGAGGGAGAGAGGGCATCATCCGGGAGGGGGAGTTGATACAAGCCACCTTGGGAAAGGAGATGTAGGGTGTAGAGATGGAGGGTAGGGGGGACACAACAGTGAAGACATGGCAGAGGGCGGGGATGGGAGAGGAGAGGAGCAACCAGGGGGTGAGGGGGTTCAAGGCGGTGGGAGGTGTAGAGGATGTGGATATGTTCGAGGAATAGGAGCAGATGGGGGAAAGGAATGAGATCCGCGTGGGGGACGGGAGGCATATACGGAAGGCGAGGCGGAGTGCATGACGCTCAAGGATCTGGAGGGACTTATATAATTTGGGGGGGGGCAGATATCCAGGCAGGACTGGCATAACAGAGGATGGGACGGATTAAGGATTTGTAGGTGTGGAGGATGGTAGAGGGGTGCAACCCCCATGTCCGGCCAGAGAGGAGTTTGAGGAGTCGGAGGCAGTTGTGGGCTTTGGATTGGATGAAGCGGAGATGAGGGATCCAGGTGAGGTGACGGTCAATGGTGAGGCCAAGGTAGGTGAGGGTGGGGGTGAGGCAGACAGGATGGGCGCAGACAGTAAGGGAGAAATCCAGGAGCCGGAAGGAGCGAGTGGTATGACCTACGATGATTGCCTCGATCTTGGAAGGATTGATTTTCAGGAGCCACTGGTTACACCATGCAGGAAAAAGGTCAAGGTGATTCTGGAGAAGTCGTTGGGACTGTTGGAGGGTAGGAGCGAGGGCGAGGAATGCGGTGTCATCAGCATATTGCAAGAGGTGTACTGGAGGGGAGGGGGGTTGGGGCATATCTGCCGTCTACAGGAGGTAGAGGAGAGGGGAGAGGACAGAGCCCTGGGGCACACCTGCAGAGGGGTAGAAGGTGTGGGAATTGGCATTAGGGATGGTAACATAGGAGTGGCGGTGGGAGAGGAAGGAGGCCATCAGACGGATGTAGTTGATAGGAAGGGCGTAGGTTTGGAGTTTAAACAGGAGACTGGGATGCCAGACACGGTTGTAGGTGTTTTTGAGGTCAAGGGAGACAAAAATGGCTGAGTGACGGGAGTTGAGCTGGAGGGAGAGGAGATGAGTGAGGCGGAAGAGTTGGTCATCAGCAGAGAAAGAAGGTCGAAAGCCACATTGGGTTTGGAGAACATCAGGATACGGGAGGTTTTCCACAGGTCGGGATAGAAGCCAGTGGCAAGGATGACATTGTAGAGGGTGGCAAGGATTGAAAGGAAGGAGGAAGGGCAGTGTTTGAGGTGGCGGTAGGTAATGCAGTCGTGGCCGGGAGCAGTGTTGCGTTTAGTGCGGAGTGTGAGGCTGATGTCCTGTGTAGTGATGGGAGTGTTAAGTTCAGATGGTGGTGTGTGGCCCCAGTACTGGAAGTTAGGAGCAAGGGGAGGAACAGAGGTATTCGTACGGTCCATGATGTCAAGACACCACACTTGCTAGGTGGTAGCCTTTAAATCGGCCGCGGTCCGTTAGTATACGTCGGACCCGCGTGTCGCCACTATCAGTGATTGCAGACCGAGCGCCGCCACACGGCAGGTCTAGAGAGACTTCCTAGCACTCTCCCCAGTTGTACAACCGACTTTGCTAGCGATGGTTCACTGACAAAATACGCTCTCATTGGCCGAGACGATAGTTAGCATAGCCTTCAGCTACGTCATTTGCTACGACCTAGCAAGGCGCCATTACCAGTTACTATTGATACTGTGAAGCATGTAACGTCAAGAGCGACGTTCACCATTAATGGATTAAAGTTAAGTATTCCACCAGCTACGTCCGTTTTTTCTAAATTCTAATTTCCTTGTCCTGTTCCAGACCTCACGCCAGCCTGCGTCAGCTAAAACGCGTGCCTTTCGGCTTCCTCTAGTAACACGGTGGTGGCTCTCCTGCCAACCTACAACAATTACTTCAATGAATTGTGCCGATAAATAATAGCCCCGCATAAATTCGATGTGCTGTTGACCAACGAGGAACGTAAGATAAATTTTGCGAGCTGATCTGGCTACTAGCGTCAAGTTGTTTTAATTAGTTTCGTTCTGCTTCGTGCTTTGTTCACACTGTGTCAGTTGAAATGGGCATTTGTCGAATAATGGAAAGTTGCAGTACTTGTAATTAGCTTCTAAAGTCATGTGAAATTACAAATTTCAAGTGCTAAGTAAGGAAAAAATGCACGCATTTCCAACGTGAATAATTTACTTTAAACATGGAAAACACATCCCGCAAAGTTGAAATTAGTTCACTTTCTCATGATCACAATATTTCACTGATTATATATGCTAATGAAGGAAATTGGCGGCATCATCAGATACCTACCTGAAAATGACAAAGTTAGGAGGCCGCCGCGTCCAAATTATCCCAAGGAGCTTATTGCGCACAGATTCCCGTTTTCCGCCTGTACGATTGATGTCGAACGTAAAAGCGTTATATTACTTTGACGGATACCGTTAATTAAAAGAACTTATACTTTTCTAACTGTCCGGGCACTTTAAGAGCATCATAGACCACTAGCACGAGCCGAATTGTTAGTTACGTAATTGATTCCACAATCTGGATCTGGGATAAAATGTTTAGGAACGGAAACGCGAAAGAATGATCTGCATTCCGTTTTGGGACACGAGGCAGTCATTTGTCCTAATATCTCAATCACTGACAGTTTCTACAGAATAACTCCAGACGACTCAAGATATTCGTCTGTGACATTGACAATCTAATCTTCCATTTAATTTGATTTCGCTATAAACAAGCTTGATACCCGCGCCATGATTTAATGATTCGAGGGATATTTCCTGTCTTAAGTATCATCTACGTCTTCACATTAAGCGCTGGAGCAACACATGAATGAAGCTTACGGTTCCATCCCTGTGCTCTTATGGACGCTGGGATCGTATATGGTACCGTAGCAGAGATGTTTAAGAGAATTTTTCGTTTCTCACTTCGTCCTGTTTATTTCTAGTTACTCTAACCGGTGTACGAAAATTAGGAGGCCGGGAACAGGGGTTATAATGTGACAGGTATCAGGAATCTAATGTATCTGGCCTAAGACAATTTATCCTAAAGTTGACAGTTATAGCAAGGCTACTTATAAACAAATGCGTGCTGTAACGAGTGACAGAGCGAAGCTGAAACAGAGATAGACAGGAACACGTTTCAAATCCTTAGCAAGCATCTTCATTCAGAGTGGCCGCCGATTCCTTAACTTTCTCAGACTATAGTAACAAATCGTCAAGTTTCCAACAGATCTGATCTTCTGTTTTTAACGAAATCGATATCAACAGAAAGCTTGAGCTTACTACAAAATAGGCAAATTATCAGGTCATAATAATGTAGAACATGCAGCACAACACTGTAAGATTCGTTAAGTAACACTGAAATTTCTTTCCCTTTCCCCTGCTGGACAATAAATCAAACGCTTCCATAAAAGGAGTAAAATATACGTTCTTAGTTGGAATTTCCATTGGGTATCAATGACTTTATGAACAAATGCATCACGTAATATGCTTAGGTACGACGTAAAAAGCTAACTGAAGTATGTAAAAAATGTTATCTATCTCAGAAAAAACAGTCTTTATTCTGCTAAATATATGGAAGTCTAATGCACTATTTACATAACTGTCGAAAATAGATGTCGCAGAATTTTGCAATTTGTGTAACAGAACATTAAAGCTTAAGCGACAAAAAGAGCTGACCTTTATTAACAAATTTACCTGGCAGACGAAAAAATGTTACTTAAAAAAGAATATTGTATATCGTTTTCATTTTGATGCAAAAGCAACAGTAAATACGGATGTTTTCGTAGGGAATCGAGTGTAGTTACAGTATTAGTAGAGCCTTCGTCCTAAGTTTCAAATCTTTAACCATTGTGATGCAGTAACATTGCTGTTAGTAAATCTCTATTTAGTTTCGTGATGTTTACCCGTAAGGCACTGTTAGAATCAGTGAAACTACTAGTGATAATGCTATTTAAAGTAGATTAGTGAATGCGTCAGTTTGTGGTGAACTCTCTTACATAAGAAATATGTCTCGGGATTAGACCGTCTTACAGAAGTCGTACCAATTTTCGTTTTCTATCATGGACGAAATCTAAACAAAGAGGACTTATTTGTGCACCACAATAGGTGCACGTACTCAGCATTATTTTGTGTAATTTTTATCTAAAAAAATCCCTAGTTCAAAATTCTAAAGCAAGTGCCTCAACAACTTCTGTATTTATTGGCTACTTTTGTTCTCTTTTTAATAATCTGGACCACGCGTTTTTGGATTTGACGGTAGGGCATCCATAGAATATAAAAAACAATATCAATGAACGTAACTGCTACAAGCTCTCTTAAGTATCTCAGAAAGCTAATGAAATCAGTTTCTTAGACGTGAAATAAGTTCGTTAATTTCCTTTTCCTCCAACTACGACGTGATAATAATCTCAGTGTCGCCGTTCTATGTACCAGTTTCTGAAGGACAATTCATTGAGCTTGAATTAAAAAGTTTCACGGACATAAGCCATTAATATCTTTCTTTCAAATATTGTTAAAACCTGCGAACGGTAGCTTCAAATAAATCGAACATCTCAGTTCAAATTTCTGAATAAATCGTGTGAGATAAGGAAACATCAAAATAACACAGACGTGAAATGGTATTTCATAACAGAATACACCAATGATTGTGAAAACTGCAGCAACAAGAAGGATTCATGTGAGTGAAAGACACTTTGTGACAGATTAGGTACATTACAGCAAACAAATTCAGCATTCACCTAACAGAAACCATACGCTGCCTGACTTGTTTGGCATGTCAAGCTACCCATCGTAAATCAGACATGTAAGTCCAAGCCCCGTTGAGAGAGTGAATTTTTTCGTTATAGAAATAGTTTCTATTTCCCCTGTACTTCCCTTTCAACGCATCAGATGTAAGGAACGTAGTATCCTCTGCCTCCATCTACGAGTTTCCCCTGCGAGTGTCGTAAATTACTTTTTGTGAAATGCTTCTCTGAAGTGAGATCTAGGATCACTCAAGGCATCTTCGCACAGGTTGTAGAAAGTCTGACATAGGTGACTCCCCTAGGAGTTTGGTTACTTTTGCTGGGGAGAGGATGGCTCTGAGCACTATGGGACTCAACTGCTGAGGTCATCAGTCCCCTAGAACTTAGAACTACTTAAACCTAACTAACCTAAGGACATCACAAACATCCATGCCCGAGGCAGGATTCGAACCTGCGACCGTAGCGGTCTTGCGGTTCCAGACTGCAGCGCCTTTAACCGCACGGCCACTTCGGCCGGCTGGGGAGAGGATCAGTTTATCTAGCCACAGGTAATTAATACACCCGGTTCTCAAAGCAGTTTTTCCAGGAAGGTGCTTCTGGACAATTGTAACGGCCGCCATATTTAATAGGTAACGTAAGATGAATGGACACATTTCTAGTGTGCTTCATTAAAGTATTAAGATATCTGTTACGAACACCTGATGTCTGTTGTTTGCAGGGAAGAGTGGAGAACGTCTGTGTAAAATGGAGTACTTGTTGGGAGATTCCCTAAAATAACAACTACCGTGTACTCAGTTAGAGAGCACGCTATCTGTACTTACTAAATGTCCCTATCAAAGCAGATACTCTCGCACTGCAAGCATTTTGTTATCCTACCTGTGGGACCACCAAAACCTTTGTTTAGTGCTGAGAAACTGAAGATTTTTATAGGAAGGCGCTGCTTGTCTCTCGGGAACCTATTGGCAGATTTCCAGCAGTTAGTCCGCGAAGAGAATGCCTAAAATTTTCCACTGGCACCGGGTGCTACTCAGGAGAGATCGTAATGATACAGACCAAAATTAGAAAAAAATATACGGAAGTGTGCCGATAAATATTCTTTGTGTTTTATATTTTCTTATACTCTGTCGTCAGCTATACCATTTGTGACGGATTTAAATACCATTTTATTTTATAATGTATGTTGAAATCACACTGCAAGTAACTGGAAGTAAACGTAAAAAGATATAATGTCATGCACATCTCAAAAGTACATTGAGGTACGAAACAAAGAATAAACTAAAACAAAAAATTGTTTTTTTTTTTACATTATCACAATATGTGACCAGCATTTTGTATATCTTCACCGTGAAATATTATTCCATAATTGGTGACAAGATATCTGAAAACGTCAATTTCCTCTGCTCATCTCATTAAGTATTTCAGCCAACTGCACAGTCATTTTTCACGTTCGCCTCCTTCCCTTTACACCATCAAAATTATCACGTTGTGAACTGACATGTACTAACAGCTGCAAACCACTGTTTCAGCACTTAGCCTACATAGCCCCATGAAAATCAGACAAATGTGACGGCAAACGACTTTTAGTACTTGTTTAATGGTAATCACTTTTTTCTGACACTTAACACTGACTCCTCTCTTGGAACACGTCAAGTATGTGAAAAAATGCTGTTTCACTGCTGCTCGGATATCACTTAAATCACCCAAAAACTGGCTACTTACGAGCTAGTTCACAAATCGGATGAATACGAAGGAATATCACCTTCAGTAGGACCGTGTGTATCAAAGCGCTGTAGTGTTCAATCAACTTTCCCACTGATGACAGTTGTACTGTTTTCCAGATACGTGTCTCCACGTAGGCAAGGCCATGGATTTTTAGCTATCCCACATGAAACTATTTTAGCGTATTGGAATCAAAAACGTGCCTGCGTAAGAAACATTTCTGCGAAACTGGTGCGCCAGTTCTTTCTCACCGAAGTTTCGTCTGTATATCGATCGCCATGACTGGGCTGCGAAGTACCTGACCAGTAGACAAAGGACCCACGTTCGATCACCAAAAAAAAATGGTTCAAATGGCTCTGAGCACTATGGGACTCAACTGCTGTGGTCATCAGTCCCCTAGAACTTAGAACTACTTAAACCTAACTAACCTAAGGACAACACACACACACCCATGCCTGAGGCAGGATTCGAACCTGCGACCGTAGCAGCAGCGGGGCTCCGGACTGGAGCGCCTAGAACCGCACGGCCACCGCGGCCGGCTTCGATCACCAGTTTTGCCTCGAGCAGATGGCTGGAACGAGGTCTACTGAGACTCACAAGCCAACAGAGATCTTCGAAAAAGATGTGGCGGCTTCGGTATCGAAAATTGCCGTGAGAGTTGGGAGAGTAATGTGTTCTAACTAGAAGCCGCTTCGAGGGTGTCTTCCAATGACACGCTAGCTAGAGGATCAATCGGCAGTCGATTGGCATCTCGCGGTCTGACGAGAAGTTTGTTTTCGGTGTTAAGGTGGCACATCAGCTACTGGGATAGGAGAGCGGTCACCTGGGGCTACCTTGTCAGCGGCGAGGGTTCCAGCACGGCTCGCAGTGTGGCGTTATCTTCAGCGGCCGGTTCGGGCCCAGAAATAGCGGCCTGTGCTTCTGACGGCGCCAGCTGGCTGCGACCTCACGGACGCGCGTTTCTCATATCATTTTTATTTCAGAGCTTATTTTCGCATAGGCTGACACGTGATTCTAAGGCGACCCGACCCTACTCTCCTAAACCGCTTGCGTCACCCATATAAAGAAAACGAACGCACTTCATTTCGCACCGCCGCGCTGCGAGCAAACGAAATTCCGACAATAGAACATTCCTACTGGGGAAGGAAACTGGCATTTCGACCCCATTTAGAAATGAAAATCTTGGATAAGTAACAGATTTGTCATTCATCATCGGTGCAGGCGTTAACGGCCTGTGTTTACTTCCTAAGTGACATCTGTTTTTTGTGATTTAGGCCGTGGCATAAGTATACTGGTACGGCAGACAGTCATCATCGACAGTGGTTATAGGTGATTAGATGCTCCAGTGTTCCTCTCTCCTTCCTGGAATTTATTCTGCCGTAGGTCTACGTGGTTCACTGTTTGTCATGATTTAGCTTTTTTCGGTTTAACTTCGTGCTCGGTTGCTCTTCGTGTCATTTAACGTGAGGGAGTGAAGCCGTGTCAGCCATCTGTCTGTGGATCCTGTGTTCTGTGTGTTGTCGTATTGTAACTGTCTGTGTAAAATGTTTTCTGAGGTGGGGATTTGGCATCGGCCTAGAATTTACCAGAAAGAGCGTGGAAAATAGCCTAAAAACCACATTCATGGTGACCAATGTACCAGAGCAATGGTCGTTAATCCGCTGCAGGGCTTCCATCCGAGAGAGGCCCACAACCCGGCCTCGCCAGTTAGCAAGCTGGTCATTAGAGTCTCCTATGTTTAATGTTTCAAAAAGAAAATAGTTTGAACATTTTTTTGGTGATACAGACACCTCTAAAGCCGTAACTGTCGTAGGATCTAATCACATCATCGCAGGGTCTCTTGATGTCTCCCCCCCCCCCCTCCCGCCCCCCGTCCCAGGTCCCACCTACTCCAAATCAAGAGACGAAACGTTAAGTAGCAATATCTGCCTTAGGCCATGAGTGAAATTCCAGAAACCCAACGTCGACAAGGAAGATTTTCACTTATTTTATCACATAATTATGCTAAATACACAACAATAACGGGTGCAGCTTTGTTTGAGAAGGTATTCCCTAAAAGTCAGTGAACACTCTATAACATTACCGATCCAGTGAAAGAAATTGATCCCGCATTAGTTGTTGCCCGGCAACGGCCTTGCCGCAGTGGCTACACCGGTTCCCGTGAGAGCACCGAAGTTAAGCGCTGTCGGGCGTGGTCGGCAGTTGGATGGGTGACCATCCAGGCCGCCATGCGCTGTTGCCATTTTTCGGGGTGCACTCAGCCTCGTGATGCCAATTGAGGAGCTACTCGACCGAATAGTAGCGGCTTCGGTCAAGAATACCATCATTACGACCGCGAGAGCGGTGTGCTGACCACACGCCCCTCCTATCTGCATCCTCCCTGAGGATGACGCGGCGGTCGGATGGTCCCGATGGGCCACTTGTGGCCTGTAGACGGAGTGGTTTTTTATTAGTACTTCCCCAGCAGTATATTCGTGGTAGATGCAATTGACCTATCTGTTTTTGAAGTGGAAAGAACTGCTTTCAGTTCTGTTTGTTCTTATCGTAAATTGTTACTTGTTGAAGTATACATTCAAATCGTAAATATTCTTTCTGAGAGTACCTTCACACATCCTAAAAATGATTGCGGTGTCAAGACTATGTCATCAGCGTATATAATTTTTACGAAACTCGTTACAATACCGCGTTCACGTACTTGTCGAGGATAAATATGTTGGTATGTACACAAATGAAAACTACTCTGTGATTCACCGTTGGGAGTTGGACAACAGTAGCGTTTCCGCACAACGGATCACAACAAGTATGTACCTCTCCTTGGGGACCATATCCACCCCTATATGCGGTTTGTTTTTTCTCGACACGATGGCATCTACCAGCAGGAAAATGCAAAGTTCAAATGGCTCTAAGCACTGTGGGACTTAACATCTGAGGTCATCAGTCCCCTAGACTTATAACTACTTAAACCTAACTAACCTAAGGACATCACACACATCCATGCCCGTGGCAGGATTCGAACCTGCGACAGTAGCGGTCGCGCGGTTCCAGACTGAAGCGCCTAGAACAGCTCGGCCACAGCGGCCGGCAGGCGACTAAGTGGCTTCGCTAAATTCTCCAATACACATGAGTGTTAGACCGCTCGACACGGAGTAATCGTTCGAATTGTAGTGCTGAAAGACGTTTCCATGACAACATTTTGGCGTTCAAGGCGAGGAAAGATAGTAACATAACGATCATCACCACCAAACTCTGCGCCATTGCCCTGGACCAGATCCCAAATTTTTCCATACTACCATGAGGAGTAAGGATAACACTCTTAATGCTAAATCGTCCGTCGGCTGGTGCCATTAAATCCAACTGCCACCTTGCTGCATTTAGAGACGTACAAGCTATGTATCCGCATCACGTTTCTCTTCCTCTCTTCATTCATTCTATACTCATTGACAAAAGCACATATGTAGCATATCACCAGCATCGCAAATTATTTTCCACTAGGATGGTACCTACAAAGCATTGTGGAGTTCCTGACAGTCTTTCTAAGCCGGGCACTGCCAAATCTCTGACGTATTTCAATTATCCCTCAAAGTACTTGTTAACTTTAAAATTTTATAACTCCGAAGATCAGCACTGCATCTCTTGTGGTAATCATGGAAAGGAGAAGCGGTTTAAGATTTTAATGTTCGCTCCACTGTCATCATGGACACACCAGGAGCCAATAGAAGAGCGAGTCTTACAAAGTAGCGATTATGCAGTGTCCAGGTGAATAGGCTGTAAAAATCCGATTTCACTTTTTGCTAGGGTTTACTGTTGAAGAGATTATTTACGTGCTAATACTGACAATAACGATGTATGAGCAAGAATGACACGGTCTCTCTACTTCGACACTCACTGATGGCATCATGCATGGTTATAACCAGATTTCTGTATGATTATATCTTGCAACGAAAGCTGATAATTTGTAATTTTATGTTTAAAACTTAGATAATTTCCATTCATACATCAACTTTTAATATATTTTACTGTATAAGACATGGAAATTTAGAACATGATTTAGCGTTGATGCAAACACTATATATTCCAGTTTCATTCGAATAGTTTGTACGTGTCTTTTTCTCCTAGATTCATGTTCTTGTACTGTAAATTGCTAACTTAAAAATTTCTTTCAAATGAACTGTTATTTCCTTCTCGAATGGCGCAATGTGTCACTGCACTAGCTGCTGAGACCGGCAGATAAGCCACACCCGCATCCAATCCTCACGCTTGACTAACGACCGCTAGTTCGGTGGTTTACAGGCGGCTTCCAACATCCTTTTAGACCGATTCCACGCTAGTTCCCAATCTCTGCCTCGGAAACACAACACATGCAAGCATAACACGTGCATTCATACAGTCCCCTAACTTAGCGTGAGATTGGGTCGTCAGGAAGTCAGCCAGCGATAGGAACAATCTACGATGAGCAAATGCATTTAGTACATAGTCCAAAATATGTCGGCTTAACCCAAGGTAGGGCGGGGGGGGGGGGGGGGGGGGGGGGGAGCACTTTATGCCCACCTGTAGAAAATGTAGTAATTTACTCATGTATTTCAAACTTTAAAATTTTGAAAAAGAATATCTATTGTTTTTAATGATTTATTATAGCATATTCCGTAACTGCTTTCAGCTTTTCATTAAAACATAACCCAAAAATTTAAGTCTTAGTAGCAAATGTGACTTTTTGCAACAATTCACATTTACATTCATATTTTCGAGTTCTAGACTCTTCTTACACGTCTGTATACATTTAAAAAGTATGTTTCGAATAAAATTCAACAACAATTAACTAAATCTGTATTTTTTAATCTTTTTGTGGTGGTCTTAAGGTAACCCTCCTCTCTGTGTACACATTACGGAAAATGGTCTGGTACTGCTAAAAGATATTTTCAGGTTCTGGACCCTACTTATGAATCAGTTCCTATTTAAAAACGATGTTGTTAATAAAAGCTAACAAAAATTAACGCATTTTCTTTTTTCTTTTTGTGGTGGGCGTAAAGTACACCCCCCCTTTCTAATACGCATTATGGAAAATACTTCGGTATTGCTAGCGCTAACAACCATCACATTAGCCCGAAGACAGAGCCACCGGACCTGCTTTGCCTTGTATGTCGATTGCTCCACAATGTTTGAAGGTTGTGCATGAGCAAAAATTATATAACAACTCTTTTTAAGCACAAATATCGAAGAAAACAGAGGTACGTAACAACATTTTTAATGGAAGTGCAGCTATTCACTAGAGATTAGACGAAGAGGGTCGTAAACCTAGTGAGTAGAGAAGTAGGTGTTACTGGAACAGATATCCATGAAAATTAGTGGCGTACATTTCCATGAATCACCGAAAAACTTCAAATTAATAAACGATCTTTTCTCTTGGTTTCTGAAAGATTTAGGCAGTTTCTTTGTCAGAAATGAATCATCCATACACTCAGGTGTTGCTTAACATCGCGAGGGAAGAACTTCAGTGAACAATTGAAGCGGATGAAGTTTTTCTATGATATAGTTTTTCACAAGCATGTATTTCGGTGCCCTTCTCTGCACCTTTCCTTGTTCTGTTTCTAGCGATCAGTTCATGTCATACTAGCCGTTTGTAGACCCAAGCCCAAGAGAAAGGTAGAAAGATTTATACCTTGCCATTTCATATCGTTAAAAATGGAAATTTGGAGGGGCGGCGGTGGTAAGTCACGTCAGTACAGACGTTAGTAAATACGGAGCGTAATCTCAGACTGAACAACAACGAGGAAGGAAATCTGGAATGTCCATTTCAAAGAAAATGTCTCGGTATTTGCTTGAAGAAATTTAGCTAAATAACGGAAAACCTAAATCTGTATAGCCAGCATCCAGTGTCATAGCCACTCCACCAGAAGACGTGGTATTAATGAAACAGTCGTGAAAGTGATGTCTAAGCGTCGTGGTATCATTGGTTCCAAGATAGTGTTTCACTGCCATAAAAAAGGATTTACGCTCTTGTCACTTAACATCAACAGTGGCAAAATATAACGTCGCCACTAGCACTTTCTGTTTTAGTGAGAGTGTTTATAAATGGAATTTAAAATAAGGGCGAATGCTAATTGAGTGACTGTGATAGTTTCAGAGGCGGGAGATTACGGAGCTCTCACTTATTCCCGCGTCTGATCTGCCGTTCTACAAGGCACGGCCGATGTGATATGTGACTCCCCAGCAAGCAAACGCGCGAACATAAAGTTTCGCTTCCATACATCGCTCGCCTAGCGGCACCCATCCTTTTGTATCTTCCGACTGCGAAACGTGGGTTGCCGACAATGCTCGCGCCTGGATTAATGGTACAGAATAAATAGGGAGGGGAAGACCCGCGGGCATGGGGAGTCAAAGTAAGTAGTGCAGCCGCTGAATCGAGCAACCTATGGCGACGCTTAAATCATTCCACCCTCAGCACTCCCCTCCCTGCGACGTGACCGCGGATGCAGACGCCGGCGGCGCCCTACTTGAGCTAACCTAGTCCTTCTCCCCTGCAAACGCTCTAACGTCCACTGGATCAACAACCAGCACTTTCACCGTTTACTCTCAAGATTTGGGTGCCATCACAGCGATTTAATTGTTCTGAATAACAGAAGTGATTTCGAAACGAATCTCGTATTTTGGTGCTATCGTTAACAACTTAAATAAAAATCTTATTTCATCCTCTCTGCTGACGCGTCCGCTTGTTCCCGCAAAACTTTAGAAACCAAATATAACAAAACTACACAAACAGTACAGATGATTTCCTACAATACCATAGCATGACATATTCGATCACTGCCATTTTTGAATTTTTTGCTACGCGTCTTTAGAGTTTCTAAATTAAGCCACTTGAGTTTAAGCACCAAAAAGTCTGTGAACTACGAAGTGTTTTATCTTTAAGTACCGAAAAAGAATTACAAACGTTATATTGGGAACTCTGACCTATCAGACCTACCAGGATATCCGACCACTGTTGCCTTCCTATTCGGTTAAGAGGTAAATTCTTTCTGTTGACGAACTAGTGTAGCATACGTAACATTACCATTTTTCTCCACAGCTCTACTTCCACACGTACCAATATATTCGTTCGGTACTTCTCTCCAATTAGAGTTCTCTAAAGCTGTTCAAACTGATAAAATTTTTCATTGTAGTTTGACTGGTGATGGAAGACTGTGGGAACGTCAGATAAAGTTCATAGCGGAAAACTAAGCTTTTTTTCCACGCAGCTATATTTACTGGTTTCAGATGTACAGCTTCAGAAACAAATCGTTCCACATTCACACACATTACAAGGATGCAGCAATCAATCTAAATCCGTTATATAGTGATAGAGAGAGTGAGAAAACCGCTCTTCATGTACGAGAACGAACACAAACGCGAAGGCACCCCGATTGCAACAACCTGTCACTCTTGTCGTTACTACCCACACTCACACTCACATTTGTAACAGGTTGTACACAATACATGAAAAATAATTCTGTCAAAGTCTCTTGCATGAAACGACACAGATTACGGATTTATATAGATTGCTGCATTCTCGTAAAATTTCTGAAAGTGGATCCATTTGGCTCTGAATAAGATAATATGTTAAATTGACACCAGTAAATACACCTGAATGGAAAAATAAAAGGGCAAGGAATGTAATTAAATTTTTTTTTCCTCTTTAGATTTTTCTTTGCATATGAAAGATGCTAATAAATTCCTCTTACAAATTCCCAGGACATATAAAGGGCATAGGGTGAATACGATCTGAATTATCACACGTCGTGAATTTAACTCTATAGTCCGAAAAGTTCGATGCCTGTCACTGCTCTGTGTAAAGTAAGAGCTTGTCTAGACTGCAGACAAAAAAATCCCCCCTCCCCGAACAAATGTAGGAATTCGTTCCGCAGACGACCAGTTCGTTAGATACGTAACACTAGATCAGTTGGTCAAGAATGTGGATGTCGGCTATGTCCGCTTTGACGTAAGGCAAAATCTGCCCGAAATTATTTAGGGAAAACACAGTAAATCTTAGTTAGGACAGCTGTTCAAGTATTTGAATTCCCGTCCTCCCGCGTGTGAGTTTCTTTTCTTAACCCCTGCATCATTTTGATGAATCTACACGAATAAACATTCTTAGATATCTTGCGTATTTCGCCGAAGTGTCAGATTTGTACAAGGTGGGACAAATAAAAGGGGTCCGGACGGGTGGATACGATTCGACGCGAATGTATGCGTATAACCACAGCAGGGACGCGTACACCACGTATACGGCCGCCATGTCCTCCACAGCGGTTCAGAGCGTAGTGCGGAGTGTGTCAGTGTGAGTGGAGCAGTGCAAAGGGGACGATGGTACTCACCGTGGAGCATCGGGTGTTCGTTGTGGAAAGTTACGTGAAACGAAGTCGTGGAAACGCTGTGGTCAGTCGTTTGCTGAGAAGTCAATGGTGACAAAGTGCTAGCGAAGAGTGCCTTGCAACGCTTTGTCTGAAAATGGCGTCAGACAGGATCTGTTTTGAAAGAGTCAGAAAACATTCCGAAGCTTGCCCTCGCAGCAGAAAATGAGGTTGCAATTCACTAGAAAATGCTTCAGAGTCCTACCAAGTCAACTGGACGCCTATCCCAAGATACCGGCATATCATATCGAGCGTGTACCCTGGAACTCTGCTCTCCGGGTCACTTTCATTTCACCCACCCTGTAATACAAATCTATTCTCGAACGCTGTACAACTCATCTGCACCAATCGAAGATTTGTTTATTCAGGTACTTCCTCTTGCTGATACTTGAATGTAAAATGAATACAGGTTTTCGGATTTTATTGGACTTTTACAATTTTATCTTAAACTGAAAAGCATACCTGATTCATCACTGATCTTTAATGAAGAATGTCGTGTACAGTAACTTGCAACAATCGGTGTAGAAGTCATCATCGTTTATTGTGCAGTGCGTTTTCCATCATTGTGGAGAGCAGCGCAGAACTGGCGAGTCCCGTTCTTTGTAAAAACACTCGTAGCTTTGTGGTTTCTGTGAAGTCTGAACAACTCTGGAGAATGATCATTACTCCACTTGTTATCCCACGAACATTTCATGTTTACTTAATTAGACTCAAGTACGCTGGCACCATCCACAATAGTTAGAAACTCACCGATACTTTCATGATAGAATTTTTACAACGCCTGATAAGACAAACGTGGTACTGAAGGAACGACACGCTAACAGAGTAGGGACTCTCTGAGACATGTAGGTTACTAAGTGGACAAATTGGACGACGCGGCCACCTACCGACTACTTAGGATGGCTGCATAACAGACCAACAGTACAGAGTCACTCCTCTGAAGTAACCTGCCTGGTTGTTATCTTAATTGCAAACAACCCGGAAACAAACGGCCATTGTGGTAGAGAGAGAGCACTGAAGCACTGACCTTACAACCCTATTTTCATTTACAAAACATACACGGTGAACCACCTCACCGCAAGTAATGCGGAAATAGAAAGTGCTACTGCTGTGCGGTTTTCACAGAATGATTGGTAGTCAGGGGTTCGTGTTGTTTGCCAATCAACCGGCTGTAATCATACATAGAAAGTATATTTTTGTGCAAATTTGCACTTTTAAAATGGAGCAATGTCTATTGGCATTAATAAACTAAAAGTAGGGTAAGTTAGAACGTCTCTGGTGTTCGTTGCAGGATTATAGTGCGAGTCGACGATTTGTGGCTGAACAAGAAAGAAGCCCTAGACATGACTCAATATTGGGCTGAAAAACTATGATTAATTTCCGGATACCAAAAAGTAAAGCAAAAGTAAGGATAATACATCTGCAAAACTGTATACTTGTTTCTTTCTTTTTATTTCAGAACAACACTTCATTGCGCTTTTAATTTCACAACACTAATTTAACTACCAAGCAACTGAAGTTTTATAAGAATGAAAATAGTATCAGGATATAGAGCAAGGATGCTTTGACGTATCTTTTTTCTTAGATCTCATATTACTTTCGCAGCTTAAATATAACACATACCGTACGTCATCTGCTAAGAGCCCCACGGCTGAACTACAAGTTTCTTCATTTTATGTTAGTGCCTGTTACCTGCCGTAAACATTACTCGTTTGGTATTACATTTTTACGACGCAGTTGAGACATGGCTCTCTCTTTTCAAATTAGTTTCCTCCTTTGCTAAAGACTGAGCTAAGTCCGTAAGACAGACAGCTAACAGATCGAGAATTTTTCTGGAGCCAATAATGTTGAAAATGAAGCTTCCTCGTTAAAAGTTTGAAGGTCAGAGGTACTGCACTGGTGCTTGCAGGCAATTAGGGAGACGATCTGTCATACCCGTCAGCCAGTGACAGAACGCGTTGGCCAACTCCTCCATTCTGTCATTGATCCTTCCACCAGTGCCAAACGGGTGACTGACGAACATTCCCTAGTATTTGTTTTCTGATTTCTCTTGTTGCAGCTTTCCGGACTTACTTAATTTCTTTCTGGATTTCTAGTATGTCAAAATCCTCTGTACGTGTTCCTTAACAAGATATTTAATAAATGGACGAATATGTCTCAGCTCGAGAAACATTGTGCAATGGTGATAACCAACTTCAATACGACATGAAATACATCTTGTTTTTCCCAATTATTTATTTCGATGCCATCATTACCTGCGTTTCTTTGGTAAATATCTGACAACAGAAACAGTCGCTGAGATGTCCACCAGAGTGTAGCCAGTGAGCCTTAGAACTTTATGCTGATTAAGCCTTACCAAGAAACTAAAAACAAGCAGATGACGAAATAAGTTCATTCTTCTGTGAAAACAGTAAAGAATTAAGTTGATAAATCAGGATACTGCACTGAGGGAACCCACTGCACATTCTCTGGAGTAGCCTCAAGGTGTTCCATTGCACTCTGTGTGCGTTTACAGTGCCAGGTTCACGAGAATACAGATGTTTCTCTTACCCTACGTACGATGTTAAACTTAAAGAAGTACTAAAACTATAACTTCATGTTCGAATAGAACCCAGTACAAATGACGTGCCGGACATTCTAATTTTTGTCTGTAGTTTTGTCTGAATAACTTCAGGTGAATGACTTTTTCGACACACAGATTTTATTTTCCTAAATATGTAGAAGTTAATTTTCCTTGTAACACATACTTTCTTTACTCTTTTTCTATAGAATGGCCTTTTCGAAATATCAGATTTCATTTTTTCATTTTCAAGTGCTGCTTTATAATTCACCTACTCCTTTGTTGTTGCGAAAGGCATTGATTAATCTATAGGTGCACTTAAAAACAAAATTTGATATTTAGAAACCGGTCATCCGTAAGTTCCCCCATATTCAAGATTTTTGCGGCACTCCATCTTCAGTGAGATGGAAGAGATTTGGTTGGTATTATATTTAAAATTAGCTTCACCCAGCTTTCTCACAGAATGATTTGTTGATCTTGATCAACAATTCTTTAAAATATTTAGAATTTAAAATTAGCGTACCAATGCGTGGCAAAAATTGAGAATTGTATGTCTACTATCTTCTCTCTTCTGCATTTATTCCCGTGGTGCCAGGACGTCTAATACCGCATACGTAATTTTCTCTTAAGCTGAAAGAGAGAAAATACAGTAGTTGACCGAAGGTTTCTGTACGTACTGTTCCTTCCAAAGGCGCCCAACTGCGCAACTAATAGTGTATAGGACCTCTTTTTAAATATATTGCAACGTTTACCCGTCAGGTTGACTTTCCACTGAGTTCTGAGACATTGACGGTATAATCTGAATCTACCTTACCTCAAGTGGGATGACTAGATGTTGCCGAGTTTGCGGCAAAATGATCTCGCAACTGGAAACTGTGGACGGGTGAAACCAAACTGAACGCTCTTGAGACGGATAAAATTTCTGATTTCATGTCATTCGCCTGGAATTATGTAATAATTTTACTAAATGAAGTACACCTTCATAAGAAGTGGAGAGTTTTTTTATGAATCCAGTATAACCAAGCCGATTCGAGATTGTGAAGTTACTAGAGTTTTTGAATGGAAATTATGCACAGTATTTCGTTCGTGGCTGTCGTATGGAATTTGGAACTGAGAGATGACAGCTTCGTTGATTTCCTACGGTAACAATATACTAAACTTGGGGTTCCTTATTAGTGTAGTGTGTTAAGACCAAGTATGTGGCCACACACTCAACAGTGCTTCAACTTATAGAGTGTAGACAAAACCACTGAACTGAGTCAAGAGCACAGGACATTGCCAATATGATCTACAAATACAGGAAAGCTCGTTTCTATTTCATTAGCTCGCATTTTTGACGAAGTACGTACCACATACATCATCCTGAGTTAATCGGTGTGTTATTCGAAGGGCGAAATGTAACGATCTAAAAATTTCTCTTTTGTTTAAGACCATTTGCTTTATATCTGTAATACCTGAACATCAACTCGCAAGGATACACACCTACTTATATTTCACAAGTTGTTACTGGAAACTCGTTCTACCGTCCTAATAACAACAATAGCTACATTATTGTTTTTATTCCCGAACATCGCCTGAAAGAGAAATTAGTCCTCAAGAACAGGATTGAGCTAGGAAGGATAGTGCATCCAAGTCACAGTGAGAGGACGAAGAAACAAAACAGCAGAGTACTAAATTAATTCCCTTCGGACCGCGCAATTTTTGCTCTGTAGTTATGGTGATCAGATGATTGGGAGATGAGATAAACGCGACAGCACGCCGCTAGTTTTTTTTCTGCGGCGTGCCTTTTACTAACGGGTCCCGCATTCTATTGTCGACTCTACTTGGGTATGCAAATGGTTTGACCATTGAGTACAAGACAAGACGACAGCAGGGCCATTGGCGTGCTGGCCTCGTCGCTGGGGCGTGACAACACTCCAGACAAGCTGCTAGGTCAGCCGAGATGCTCCGCTGTTCTTCGCCTCACCTATGGTGGACAACGGTTTTCCAGCATGTTTACTCTTACAGGGCATTCCATGCAGTCAAACGTTGGGGGGAAAAATAACACTGGGCGAGACTGTTGATATTAGCGAAACGTTTTTATCACCTCTTCGATCCTTTGTCTAATTTTTTCCATGTTCAAGCTCACATCGTTATACGTTATTAGGAACGGATTGTTCTCATGTACCATAATCTATCTACATCCATACTCCGCAAGGCACCTGACGGTGTGTGGCGGAGGGTACCTTGAGTACCTCTATCGGTTCTCCCTTCTATTCCACTCTCGTATTGTTCGTGGAAAGAAGGATTGTCGGTATGCTTCTGTGTGGGCTCTAATCTCTCTAATTTTATCCTCATGGTCCCCTCGCGAGATATACGTAGGAGGGAGCAATATACTGCTTGACTCTTCGGTGAATGTATGTTCTCGAAACTTTAACAAAAGCCCGTACCGAGCTACTGAGCGTCTCTCCTGCAGTCTTCCACTGGAGTTTATCTATCATCTCCGTAACGCTTTCGCGATTACTAAATGATCCTGTAACGAAGCGCGCTGCTCTCCTCGGGATCTTCTCTATCTCTTTTATCAACCCTATCTGGTACGGATCCCACACTGCTGAGCAGTATTCAAACAGTGGGCGTACAAGCGTACTGTAACCTACTTCCTTTGTTTTCGGATTGCATTTCCTTAGGATTCTTCCAATGAATCTCAGTCTGGAAACTGCTTTACCGACGATCAACTTTATATGATCATTCCATTTTAAATCACTCCTAATGCGGACTCCCAGATAATTTATGGAATTAACTGCTTCCAGTTGCTGACCTGCTATTTTGTAGCTAAATGATAAGGGCTCTATCTTTCTATGTATTCGCAGCACATTACACTTGTCCACATTGAGATTCAATTGCCATTAGCTGCACCATGCGTCAATTCGCTGCAAAAAAAAAATGGTTCAAATGGCTCTGAGCACTATGCGACTTAACTTCTGAGGTCATCAGTCGCCTAGAACTTAGAACTAATTAAACCTAACTAACCTAAGGACACCACACACATCCATGCCCGAGGCAGGATTCGAACCTGCGACCGTAGCGGGCGCTCGGCTCCAGACTGTAGCGCCCAGAACCGCACGGCCACTCCGGCCGGCCAATTCGCTGCAGATCCTCCTGCATTTCAGTACAATTTTCCATTGTTACAACCTCTCGATACACCATAGCATCATCTGCAAAAAGCCTCAGTGAACTTCCGATGTCATCCACAAGGTCATTTATGTATATTGTGAATAGCAACGGTCCTATGACACTCCCCTGCGGCACACCTGAAATCACTCTTACTTCGGAAGACTTCTCTCCATTGAGAATGACATGCTGCGTTCTGTTATCTAGGAACTCTTCAATCTAATCACACAATTGGTCTGATAGTCCATATGCTCTTACTTTGTTAATTAAACGACTGTGGGGAACTGTATCGAACGCCTTGCGGAAGACAAGAAACACGGCATCTACCTGTGAAACCGTGTCTATGGCCCTCTGAGTCTCGTAGACGAATAGCGCGAGCTGGGTTTCACACGACCGTCTTTTTCGAAACCCATGCTGATTCCTACAGAGTAGATTTCTAGTCTCCAGAAAAGTCATTATACTCGAACATAATACGTGTTCCAAAATTCTACAACTCATCGACGTTAGAGATATAGGTCTATGGTTCTGCACATCTGTTCGACGTCCTTTCTTGAAAACGGGGATGACCTGTGCCCTTTTCCAATCCTTTGGAACGCTACGCTCTTCTAGAGACCTACGGTATACCGCTGCAAGAAGGGGGGTAACTCGATTTTACGTTAGTGCCGTCTCTACCTCCCCTCTTGTGATCTTTTCTCCATTAGGGACTAGTAACAGAATTCGATTTCTGGCTCCGTTTGTCAATAAGCTGAACAAGGATCCCAGAAACCTAAACAGGAGAACAGTCTCCCATTTGTTCAAAATTGAGTAGCACTCTAAGTTTCAGAAGTGCTGTCTGATATGTTCCAGCGTTTTCCGTGCCGGAAGCGAAGAATTTACAAGAAAGAATCAGAGTATTAACAAAGAAACACGACTACGGGTACATGACTTACACTTTTGATATGAATATTTGTCTACGTACTAGAACGCCAGTTTAACATGTCCACAACCAGGGTTTGCTCTCGATTACACCATTTTCATATCGTGCCACACGTTTTCCCTGATACTACCACTCCAAACAAAAAAAAAAAACATTCCTAGTGCCAAGAAAGTGAGCTACGATCGGAAGACATTAATTAGAAAAAAGTCTGACGAATATACAAGGATGAAGCTAGATCTTGATTTCCCAGATGCACTTCTCCTTAAATGTACGAACTGGTAGAATTGAGAATACGCTGTTTGCTGCATATAGCTTTTCTCTGCTATCGCTCTTCGTCATGTTGCCCATGTAACCGAGGTCGAACTTGTGAATAATACTGACTGTTGAATGATTGAATTTGTGAATACACTCCTGGAAATTGAAATAAGAACACCGTGAATTCATTGTCCCAGGAAGGGGAAACTTTATTGACACATTCCTGGGGTCAGATACATCACATGATCACACTGACAGAACCACAGGCACATAGACACAGGCAACAGAGCATGCACAATGTCGGCACTAGTACAGTGTATATCCACCTTTCGCAGCAATGCAGGCTGCTATTCTCCCATGGAGACGATCGTAGAGATGCTGGATGTAGTCCTGTGGAACGGCTTGCCATGCATTTCCACCTGGCGCCTCAGTTGGACCAGCGTTCGTGCTGGACGTGCAGACCGCGTGAGACGACGCTTCATCCAGTCCCAAACATGCTCAAAGGGGGACAGATCCGGAGATCTTGCTGGCCAGGGTAGTTGACTTACACCTTCTAGAGCACGTTGGGTGGCACGGGATACATGCGGACGTGCATTGTCCTGTTGGAACAGCAAGTTCCCTTGCCGGTCTAGGAATGGTAGAACGATGGGTTCGATGACGGTTTGGATGTACCGTGCACTATTCAGTGTCCCCTCGACGATCACCAGTGGTGTACGGCCAGTGTAGGAGATCGCTCCCCACACCATGATGCCGGGTGTTGGCCCTGTGTGCCTCGGTCGTATGCAGTCCTGATTGTGGCGCTCACCTGCACGGCGCCAAACACGCATACGACCATCATTGGCACCAAGGCAGAAGCGACTCTCATCGCTGAAGACGACACGTCTCCATTCGTCCCTCCATTCACGCCTGTCGCGACACCACTGGAGGCGCGCTGCACGATGTTGGGGCGTGAGCGGAAGACGGCCTAACGGTGTGCGGGACCGTAGCCCAGCTTCATGGAGACGGTTGCGAATGGTCCTCGCCGATACCCCAGGAGCAACAGTGTCCCTAATTT